>NC_133121.1:83040794-83371107 GCF_033568475.1 Henckelia pumila
ATGGAACAAATACCCATTTGTGGTGTCATATGACACTTATTTTGGGCATCAGCCGCTCTTTGAGGAGTGCTTCTGAGGGTCAAGCTGAACACTAAAAATCAGGTGCTGCTTGGAAGGCAACCCAAGGGGAGTATTTTTTTCCATATCTTTTATTTTTTTTGTTTTTCTTTAGTGTTATTTTTACTTACATTGGGGACAATGTAAGATCTTAAGTATGGGGGAGAGGACTTAGCTAGTCATTGAGAGGATGTAGCCGATTTTAGAGAAAGAAATATTTTTAGAGCTCATAGTTAGTGATGAATATGACTATTGAAATTCACTAGCCTATGATGATGAAGTTTTGTTAAAAAATTATTTTTGTGAAAATTTTTCCTCTTGATTGGACATGAGAACCGTAGGTTGAATTGTGAATAATCTTAATCACACATGTTAGACCAGTGAAATGTAGCGAAGTAATTGATGATGTTTGTATCTGTTGGACCATTGCACGACAATATGTGTTTGTTGATCTTGATAGTGTCTTTTGAGTTCTAATGATTTTTATGACATTGCATGTACGATATTGGGCGCACCTGTTAAAACTTTTTAATGAAATTTTCGAGAAAAATAAAATTAAATCCATCCGGGTTATGAGCAAGATATTGAAATCCTAATCATCTTGTTCTTGACTAAGTTTGCGGATAAAATGGGGTTAAAATTTTGAAAAATTTTAAAATAACAATTCCATCCGGGCTTGAAAAGTGATTGAAATTCTAATCACTTTTCCATGGCTAAGTTTGCGGGTTCAATGGGATTGATGCTCCATCCGAGCTATAGACGAGGGGATTGAAATTCTAATACTATCACAGTTATAGCTAAGTTTGCGGGTAATTATTGGGGCTTCAGAAAACCAGGTACAAAATCCGGTGGTGCGTAATAAATCTCAAGAAAGTCGTGTTTTTGTTTAGGGATTGTTAGGAGGAAGGATCCTTTGATTGTGATACTCACACTGATTTGTCATAGGTCGTTAAGCAGTCATAAAACGGATTCTTTTGAAGTTGCATGTAATTGGAATAACATGACACACACACACGTTCACGCTTAACTAATGGTGTATTATGGAAAATCGAGAGAGTTCATAATTTTGTTTTGTATGTTGGAATTTCTCTGAGGCTGTGATGTCTATAATTCATCCTTGCTTATGTTTTTTTTGTGTTCATATTATTTTTACATGTCTTGCTCGAGGGCGAGCAAGGTTTAAGTATGGGGGATTTTGATGTGGTGATATTGTCTTATATTTATTTGAGTTAATTTGTATGATTAGGAGAATTTACATTGATTAAATTCATTGCATAGTTCCTAACTATTGTTTTTGGTTTTATTTAGGAGAAGAAGGAGAATGAGCAAAAGGTAGATGAATTTGAGAGGAAAAGATGGAGAATCTATTGTGCAAGAATGAATTACGGAGCAGCAATGATATAAAACTTATTTTTGATGTTTGAAAGATCCAAATCCAATATCCACCATTCAAAATGAAGTTCAAGATGTTTTGAAGCTGTTGTCCAAATTTCGGCTCGATCCGACGGCTAGAACTCTAGATATAAATTTTTTAGAATCGTTGCGCGCTGGACAAAATGTTGCTCGCTCGATCGGTTACTTTCTACTGATCAAGCGAGATCTGGGGTGGAAAAATATTTTTTTTGGACATAGAATGTTTCTCTCTATCCACAACATTTAACCGATCGAACGAGGCTTCGCGCAGACTCAGAAATAGGAATTTTCGGGAATTAAAATCCTTGACTTTTCGGGCTTTATTTCGTGGGCTTTCAAAGCCATATAAATAGAAGATAAAACATCAGATGAGGGGGATCACACGCGGAGATAGAGAGGCGGTTAGGACAGCTGAACGTGAGAGAAACTCTTTGGCGGCTAGGTTTTATCTTTCTTGTTCTTAGATTAAATTTCTTTCTTGAATTCTTCTAAGTTTTATTCTTGGTTGAGGAAGACAAACTCTTGAAGTTTTATTTATCTTGTGAGATTCAGATTTTCATTGTTTAATTTTTATTTGAGTATCAATAGTTGTTTGAAATTAATTGTTATGTTTGTGTGTTTGATTATTAGCTGACTATCTGATAATTTTCTCATACAATCTACTGCTAAATTAGATATCAAATCTGTAATTTTTTGAACCATCTAATTTGTAAAGCAACTATGATTAATAATTTTCCTCTTGTGAATTTGTTAATTCATAGGAACAACGATTGACTAGATTAAATACATCCGCTTGTGTATGTGTTGTCTAGATTCATCAATTTCACTAGTTTGAATGCTACCTTGGGTTTAAACCTAGCTTAATCTCTTGTATTTTGGTTAATTCATTGGTGAGGGTTAATTTAGAACGCTTGTATCTAATTAACTAAAATTAAGGTGAGATAGGAATTAAATTTCCAATGATGAATATTCAAATGTTAATTAATTATTTTTAGAGAATCGATGATCGAGTGAATAACTTCAAGGGTGTAGTCGACTGATACCAAGACTTGTTAATTTATTGATTTTCCATAATATTAATTCTTGCATGCTAGTTAATAATATTTATTTTAAATTGATTTTAATTCGTGGTAGTTAAATTAAAATTCAAAAACCATATTTTCATTTATTTTCAGTATTTTTAAGAACACAATAAATTGCACCTTCCTCGTGGGAACGATCTCTAATCTCGCTACTACATATTTATTTGTTTGAGTTGAGTTGTGTTAATTTGGGTGTGATACGACTAGGAGACGGGTAAGGCCGTGGATTAACAAAAAAAAAATAGAAAATAAAATAACATAAATAGATAAAGGAAAAAAAAAGCTGGGTTGCCTCCCAGTCAGCGCTAAGTTTATAGTCTATTGCCCGACTTTCCAGTAGCAGCCATCGAAGAGCGGCTGCCGCCCCTAGTAAGAATCATACGACTCTATGTATGGGTCTTGATTTCCTATGCCCTCAAGCTTGTTGTGATATTGACATGGGAAGCACGTCGCCTCAACAATACTCGGTATGAACTGATTATTTTGGAAGGAGACTCCTAATCTAGACTGAAGCTCATCGAGGATATAATACTGTGGAGGTGGAGTTAATGGCAATAATGGATCTTCTAGTGGTGTCCATTTAAAGATCATTGACGAGGTCAAAGCATTCTTCTTGTATATTTCTTCCTCCTCCACTGTCACTTTTGGCTCATCTTCGCATTCAAATTCCTCAAATAAATTTTCCTCTTGATCTGGCTCAATTAAGGTTGCAGGATCACATTCCCATGCAAATTGATCAACACAAATCGCTTCATTCTCTTGGTTGATACCAGGAACGAATTGCATCAGAAGCTTCATTTGTTCATCCAAGAAACTCAAAGAATTGATGTGAGTTTTTGAAAATTTCTGGTTGATCTCTGATTGTTTATTAACAATGTCATGCAACTGATTAAAAAATTCTTCAGAGTATGCTCCATTCTCCACGTTATGCTCAAGAGGTTGCTTTGAAAACTTTGGGTAGTGGGGTGTTGGAGGATATTGGTGACTCCAACCCTGCAGTGAAGGATCACAATACCAATGATATTTGAAATCTGCCATGTCATTTAACAAGTGCATCGCACTGTCGTAATCTCGGTTGAACAAGTGACTTCCAGTGGCCAAAGCTCAATAATCTACCCAACTTTTTGTTTTCTCATCCAATCCACCATAGAAAATTTGAGTTAGCGTGTAGTTTGAAAAATCATGGTGGTGAAATATGTCTGCCAAATTATTGAATCTCCCCCAAACAGCATAAAATGGTTCCGAATATTGTTGGTCAAACCTTGTGAACACTTGTCGATGATCCATCTCCAAGTACCTCACAAGTAAGAAAAAAAAATTAATAATTAAAAATAAAAGTAATATAAGAAAAAAAAATGTCTAGTCTCAAGCAAATAATCTATCCTAATATTAACTAAACAATCCCCGACAACGGCACCAAAAACTTGATCGCTAAAATCGGTTTCTACTAGCAGTTATACTAGGTCAAGTAATAGTAAAATGGACAGAGAGTCCAAGTATCGATCCCACAGGGACTGTTGTCAATTCTCAAGATTTGATTATTTTACTTAATCTAGATAAAATAATAGAAAGGAGTATGAATTGAATAAAATAAGAATTTAAAATAATAAATAATAATGAAATTAACTAGAAACTGGAACTCAATAATAATTCTAATTAAAATAAGTCAACCAAGACACATGCAGGTACCGAACAAATCATGAAACATGTACCTGATTCAGGACTCAGATTTAATATTAAATTACGGTGAATTCTCCTAACTTGTTTAAAGGTCTATTTCTAGAACAATTAAATCTATTCAAATATTGACGGATTAATTTTCATAATTCTAATCAAACTCAAATCCATTAGGAACTATGAGAATTCAGTTTGCACCTAAAACCGCACGATGAAATTGAATACTATTTCTAGTCAATTTTACCTCGTGTTAATTATTAGAGTGATCGAAATCAATTCCTCCTCTGTCGACTTGGAATCGATTAACATGCAAGCAAACAATTGGCCAAATCATTCACAAGACAAATATAAATCTAATAATCAATAATATAAAACCAAATCTGAAAAATCCCAAACAAACAACCAAGTTTTCTACATAGACTTTTTTGGCCCAATCACACCGTCTCGGTTGAATAAAAACTACTCAATAATTAGAAACAATAATTCAAAAATAAAAAGAAGAAGAAAGGAAGAAGAAATTCTAAAGAAGACGGAGCATATCTCCAATCTCCAATCCTCCTAGACGCCTCACGATCTCTGCGTTTCGAACCCCCTTTCATCTGCTGTTAAGTCCCCTTTTATATGGCTTTGAAAGCCCATAAAATAAAGCCCGCAAAATAAGACTTTTAATTGCCAAAAATTCTGATTTTATGATATGCGCGATATCTCGCTCAAGCGGTAGAAAATCCCGAGCGAGCAACTTTGTGCCCAAGATCTTAATTTTCTGCGATATGAACGGACCCCGTTCCAGGTCCGTTCCTGGGTCCGTGCTTGTGTACTTTCCAATGCGCAGTTTTCTTGAAAAAATCATATATCTAATTCTAGTTGTCGGATCGAGCCGAAATTTGGACAGAAGCTTCAAAACATCTTGAAATGTAATTTTAACTATGGAGATCGGATTTGGATTTGTCTATCATTAAAAATGAATTTTTGCCCATTGTTTCTTCTTAATTCATTATTCAAAAATCCATAAACAAGTTTGGCTATCACGAAGTTGAACATCAACAAGTTTGAATCTGTTGAGAGCTGTTTCAAGATGAGAAGCAGCAGTAAGAACAAACATCTTATCTTCCAATTTGGCCAAGTATTCCAACTTGTTCTCTTGAAGAATTTGAGAATATGAAATTTGTGATCGGTAGAGAAATCACTCATCAAATTCTCGTAATCGGAATCGAACTGCTCTGAGAATGCTGGAAATAATGAGCATTGTTTCTATTTTAACAACTGATGGCGCCTTAGATGGAGGTATAAAAACGTCTTTGCCTTTGTCTAGAGGATCGGCTATGGTTTTACTACCAGTATTTTGAGCAGATGGCTCAATAATGGTAATGCTTTTGGACGGATGAAAAGATGAGCTGACTTGTGGAGCAATAGAAGTGGTCATCTCGTCAGTAGATGGAGTAGAATCTGTAAGCATTGAAGATGAAATTGGCGCAATTGTAAATATAGTACTGTCAGTTGGTGCAGGTATCTACTGTAAAGGCGATAGTACTTGAGCGACTGATGATGTTGGAAATTCACTGAATGAAGTAGGTTCATCATATGATGAAGAAATGATCAGTGCTGAGGGTGCGGATACTCCTACAGACGAGGTAGTGATATGTGAAGTTGGAGTTTTCACTGTTGACAGAGGCTTTAGCTTCTTTGTCTTCGGTTGAGGTGCTTTAGAAACCTCTTTCTTCTTCGGAGAGGGAGAAGGGCTGCCAAAAACTTGAACCAATGGAGAATTGTCAATAGAATCTCCGGCTTCATCGAAATCAATATGCAATGCGTCTACTAGTTCTGGAGCGCTTCTTTAGTGTACCAACAGTAGCCATCTGCTGTTCAGATCCGATTTCCTGCTTAATGACTCTTAGATGGTCAGCTGTGACTTTGTTCTTTTGCAGAAACACAGGAATGGTAACCACATTGAGCCATTTTGAGACATGCAATGGCTCAAACTATGATGAATCAACACCAAGTAGTCCAAGGATATGACAAATATGCAAAGAAAACCCTTCAGATTTTCCTTTTTCTCGAATCATCTCACAAAGTGTGGAGTATAAAATAGATGACCATATATTGAAGCTTTTCAAGAGTGATTTTGTCATAAGAGCCTGCTTTGGCGAGCACCGATTTTCCACAATATTAGCTAACAGGCGATATGTGGGCTTCAAACTTTGCTTGAGTCCATTGAATTTGATGGGTGCACCATCCAAAGTGAACTAAGCTGCCCAATGAGTAGCATTTCCATTGGGTAAATCTGCGCATTTTGTCAAACCCTTGGTGGGCAACTCGAATGATTCATCGAAGAATGGCTGATTGAATTCAATTCTTCGCTCCTGGATAATACAAGTAATGCTTCCATGATTGATTTGTGCGGAAGTGAAAAATTCCTTGACCAGCTTGTAGTTGATGGTTGAAAAATGACCAAGAAATTTTCGGAGTCCTGAAGCTTCCGGCATACGAAATATCTCTGATATTTTTGGGTTGTTGATAGAGTAAATCTCCTCAAAGTTAATACCTAAACATGTCTTCGGGATTGATATCTTTGTGTTGTTCTAAAATTCAGAGACACGTGAAATAGCACGATTAGGTGGTATGAATAAAAACGAGAGAGAAATCACAATATAGTTAGCACAAACTATACTTACGACAATATGAGTGTTTGCAAATATATATGTTTGTGTGAGATAAAAGAAATATCATGACAAAAGAAATTTTGAAATTTGAAATTTGAATTCAAATATTGAAATTTTTTCTTTTAAAATTTAATTTGAGCGGTCGATATATTAAAATCATAAAAATGAATAATGATAGTTAACACGAAATCCAATGTCTGTTCAATTCTGATGACAAAGAGAATAAGGAGGTTTTTGGGATAAGTCGTCAAATCCCATAATGATGAGTTGCAACTTTAGACCGATATAAGACAAACAGTTGAGATGTAGGACTGCTGACCCTTTATCTTCTTGAAACTTCCTATAAATACACGTCTGAAACAAAGTTAGTGTTTTCAATTACTCGCATAAGATAAAAAATTGGCTCATTTAGATATGCTAACTGAGTTCAATGCTGCTATGACACAGTCTCGAAGGAGAGACTTTGAGGAACGAGTTGCTGCAAAGGATTGCGCAGAGTGGGAGTGTGAGACCCCGATTCTAATCATCTAATCAAGAGTTAGTCCTATCGATAATCAATCAAAGGCCAAAAGATAAGACATTAAATAAATAACAAAAAAAAAAATTATTTTTTCTGATGAACAATGCTGCGCTCGATCCTATAAAAGTCCAGGATCGAGCGCACCATATTTTGAAACTCTCTGCCGAGAAAATAATATGTGCCGCGCTCGATCCGGCAAAAAGCCAGTATCGAGCGCACCATTTTGTGAAAGTCTCTGCCTCAAATAAAAAGGGGCCGTGCTCGATCCCATGAACTCGTGCGATCGAGCGCATGGTCTTCCCAGAAAATCTGAAAATTCAGAACATGCACTTCTATTCCAGTCATCAATTCAACTCAATCTAGATGCTCATAATTCATAAACAACAACATGCAACTATGCTTAAACATCATTCAACATACATGGTAGTTCTAGAGTTATACATTTCTTCGGCGAAGAGAACATGCATCGGTTCTAGGTTCGACATAAATACAACCTAAAACAAAAGACTAGATTGACATGCTCTTCCGTTCTAAACCGAAGTCTCACTTCTAATCTTCGATCTCAATCTATCCTTGTCGTCTCTGACTCGGTCCTGCCCCACCTGTTGCCATGCACACATACAAAAACAAGAAAACAGCCGGATAATCCGGTGATAATACAATTTCCAGTAAAAAAGACAACATGCTATATCAAATAAATATATCAAACATGATATGCATCAATTCACCTCGTATATCAACTTCAGATATAATTCAAGTACTGAATTAAAATGATATGCATGTCTTTAATACTTCTGGATTATCAGACTCAGATAATCA
The DNA here is from genome assembly GCF_033568475.1 of Henckelia pumila. Taxonomy (NCBI): domain Eukaryota; kingdom Viridiplantae; phylum Streptophyta; class Magnoliopsida; order Lamiales; family Gesneriaceae; genus Henckelia; species Henckelia pumila. The sequence goes on from NC_133121.1 coordinate 83,049,023, forward strand.
AATGGAATTCTTCTTTCTTTCTTTCTTCTGTTTGGGATCCCGAGGTTAAAATATCCAACAATCACACCGACTACCCTCTCGAGGTGGACGAGGCATATTTTAATCCTCTAGACTCTGGAGCATTATAGAGAGTTATTTCCGCACAAGTAGTAATTTGCCTACAAGGCCACTCAACTATAATCACCAGAACGTCTAATTCAAAATGAATAATCAATCGGCTCAATATGAATGCATATGTCATCTCATGCATTCAAATATCATTTCAATCATCGATTCAATTGAGAATTCTATCATGATTTCATTCATCAATTCAAATAATCATTCAATCATGATTTCAAATAAACATTCAATCATGATTTCAAATAAGCATTCAATCATGCAAGTATGTGATTTATTCGGAACACTCGAATCAAGTCCTATTCGAGTTAATCATTCCATTCAAATCTAAGTCGCCTTTTACCTTATTCACTTCGAAGGTACTTCAATCTGAAAATCAATAATAAGGATAATAATCAATATCCAATCAATTCATTCAAAACTCAATCAAACTTCTTCGATTGATAAATAAAAAAATCGTTGATGTACCGACTTCAATCTTCCAAACTGACCAAAGCTGCTATCTCACAACTCTGTTGACTTCACTTCAATCTATCAGAAGAAGTCATAAGGATCAATATCGACATCAAAAGCTCAATCAAACTCGATACGATCAAAACATCGAAACGATATCCAAAACTCAAACTGACGGCATAGCGGCTATAAACTGATCAAACCGGAAATGCAGACAACAATTAAACAATCCAAAATACTCATAATCATCTCAATATCATCAAAACAATTCAAATCCTTCAAATCTAAAAGCTCCATTTTTGAAATTTCACAACAAAAATCATATCAATTCCAATCGTCGTTATTTCTTCGAACCGCCTTAGATATACTATCACAGATAACTCATAATCATCCTCTCCGAATATAAATCAATTCTAACAACGTCCAAAAATTCAAACTTCTCAGAATTAAGATATACTTACTTCCAAACGGAGCACTCGTCGCTGTGATCGTAGATATCCAGTCAGAAATCAATTCTATCGGACGTATCGATCAAAAATGGAAATCCCAAAGCTTGGGAAAAGAAATGGGGCGGTTTCCATGGTGGGAGGCGAGATGGAGGAAGGGGATGAAGTGAATAATGAGTCAAATACATGCTTAAATATCTAATAAATCCATTTATTACGTTTTAGTCCCTAAAAATTCCAAAAATTGCATTCTAGTCCCTGATCATAATCGAATCGGCCCTCGACTTCTAAAATCTCTGATTATCTCAAATAAAGTTCATTAAGATAATTTTGGGGCGTTACAATTCTCCCCCTCTAAGAATCGATTTCTTCCTCGAAATCAAACATGATTCTATCACAAGGTCGAGGCTTGAATCAAGGACTGCAATAAGAATTTACATCTCAGAACTAATTCCAGAATCTGCTTCCAATCTAACTCTGAATCGTTCGTCTCAATCATTTCGGCATCTCAACAAAAAGAGAATGTCAGAAGCTCTAGTTGATTAATTCATCAACACTCCGTCCGTCTATCAAAATTCAACTCATCCTCGTCAGAAAATCCTTCTAATTTCAGTCACAATTCGAATCTTCTTTCGTTCTAACTCCTGTGACACAGAAAGTTCATATCAAAAGGAAGGAGATCTTCATCTCTCCTCGTACAACTTCTAGAAAGTTCTTTCAATAATCATCTGATCGCTATCGTTGTACGAAGTTTCCATTAAAAAAAATCAAGAATTCTGCCAACTAGTGCTAAGTCGAGCACTACAACTCATGGTTATTCCTCTAAAGTTCGATTCAACTGATCTGGCTGTACGTCGTTCTGAGGGTATCGAATCGAAAATAGTTGAATCAACAATAAAAAGTCTCTTATATGTCTATGCCGAAAGAACAATTACATCAAGGATCTCTGTCTAGACTGACAGACTTCGGCAATTCATGACATCTGAAAACCTCTGACCAGATATCAATCCTCTGTTCTTCATAAAAAATCATTCTGTACAGAAAACTGAAACGGATTCTATCAATCAATCAATCAAAATCAGACAGTAGATGAAATAAGAATAATTCCAAAATCTCAATAAGAAGAAATCCAAGCACTGAAAGATCATCAGCACTGAAAATTAGAATACACGAGAGCGGATAATCAGAAATTCCATCATCAGATAATAAGATCAAAGAAATTCATTCGGTCCAATCAGAATTCAAACATTGAATTTAGCAAACAACTGATCGGCGTACAATTCTGAAAATATTGAAGAAAGCTCTGTACGATCAGTACAATTCTCATAACCAGAAAACAAGAAATTCTTCAATAACAATTCCTAATTTCAACTAATACTTCTGAGAGATTCGGTCAACAGAAAATTCTTCAACAATATAGGATTATTCTTCAAATCAAATGGCCTGTCAAAAGTTAAAAACGGTCATACCTCAATTCGGAAACGATTTTGAGAAAGTTCTCTTCACGAACTTCCTAAAGATAAAATTCGGATCCTCATTCAGTGTCAAACTTGTTCTGACAATCAGGACCAATCTAGAAGTTCATTCCGAACAACTTCAGTCGTTCAATAAACACTGGCACATCAACCAGTTCAGGTTACAATCCAATACATCAACGGTAAAGCTTCGAGAGTTCGTTCATACTATTCTGTAACAACAGTCATTCAACAAAATAAATCAAGAATTCTTAGAATCGAGAATTCTTAACGGAATATTCCATTACTCGATCAACGATACTCAGATGACATCTCATCTCGGACTCAAAAAGTAGCCTTGCTACAAAAATCATCGAATAGTGATCCCAATTCCATTTTGAATCAGAATAGACTGTACAACAGAAATTTGGATTGTTCTCTCTCTGACTGCTGACAGTTCAAAATATCAGAAGCCATACTTCGAACTTCATGCTTCCTCATCCTCTATTCGATCTGATTCCTCAATTCATCAAACATCTTCCGATCATCTGGAAGAACTCTGAATAAACTTCAAAGTGCCAATCTCCTGATACTCTATCTCAAACCGAAACATCTGGCACAACAAAAGTTATTCGCTAATAAGGCATCAATATAAACCTGAAACTCAGATTATACTCAGATCTGATCTATCTTCACCGGATTCTGAAAGGTCGAATCAGATTCCAAAGAGTTCTCAATCTTCTCAATCAACTCTAGTTCGAAGTCGAATGAAGGAATCAAGATAAATGTTCCATCTGTTCCAGACTCTATCAGAAGTGCAGCAATCACCTATCAAAGAGGACAACTGAAGTAGATAAAATAAGATCAGATCATTCAGCCTAAAATCTTAGCTATTACAATCAGTTCTCTGGATAACAATAGAATTCGCAGTTAGATTAATCATCCTCTATAACTCTCTTTCCCAACTCATAATCAGTTCGGACTGCGACAATCAAAACTTCTATCTTCCAAGATTATAAAAAGATGCTAGATCTTCCAAGCAAGAAGATCTCTGTGAGACTCAAATCGGAAACTAACATTGCATCTCGAGCGTCTTCAACTTCTTCGATGCTCAAGATAACAAGGAGTTCTTCTGAACAAGAATAAGTCTCAACTCTCAATAAGAAGGAGTACAAAGCACCGAAAGGTCATCAATACCGAAGAAATCAATAATACTGAGGTGCTGGTCAATATCTCCTTCAATTCAATAAGAACTGGTCTCAAAGTTATAAACTAAACAGAAGAACATAATCTTCTGAGTAATCGTCTTCTTAACAATAAGAATTCTTCAAAGGATTCGCGATAGAATTCGCTAAATCCAAAAATCTTCAAATTCAGATAAGGACGTCGATCCAGATCAATTCATAACAGCTCTAGTCTTGAGGTATTCAATAAAATTCCATTATTCCTAGATAAAAGATCGAGGAAAATACAACTCGGTCTCACAAGATTCAGACGTCAAAATAATAGCATAATTGATCGACATGAAAATCTGCGAACAATACTTAAAGAATCTGAAAGATCAATACAGCTCTTTGAAGGATAAGAGATTCATCGATAAGAATACTCAAGAACTCATCTACAAATCTCTGGAAGATTCGGTTCAAAGGACTCATAAACATTGTAGATGCAATTCCAATTCAATCTGTACGATTAAAATTCAAATCGGTCGTACCTCATTCCGAATTCAATCTCTGAAACCTCTTCCCTTCAGATTATCAGTCGATGATGTCTGATCTAAAAATTAATGCTGAACTCATCCTCTCGACTCGGAGGCAAATCTGGAATCTCAACTAGAACAACATCAGCAAACTTAACATCTCTGTTAAATCAACCAACACGGGCTGATTGAAGACATCATCTACATACATCAAACATTCCTCCGTACCTTTCTGTAACAAACGGTAATCAACAAACAATAAGAAAGGAATTCTTAATTCAGAAATTCTTACCGAAGGAAATCCATTTGTCTATCGTCTCGGATCTGAATCTGGCAACTGTCTGAAATCAACTTCGGTTGCCCTGCTTCGTCATCGTCATGAGCAATTAGAGTCTATGAATCCTCGATAAGAGCAAGTACTAAAGTCTGTTGCATAAACTCGGATTAAAAAACTCCACAACACGACCAAACCTTGTTCCCTAAGGCTTTTTTCTTCGATAACCTCCAACTTTTTACAATGCCTTGCAGTTGGTACCCAATTAACCGAATCCATCGTTCGTCGGTGAAGTCTAGAGAATCAAACAACTGATCGATCTCTTCTAATCAGCTTTCACACCCAAACTCATTCTCAGAACTCCTTAGAGTTGAAGGGTTAAAAGACTGAAATCTCATCAGTAATTCTCCCATCAGTTTGGAGTGACATCCATCAGTTCAGTCACAGAACAATTCTGTACAATCGAGTTCGCTACTAGTTGAATCATGTTCAAAACTTGCCGAGTAGAAAATCTTATTCAAGAGGATTAGGACACAACATCTCAAATACATCTATCCGGTGTCCAACAACCTCAGCTCGACATACTCATTCGATCTCAAGAGTAACCAATGTAACCAGTAACCCAAAACAGTTTGTATCTCAATTAATTCATGCTTTAAAATTTAAATCACATATCCAAGTAGTTCAAATAATTCTCAATCATAAAGCATACTCGCATATTCTTCAATCATAGAATTAATCAATCACATGCGAGAAATTAAATTCAAGCGGACTCGATCTACCCCGCTCACTTCTAGAAATAAAATCCAGAAACTTATTTCTCTGATACCACTTAATGTGAGACCCCGATTCTAATCATCTAATCAAGAGTTAGTCCTATCGATAATCAATCAAAGGCCAAAAGATAAGACATTAAATAAATAACAAAAAAAAATTTATTTTTCTGATGAACAGTGCTGCGCTCGATCCTATAAAAGTGCAGGATCGAGCGCACCATATTTTGAAACTCTCTGCCGAGAAAATAATATGTGCCGCGCTCGATCCGACAAAAAGCCAGGATCGAGCGAACCATTTTGTGCAAGTCTCTGCCTCAAATAAAAAGGGGCCGCGCTCGATCCCACGAACTCGTGCGATCAAGCGCATGGTCTGCCCAGAAAATCTGAAAATTTAGAACATGCACTTCTATTCCAATCATCAATTCAACTCAATCTAGATGCTCATAATTCATAAACAACAACATGCAACCATGCTTAAACATCATTCAACATACATGGTAGTTCTAGAGTTATACATTTCTTCGGCGAAGAGAACATGCATCGGTTCTAGGTTCGACACAAATACAACCTAAAACAAAAGACTAGATTGACATGCTCTTCCGTTCTAAACCGAAGTCTCACTTCTAATCTTCGATCTCAATCTATCCTTGTCATCTCTGACTCGGTCCTGCCCCACCTGTTTCCATGCACACATACAAAAACAAGACAACAGTCGGATAATCTGGTGAGAATACAATTCCCAGTACAAGAGACAACATGCTATATCAAATAAACATATCAAACATGATATGCATCAATTCACCTCGTATATCAACTTCAGATATAATTCAAGTAATTCATTCAAGTACTGAATTAAAATTATATTCATGTCTTTAAAACTTCTGGATTATCAGACTCAGATAATCAAATGGAATTCTTCTTTCTTTCTTTCTTCTGTTTGGGATCCCGAGGTTAAAATATCCAACAATCACACCGACTACCCTCTCGAGGTGGACGAGGCATATTTTAATCCTCTAGACTCCGGAGCATTATAGAGAGTTATTTCCGCACATGTAGTAATTTGCCTACAAGGCCACTCAACTATAATCACCAGAACGTCTAATTCAAAATGAATAATCAATCGGCTCAATATGAATGCATATGTCATCTCATGCCTTCAAATATCATTTCAATCATCGATTCAATTGAGAATTCTATCATGATTTCATTCATCAATTCAAATAATCATTCAATCATGATTTCAAATAAACATTCAATCATGATTTCAAATAAGCATTCAATCATGCAAGTATGTGATTTATTCGGAACACTCGAATCAAGTCCTATTCGAGTTAATCATTCCATTCAAATCTAAGTCGCCTTTTACCTTATTCACTTCGAAGGTACTTCAATCTGAAAATCAATAATAAGGATAATAATCAATATCCAATCAATTCATTCAAAACTCAATCAAACTTATTCGATTGATAAATAAGAAAATCGATGTTGTACCGACTTCAATCTTCCAAACTGACCAAAGCTGCTATCTCGCAACTCTATTGACTTCACTTCAATCTATCAGAAGAAGTCATAAGGATCAATATCGACATCAAAAGCTCAATCAAACTCGATACGATCAAAACATCGAAACGATATCCAAAACTCAAACTGACGGCATAACGGCTATAAACTGATCAAACCGGAAACATAGACAACAATTCAATTATCCAAAATACTCATAATCATCTCAATATCATCAAAACAATTCAAATCCTTCAAATCTAAAAGCTCCATTTTCGAAATTTCACAACAAAAATCATATCAATTCCAATCGTCGTTATTTCTTCGAACCGCCTTAGATATACTATCACAGATATCTCATAATCATCCTCTCCGAATATAAATCAATTCTAACAATGTCCAAAAATTCAAACTTCTCAGAATTAAGATATACTTACTTCCAAACGGAGCACTCGTCGCTGTGATCATAGATATCCAGTCAGAAATCAATTCTATCGGACGGATCGATCGAAAATGGAAATCCCAAAGCTTGGGAAAAGAAATGGGGCGGTTTCCTTGGTGGGAGGTGAGATGGAGGAAGGGGATGAAGTGAATAATGAGTCAAATACATGCTTAAATATCTAATAAATCCATTTATTGCATTTTAGTCCCTGAAAATTCCAAAAATTGCATTCTAGTCCCTGATCATAATCGAATCGGCCCTCGACTTCTAAAATCCGTGATTATCTCAAATAAAGTCCATTAAGTTAATTTTGGGGTGTTACAGGGAGGCTGTTGAATGATTGCGTCTTCATTTGTCTGGAGATGTGCTACCGACATCTGTTGGAACGAGTTGCTGCAAAGGTTTGCGCAGACTGCGAGACTGTTGAACGATTGCGTCTTCATCTATCTGGAGATGTGCTACCGACATCTGCTGAAGCTGTCTGTCTCTTTACGGCTTTAAAGCAAAGATATAAGGATTTGTTGTGGGCAACTCAGCGAGACATTTTCAGCTCTGAGGGAACCCTTTTACTGTTGCTCTACACAGAGCGTCATGAGTTGAAGAGAATCTAGGAAGATGATATAGGTTTTTATCGGTCTCCGACAGTAAAACTTTCTACGTTTGTTCGATCGTGGCGGTGGGCAGTAGACAGAGAGATACATAAGGTTGAACTAGCCTTTGATGCCTTGTTGTAAAAGATGATAGTTAATCCTTCCTGTAATAAAGATGTTAGCTATCTTGGAAATTTTAAGTGAACATCTAAAGAATTACTAATTTTTGTACTTTATTTGCTAATCGGTTTGATTTCAACTATTCATAGAACTCATCAGTTAATGTGAATGAAGAAACTAGACATTTTGAACAATTTATCTATTTAGAACATATTAACAAAAAAGTTTTGTAAAATAAAATATCCGATCTTTTGTTTCTAGTGAATTTTCATTTTCTATCAAGCACGAAATTCCATAGAATATCAACAAATAGATATTGATGTGACATAAATGAAGGTAATGATAAGACAAAATATTAGAGTTAATTTTGTAAGACTCAACGACTGTGTTGTAATAAATGTGCAACGGTTACTGATTGGACATGATGCTGACCCTTGAGTTCTCAGGCTTTATTATGTTCCGTCTAATCTGCCTATAAATAACACACGAAGGTTAGTGTAAAAATGGGAACAGATATATTAGAGGATAATAAACATATGGAGTTTCAAGTCTTTGAATTTCAAAAGAAATATTATCAAGATAAAGTACTTGCACGGGTGATAAAAATATATGATCAGGTGCAAGCACTTGGTCATCATATGTCATCTAGTCCTTCTTTATTTTCAGTTGAGAAGGCCTTAAGGTTTTCTGCTAGAGTTCGTCGGTTCAGGTGAATGTTGGGAACTCAATCCAATCGAGATATATTCAAACCATCGGGTTGCCTTATTTTGATGATGTATATTGAGAAGATGAGCTTAGAGCAATTTTATTTCTTTGATGATCAACACGATGCAACCAGTCCTTTCAATGTGACAAATTGGATGCTTGAATGGAGTGATGCTGTAGACAGAGAAATAGAGAAGACAACTATCTTGCGGCTCCGAGATTGAAATATATCAGTTGTAAGCAATGCTATTAGTTAAGAGCACGTAAGGTAATTTTGATTTAAAAAAATATTAATGTAATATTTTGAAAATTACTATTGATAAGTAGCTCATTGCAGCTTTTTATTAAATGCGTGAAGCACAGATACCAAGAATGATAAACTTATCAGAGTCTCTGTGTTGAGATCTGTTTAGATAAGTTAGCATTGATACTGTGTATAGGTGACTGTTTACATGAATGAACATTCACCTTCTTTGTCTCTCACCTATAAATAATTCAACAAGCAACAAAATAAATCATTTCAAGCAAAATGTCAAATTCAAATATTAATATGAATAATTTGGAGTGCGAGATCAAGAAAAATAGATATAGAGACAGGGTGATTGTAAGAGGAATGCGAATATGGTCTTTCTTGGAGACAATTTTCCACAACATTCCTCGGGGTTTAGCTGTCATGGAACCACGTTATGCTGAGGGATTAAATCGATGCAAGCTTCTTTTGCGAACACAGAACACTCGTGATGTGCTCAAACCTGCTACAGTGAGACTTTTGATGGTTTTAACAGAGAGAGATGAGATGCAGAACATTTTATTTGAGGATGATGTCTGCAATGTCCAGGACTTACTCACTCTATGGATGATTGAATGGAGTCGTGAAATGAAAATCAAAATAGCTGCAGCTCGTGCAGCATATCAGCATATAGCTGCAGCTCGTGTAGCATATCAGCATTCTTAAACATATGTATTCATCTTGTGTGTATGTGTTCAATGTTTTGAACATCTTTATGAAATCATGCAGTATTCCCCCTAAATTTGTGCTAATTTTAATTTAAATCTATTAATCCAAGTATATTGCGAAAATTAGAAAACTTAGCGTCCGGTAATGGTTTGGTGAAGATTCCGGCTGCCTGCTGATCAGTAGATATATAGATCATCTGAATCTCTTTCTTCAACACATGTTCTCTTATAAAGTGATGTCGTACATCGATATGTTTGGTCCTTGAATGCATTACTGGATTCTGAGTGATTGCAATAGCAATTGTGTTGTCACAAAATATGGGAGCCTCATTTGATTGCACTCCATAGTCTCGAAGCTGTTGTTGTGTCCATAATATTTGTGCACAACAGCTGCCAGCTGCTAGGTACTCAGCTTCGGCAGTTGAGGTAGCAATCGATGTTTTCTTCTTGCTGAACCATGAGATTAGTCTATCTCCCAGAAATTGACAAGATCCACTTGAACTTTTTTGATCAATTTTTCATCCTGCATAGTCTGCATCTGAATAGACAACTAGGTTAAATTTTGATTCTTTGGAGTACCAAAGACCCACATTAGGAGTACCCTTAAGATATTTGATTATTCGTTTGTCAGCAATATAGTGAGACTTTTTTGTTGATGCTTGAAATCTTGCACATAAGCATACTGCAAACATAATATCAGGCATACTTGCAGTTAGGTATAATAGTGAACCGACAAGTCCTAGATACATTGTTACCTCTACTGGTGCTCCTGCTTCATCTTTGTAAAGTTTTATGGAAGCACTCATAGGAGTAGACATTGTTGAACAATTTTCCATGCCAACTTTTTAATAAGTTCTTTGGTGTATTTGGCTTGATTGATGAATTTATCATTCTTAAGTTGTTTCACTTGTAATCCAAGGAAGAAATTCAACTCGCCCATCATGCTCATTTCAAACTGTTCCTGCATAAGCTTAGATAATTTTTCGCATAATTGAGGATTAGTTGAGCCAAATATAATGTCATCCACATAGATTTGAACAAGCAAAATATGATCTCCTTTGGTAAATTTAAAGAAAGTCTTATCGACTGTTCCAATAACAAAGTCATGATTTAGCAGAAATCTTGATAATGTATCATACCAAGCACTTGGTTCTTGATTCAAGCCATAAAGTGTTTTTTTAAGTTTAAAAACATGATCAAGAGTTGGTGAATTGACAAAACCTGGTGGTTTTTCAACATAGACTTCTTCTTGGAGAATCCATTTAGGAAGGCTGACTTCACATCCATTTGATAGACTTTAAAGTTCTTGTAGGCAGCATATTGACCGGCTAAATCGGTGTGATTAAAAATCAACTGGCAAGCGTACCAGGTCAAATTATAGATAGTGAATAAAATTTGAATGTCGAACCCACAGGGACTGTATAATTATGACTACCAGAATATATTTATTTCTACTTAATCTAGACTAATCAAAAATAGTGATTTCAGATTTTAAACTAATAATTAAAAATTGCAATTAATATTAAATTAAATAAAATGCAGCTGGAAAATTTGGATTAATTTAAATATGGGAAAAGCTCGATCAAGGACTCACGTAGGTACCAGACAATTCATATAACAAGCAGGCGATCTAAGACATCAGATTTAATCTTAATTCACGGAAATTTTCCTAATTTGTTCGAAGGACTATTTCTAGAACAATCAAACCTATTCAAATATTGATGAACTAATCTTTCGTCATTCTAATCAAATTTGGATGCATGAATAACTGTGAAAATTCAGTAAACACCTAAACCGCATAATGAAACCGAATTCTATTTCTAGTCAGTTTTACACTATGTTGATTATCGAAGTGATCAAAATCGAAACATCCTCTATCGAATTGGAATCAATTAACATGCAAGCAAATAACTGGCCAGGAAATTCACAAGACAAATATAAATTCGATAAACAATAAAATCAAATCAAGTCCTAAAATCTCAAATAAACAAACGAGTTTTATATATAAATTGTCTGGCCCAATCACGTGGACTTGATCAAATAAAAACTACTACTCACTAATAAACACGATTTAAATAAACCAAGTCTAAAATCATAAAATAAAAAATACTAGAATAGAAGAAAATCTGAAGAATTATTCCCAGCCGCCGTCAGCTTCGCGCGTACTCAAAAAGACAAAAAGTTTTCAAAAAGATCATAAAATTTCTATTTATATGGTCCGCGCCAATTAGAATCCTCGTTGACCTATAATTCATGAACAGTGCACAGTCTCGAACACGAGCGCGTGCATGGCATGCTCGCGCGCGCGCACCTTAATAAAACAGCGGCTCGTGAACGCCTCGCACACGCGCGAGGAAGAAGCTCGCGCGCGCGCGGCTTCCCTTAAACTTTCTGTCCATTCCTTCTGCGCGTGCGAGGCATAGGAGCTCGGCCGCGTGCGCCTTGGCTCAAATGATTCTGGAGATTGCTTCTGCGCATGCGCGAGGAGTAGACCTCGCGCGCGCGTGCCTTTTCCGCAAAGATAGTTCCAAAAATCTTCATTATCTACAAAATCCAACCAAGAGAGTATAATGCATGCAAATAAAATAAAATACTAACAAAACTAACAAAAATAAAATAAATGAATGCGCAATAAATATAAAATAACACCAAAAATAATGCATACTAAACACACTTATCACATATGCAAGAAATATTCTAATATCTTCAAGTCTTGCTACTCGAGCAAATGACTCATCGAAATCAATACCTTCTTCTTGTCTAAAGCCTTGAGCAACCACTCTAGCTTTGTTTCTTATCACAGTGCCATGCTCATTCAATTTATTGTGAAATACCCATCTGGCACCTATGATGTTCTGATTATCCTGTCGAGGAACTAGATTCCAGACTTTGTTTCTTTTAAACTGATTTAGTTCCTCCTGCATTGCTTCAATCCAGCTAGCATCTTGTAAGACTTCATCAAATTGTTTAGGTTCTAGCTGTGATATGAATGCTGCATGCAATAATTCATTACTCATTTGATTCATAGTACGTAATGGAGCAATATGATCACCGATAACCAACCCAGGTGGATGATCTTTACTCCACCGGAGACATGGTCCAAGGGGATTTGTATCCTGATTTCTTGGAGTATCATCCTCATATCTGACCGTATTGTCTGGTTCAATGATTTCTTCTACAATAATTGGTTCTTCATGATCTTGACCGACTTGGTTTTTAGTTGACTGGGTAGTTAAGAACTCTGAATCAGCTCTTCTGATGGGAGGCTCATCGTTATCACTTTCATCATTTAGTACGGTTGTTTCTAACCTATTTTCTAGATCTTTAATACTTTCTTGAGATTGATCTGTACATTCAGTAGCTTCATCAAAGATAACATGAATGTTTTCCTCTATTGTCAGTGACTTATTGTTGAATACTCTATAAGCTCGACTGACTGAGGAATAGCCAATGCATATGCCTTCATCTGCCTTTGCATCGAAGGCTGTTAAGTGATGTTTTCCATTTTCATGGATAAAACACTTGCAACCAAATATTTTGAAATATGAAACATCGGGTTTTGTGCCATTCCAGATCTCATATGGTGTTTTGTTGTGTCTCTTGTTAATTATAGATCTGTTTTGAGTATAACATGTTGTGTTAATTGCCTCTGCCCAAAGTCTTTGAGAGACGTTAGAATCAGCAATTATAGTTCTAGCTGCTTCTTTGAGAGTACGATTTCTTCTTTCAGCAATACCATTTTGCTGTGGGGTCCGAGTAGCAGATAACTAATGCTTTATTCCCTAGTCATCTAGATAGGATCCGAGGGTTTTGTTTAAAAATTCAGTGCCTCTATCACTCCTGATCCGATCTATCCCAGTACGTTTCTCATTTTGAAAATGTTTTATAATTTTTATCAAGTGAGTAGTTGTTTGATCTTTTGAGGACAAAAAGATTACCCAGGTAAATCAAGAGTAATAGTCCACAATAACTAGAGTATATCTCATTTCCCCTAAGCTTCTGACTGATGTAGGACCGAATATATCCATGTGCAACAACTCTAAGAATTTGTAAGAAGACATACACCTTTTTGTTTTAAAGGTTGCTCTCACTTGTTTGCCCTGCTGACAAGCTGAACAAACTTTATTCTTTTTGAAATCCCCTTTGGGCAAGCCTAGAGCCGATTAATGTTTGCTCAGATTTTTAATGGACTTAAAATTTAAATGATTTAGCCTCTTATGTCATAACAAGTGCTTATTATTTTGAGCAACAAAACATGTAGGAACTGATGGTTGATCACTTTGCCAATTTATCCTATATGTGTTTTGTTCTCTTAATCCGGTTAGCATAACTTCACCTTTACTATATTTGATTGTGCATGAATGTTTGTGAAATTCAACAGTATGACCATTATCACATAATTGACTAATTATAATCAAGTTTTAGCATAGATTATCAACAAGTAATACATCATTAATAATAATGTTACCATGAGTAATCTTACTCTTACCCACGGTCTTACCCTTTGAGTTATCACCAAAAATTATTTTAGGTCCTTTGTATTGTATGATTTCAGATAATAATTCTTTATTTCCAGTCATGTGCCTGGAGCATCCACTGTCTAGATACCAGGTTGTCTTTTCTACTATATTGTTTCTCCCAACTGATTTCACTAATAGTACCTGCAAAAATAAAATATGAATATGGTACCCTTATCTATTTGGGTCTTAACTGGATTAGTCCTTTCGGGACCCACACCTGAATTACCCTAATGGGTTTACCCTAATGGGTTTACCCATGTGTGCATCCAAAAAGTGAATCGGTCGAGATGCCTGATGTGCGCTTGTGTGTGGTCTAGATATTACTGTGTGCTGTTTGAATTTGTGATCTTTGTTGTTTAGTCTGTATCGCTTTTGAACAGGCATGCACTTGAAGTATCGGTTCTGTTTCACCTGAAGATTCCTGTACTTAGATTGACTTGGTTCAAACTTCGACTGTTTAAACTTAGATTGGTTTACCTTTCTTTGTTCATTTAGTCTAGGTTTGACTCATGTTTTTCCTTTCCCTGGATTCCGAGGTTCCACATATCCCAGCCCTCTATGCTTAGCCTTGTTCTCATAACGTATTGGTTGTTTATCATTGATATTAGGCTCATTGTGTTCATATATCGTACTAGATCGAACAAATATTATATCATTAGGATTGTTCTTACTAGAATACGATTGAGAACTTTCCTCAGTAAAAATGCAATCATTTGAACCATATCCAAGACCTGTTTTGTCACCCGCCTGTTTCTGGTTCTCATGTATCTTACCTAATGAGGTAGAATCATTATTCCAAGAGTTGATTGTTTTAAGCAACTTTTGATTTTCATTCAAAGTAGCTTGGAATATACGTTTCATGTCATCATTCTCAGCTGCTAGCAGGTTTAGCTTCGTTTTAGACTGTCAAGTTCATTTCGCTATAAACATTAGATTCTCTCGACTTATCAATAAGACTTGCTTTTTCTGATTTCACTTCCTTGAATGATACAAAAAGCTTCTGATTATCTATGACCATGTAATTAAGTTCTTGAAGAAGGTCCTCATGTGTACAGAAGAATTAAAGTCAAATACCTCAGTATCGTCATCTCCATTTTGAGAGTTGGCCATAAGACATTGGACTTGTTCCTCCTCACTTTCTTTGGATGAGCTATCTGAATAGATGACTCAGATTCAGTTTCTGCCCACTTGCTCTTTCCTTCGTCTGCAACTAGTACTCTTTGATCTTTCTTCTTTTTGAACATCCTTCTTCCTTCTTTTCCTTTCTTTTTCTTTTCATAATGCTATTTCTTTTCATCGTTCTTAGGCTTAGTGCAATCTGCAATAAAGTGGCCTTTCTTGCCACAGTTAAATCACGAGGACCATCGTCTGTATGGTCTTGTTTGTAGTAAGGTTTATTAAACTTTTTTTATTTTTACGCATAAAATTACCAAATTTCTTAATGAAGAGAGACATTGCTTCACTACTCATTTGTTCAGCTGTCTTCTTTGCTGAAGCTTCCTCAGTCGGATGAGGTAACACAGTTGAGGTTAGTCCTTTGGTAGGATTAGAATCAAATGTTTCTTCTTCAGTTCGTATTCCGAGTTCAAACTCGTAGGCTTTGAGATCAGCAAACAAATCATGAAGTTATAGTTTTCTTAAATCCTTTGATTCCCTTATGGCTATAGTCTTGACATCCCACTCTCTGGGCAGTGCACACATAACCTTCAAAGCAATTTCATGATTAGTGTATATTTTACCGAGAGATATAAGTTCACAAATAATGTTACTAAATCTTTCGTCAAACTCAGCCATGGCTTCTCCTGGTTTCATCTTGGCATTATCAAACTTATGAATGGCTACTGTGAGTTTGTTCTCCTTGGTTTGGTCATTGCCTTTGCACAGTTGAGTGAGTTTCTCCCAGATTTCTTTAGCAGTAGAACACGTCTTGATTTTGATAAACATGTTTTTTCCCAATGTTTTGTATAAAATATATTTGGCAACGTTGTCAAAATTTGCTTTCGTTTTGTCCTCGGTGCTCCATTATGCTCTGGGTTTTTCAACCATCTGTGGTTCTCCTTCTGAAATGGCTATAGTTGTATTGACATTGAGAATCTTCAGTGGGCCATCAGTGATAACATACCACATAACATCATCTTGAGCAGAAAGGCGTGTCTTCATACGTATTTTCCAATCATCATAATCTTATTTAGAAAATATAGGAATTTTATTTAGAGAAGTCATGATGAGTAAATATTAGCAGCTAAGAAAGAACCCTCTCTGATACCACATGATGGGGATCGATAGTGTCTGTAGAGTGGGGTGAATACACACTCTAATAATTTTATGCTTTAGCACGATAATATTAAGCAAATGTTAATTCACTTAACCGATTTTTCTCAACTTCCTAGATAAATAAGAGCTACTAAAGTAGTGCGGAAAATGGCTCTCACCAAGCTAGGTGACAATAGTGAAAATATAATGTGATGCAGTAGTGTAAATGTGCACAGAATTATTTATGGATGTTCGGAGCTCAATCTCCTACGTCACCCCTTCTTCCTCATGGGAAAGATACACTAGAATACTTTGGCTATTACAACGTCTTGTAATACAACCGATCCAAGTTAGGACTTATCACTGCCTAAAATGGAACTCATAGATTTACACTGATAAGATTCTAAGTTTTTATCAAACTTCTTCTGTTGATGATGATGAATGGCTAAACTCTTGAAAGCTTAGTATCTCAAATCCTTGGATCAGTCGATATTCTTCAAACGACAGCTTGGATTTGAGTAACCCTTGAGTAGATCTCTAAGAAGATCAGATATGCTTCTGTTTTTGCAGAGGGTTGAGTGAGCAGTAGAGTATTGAATACAATTTCGAGTGCTCAGATGCTTTGATTTTTTGATGGCCGTATCTTCTCTCTTTGCTTGGCTCTGGTATATATTGATCTTAATCTTCAACGCCTTTATCCCTTTATGTCAACGGTAAGAAACATCCTTTCAAACAGATGTATGTCAGATAATATATCTCGTTTTGTGGAGTAGGACTGAGATCTATTTATCTTCAAATATCTGTACTCGAAGCTCTTTTAATGTCCATTCAATGTGTCTTCATAATAAAATCTATTAATGATCTTTTGAGCTTTGTCAGACGGCTCCTTAAATGCTCTATCCTTTTTGCATTTAAGTTGTCTTGTCAAGGATCCGTTACTAGGTATTTGTGACTTTATGAAGTCGGTAGAGATCCTTGAGACTTGTATTAAAGTTGGCACTTAATCTGATTGCTGAGGTCGGTTGAAGACTTGAGGGCCAGCTGATATACATTATGTACTCGGCTGATGTGTGAGAGTCGTTTGATGTTCAAGAGTTCCGTTGATGTCTGTAACTAGTTGATGACTTCAAATCGGTTGATATCTTCCGGTAGACGTATTTCCTGTTTTACATGCAAATGGTGGCGATACTATAACAATGATATATTGTTTTGTTATCACCAAAATTTAAGATTCAACATAGCATTTAAGAAACTCCTATGTTTCTAATTTCAAATAAGTTCCTAAATTTAAAATTTCTATCGAACAACTAGCATCCCAATCCAACTTCGTATTTACAAAAGAAGCCAAATGGATTGTACATAAAAATTTCAACAAAGTTAATAATTTCCAACTTTCAGCCCTTTCAACAAAATATGAAAAGTAGAGTGGTTAAAAGAAAACTACCAAGAAACAATAAGAGGAAATAAAGGGTCCAAATTTGATCATCCATTATAAATAAAGTAAATAATTCTCCTATCATGTATTCAAAATTCAGTAAATTTCAATTAAAACAATAATTTTACCTCAACATGGTTCATAGGAATGTCGTCCTGCCCTTGCACCAAAATATGAAACGAAAAATGGTTAAAATATAAATACTATGAGAACATAAGAAGAAATTAATGGCCAAAGTTGATTATCTATCATAAATAATTTCATTCATGGTTGTATGAAGTATTGAAAATTTATTACATTTCAAATACATCTTAAGTTAATACAACGAAATTCGAAATGACTAGATAAATTTTATTGATTGATATATAACAAGAAATTTATGTTCAAGTCATTTTTCAATTTCCATTTGTATTGTGCGGAAGGCCTATAAAATTTCAAGTGCGAAAAAGTCCCCATTTATTTTGACTATATGGTAAGTTATATTTAATACCCATTTTCAATTGCATAGCATTTAAGAAACTCATATGTTTCCAATTTTAAATAAGTTCCTAAATTTAAAATTTTTATCGAACAACTAGCGTCCCAATCCAACTTATTATTTACAAAAGGAGCCAAATGGATTGTACATAAAATTTTCAACAAAGTTTCAAATAATTTCCAACTTTCAGCCCTTTCAACAAAATATGAAAAGCACAGTGGTTAAAAGAAATTACCAAGAAACTGTAAGAGGAAATAAAAGATCCGAACTTGATCATCCATTATAAATAAAGTAAATAATGCTCCTATCATGTATTCAAAATTCAGTAAATTTCAAACAAAACAATAATTTTACCTCAGCAACGTTCACAGGAATGTCGTTCTGCCCTTGCACCGAAATATGAAACTTAAAATGGTTAAAATATAAATATATGAGAACTTAAGAAGAAATGAAGGGCAAAAATTGGTTATCTATCATACATAAATTCATTCATGGTTGTATGAAGTATTGAAAATTCAGTACATTTCAAATACATCTTAAGTTAATACAATGAAATTCGAAATTACTAGATAAATTTTGTTGATTGATATAATAACACAAAAGTTCAATTCATTTTCCATTTGTATTGTGTGGAAGACCTATAAAATTTCAAGTGCGAAAAATTTCCCATTTACTAAGACTATAAGGTAAGTGTATATTGTAAGTTATCTTAAAATACTCATTTTCAATTGCATAGCATTTAAGAAACTCATATGTTTCAAATTTCAAATAATTTTCTAAATTTAAAATTTTTATCGAACAACTAGCGTCCCAATCCAACTTCTAATTTACAAAAGGAGCCAAATGGGTTGTACATAAAATATTCAACAAAGTTTCAAATAATTTCCAAATTTCAGCCCTTTAAACAAAATATGAAAAGTAAAGTGGTTAAAAGGAAATTACCAAGAAACTGTAAGAGGAAATAAAAGGTCCACACTTGATCATCCATTATAAATAAAGTAAATAATGCTCCTGTCATGTATTCAAAATTCAGTAAATTTCAATTAAAACAATAATTTTACCTCAGCTTGGTTCACAGGAATGTCGTTGCACCAAAATATGAAACGAAAAATGGTTAGCATATAAATACTATGAGAACTTAAAAAGAAATGAAGGGCCAAAATTGGTTATCTATCATAAATAAATTCATTCATTGTTGTATGAAGTATTGAAAATTCAGTACATTTCAATTACATCTTAAGTTAATACAATGACATTCGAAATTACTAAATAAATTTTGTTGATTTATATAATAACAAGAAAGTTCCAATCATTTTCCAATTTTCATTTGTATTGTGTGGAAGTCCTATAAAATTAGTATTTCGAAAAATTCTTCATTTACTAAGACTATAAGGTGAGTGTATATTGTAAGTTATCTTGAAATACCCATTTTCAACTGCATAGCATTTAAAAAACTCCAAAGTTTCCAATTTCAAATAAGTTCCTGAATTTAAAATTTTTATCGAACAACTAGTGTCCCAACCCAACTTCGTATTTACAAAAGGAGCCAAACGGATTGTACATAAAAATTTCAACGAAGTTTCAAATATTTTTAAATTTTTGCTCTTTCAAAAAAATATGAAAAGTATAGTGGTAAAAAGAAAATTACCAAGAAAATGTAAGAGGAAATAAAGGGCCCAAACTTGATATTCTATTATAAATAAAGTAAATAATGCTCCTATCATGTAGTCAAAATTCAGAAAAAATTTCAATTAAAACAATAATTTTATCTTAGCATAGTTCGCAGGAATGTCGTCCTTCCCTTGAAGAATATGAAGATTTATGGATGTCATCTATTTTCAATAAATCTTTCATGAGATCAAAGAGATGTATTGAAAAGTGTGAATTGGATTTATTGAAAAAGAAAATTCCAAGAGAAACAGTTAAAACTAATATCATGCATTTAAGAGAACAATAGCAAGATAAGGAAAAAAAATTTATCATTGAAAGATCATTCTTTACAATGTATAATTCCAACTCCACATCTATTTTTCAAAAATATATTCTGGTGGCCAGTTCACCTGTGGAAGTATCTTGAAAATCAGGAGAGAGGGACAATTTTATAGAGTTTGAAGCTCTTTCATATGTGTCAGGAGAAAAACATTTTTTTGGTCTAAAGATGTTTTCAAATCTAGAAAAATCATGTCTTAGCTTAAATTTTGCTTCAATTCTTGTCAGCCTTCCCGCTATATCCGAAGAATAAGACGTGACTCGGTGAACCTGTAACATTCTTAATTTTGCCCTAAGAGACAAAATTTTCTCAGCAATAATTGATTTACATTCTTTGATAATATCGTCCATGATAAACTTGCTATGAATTTGCTAATGACAATCAGAGTTGTACACACTTTGTCTATTTACAGACTGATTAAAAGTATATGAAGAGTTATATTGATACTTATAATATAACTTCAGATATCGAAAAGACACAATAAACTTTGAAATACATGAAATGTAAGAGGTCTCAAGAAAAAAAATCTGAAGTCATTGCATATCACATTAAGGGCGAATTACTTGAAAATTTGAAGTAAAGCTTCTGATATTCAAAGACTGAATAAAGAACGTCTCAGTTTAGTCAAAAACCAAAAAAATGGAAATTGTTGTGATAAAGTTTTGGTATTTGACAAAACATGAACAGATATTTCGAAGCAGTCGAGATGCAAGCAGCCCAGTCAGACATTATATTGATACAATTTGAGAACGATTCACATATCTAGTCCAAATATTAAGACTGCTGAGGAAACGAATTATTCAAGACATATTTCGAATATAAAGATCGTTGCAAGATCCAGACAATTTTAATGAAGAACGAGCAACATCATTAAACTCCTCATAAAGACTTATTGAAGATCTATAGGCAAAGAGACATGCATTTATGACGAAGATGAACGTTGCAAAGATGCATATATAAATTAGAGAGAAAGCTTCAGAATAGAGAGAGAGAAGAAACACAAGAAGAATATTATCAAGCTATCTCTTCGAGCACTTACAATTGGCATATCTCATCTGCTCATCAAGCCCACATATACTCACTATTCATCTGATCTATGAGGATCATCAAGGGCCAAAATCATCTCTCAACTGCCTATTTGTTTAAATGGAGTTAATCTATTGTTTGAGTCTACGGATTCATTCATTACTATATTTTGGTGTTAGGAAAAGGAGTCTTAACTTGGTTGTGTTCTAGGAGTTTCGATCTAGGTAAAGGATAAGTCCTACGATTGGAGTGGGTTGTATACATGACGTTGTATAAGCCAAAATATTCTAGTGAATCCTTCCTTCGTGGAAGAAGGGGTGACGTAGGAGTTGTCTCCAAACATCCATAAACATCTCTGTGTTATTTATATTTCTATCAAAACATTTTCATTATTGTTCGATCTATTATTTGACTTCTTTCCGCACAAAAACTTGTTGGTCAATTAACATTGATACGCGAGAAAGAATAGAGTTAGTTTTTTAACAACAATTGTTCTCATATAAGAAGTTTGTCAAGAGAACTGCTCACAAAAGTTGCGTAGGAGCCATCCAATTCTATCCTAACACTTGTGATGAGTATGTTTTTAAGTTTCGCAATAAGCTCTGTTAGGTTTAATAAATTTTATATTAAGCTAATGACATGCTTATGATTGTTAGTTTAGAAGGTGATGCAGGTGGGTCACTATACTTCTCCTAACAAAAATGGTTATCTTTCAGTTCAAAACTTCCATGGTTATGATTCACTTTAGGAACTCCTCCGCTCCCCTCCTCCGCTCCTCAATCATCCTCTTCTCCCTTATGTCTCAATCTCATTTAGGCCTCAATTCCGTCTCCATCCTCTCTTCTTCACTTTCTCATAATTTTTTCCTCCAATATTGCCCCTGATCAAAACACAAGCTCTCAGATGTGAATAAACCCCTTTAAAATTTTGTAAAAGCAAAGCTCAAAAGTGCTTCATAGAAGCAATCCCAAACACTACCAAAAAATCTCAGTGTTTTATTAAACAACGCGAAAGTTTTTCAAGGTTGTAACTAGTGGGAGGGCTGATATTTTGTTGAGATGCATGTTTCCCAACATGGGTTTTGTTAATGTGACAGGACCATGGAATGAGTGGGTGGTGGATTACGAAGATGAGAAATATAATCATAATGTTCACTGCTACAAAAGATTAACATGTTCCAAAGATTATTTTGCCTTCCTTTTTTTCTACAGTAGTTCAAACCTAAACCTATGACAGATGAGCTCTTTTTAAATCTACTCATCAAAGAGATAGAAGAGTATTTGGGTTGATTTTCTGACTTTAGGGGAGAATTAAGGTATTAGCTAGATTCTTTTTGAGCATATCTCTTTCTCCGATCATTTTGGATGTTTTTCTTTGAGTAATGACCATTTTCGATTTTAATGTTGATGTTTTTATCATGGAGGAGAGAAATATTTATGTTTGATGTTATGTTAATTATTATAATGATTAATTATGTCGATCAATTTTTTGCTGCAATTTTGTGTATCAAAACAAAGCTGATGAGTTTATTAACAAAATGATAATGTGTCGTTGGAAATCTATCTGATGCATCGTCTTACAAGATCTCGTATGTGTTTGATATATTAATATTCTTTATCAGTGTTATCACTCGAAAATTTTGAATTTTCCGGTTATTGGTTTTGTTGCTTTGCCTATATATTTGGAACGACTTCTAAAGTAGCATATTGATACTACAAAAAAAAAAGCTATCGGATAGGTTTATGACCTGTACAAGCGATTTTCCACTGCTCCTAAAAATATTACAACGGTTTGTCGAATGCAATTATTGCCCACCGTTTCTAGGATCAATTAAAGTTTCAGATAAAAGCAGTGATAAATTTTATATTAACCGCTCTGAAAAGTTGGTTTTCCCCCTTTGAACATCTGTTGTCAAATACAAAAATTCTTAAATTCATAATATGCCTCAAAAATATTTTTGCGCTTGCGCCTCTCACCTCAGATGCAGACACGAAAGGGGATTTAGGCACTGGTTTTGAGTGAGAACGCGTCCAGGAAGAAGAGAAGGAGTTGATTCTCAAAAGATCGCGTCCAGTTAAGTCTTTGTTTATCTTAGAAACTGTGAAATTTGTGACTATTTGAGTAAAAGGGGCTTAGGGACATTCAAACCCTCAACTTATATTCATTTACACCAATTATTTGCAACTACCATTTTGATCGGCAGATTGAAGCGAAGGAGAGAGGACAAGAAGTAGACGTGATTGGAGCAAACATATCTGCAACAACTTCTTTAGCTACAATCTCACTTGTAAGCTTTTTATAAGAACATTAGAATTGCTTTCTGTGTACTTGTTTTGTTCAAAGAAAAGAATTATTATGATTTTAGAATTGTGCCGGATTAGAAAAGTTTGATATGCTATTTACTATGTGATGGAGGATGAAGTGAATCATACATTAGACAAGTCATCAACCAACCCCCCCACCCCAAAAAAAAAAAATCAGACCTCCGCCTCTGCCCTTCCTTATGTCTTGTTGGAAGCCCATTTTTATTCCCTCAGGTCCACTGGGAAGGTGCACATGGAAGAGACAGTGAGCCACCATGATAATATTGATGCTGCACGTCAAAATTTTAATTTATGTTGTTGAAACAATATTGGATTTATTCAGTACTTTTGGGTTTATGCGTGGGCTCATTGGTTTTTTTGTCGTATGCTTGTATAAATGCTAGGTATGGGGCAACTATGGTGTTTTTGGCATTCTTTGTGGTATTATTATGGTATCTCTTGCTGTATCTATAGAGAACAGAATTCTAATCAAGTTGTTAAGTGTCCGTCAAGGAAAAAAATTTCATAATGCTATGTAGGAGTTGCCTAATTGTTTAAAGTTGCGATTTTAGATATGTCTTAGCTTTTTTTTGGGGGGGGGGGGGGGTGTGGGGGTGACCTTTCTAATAAATTTTTAAAGTTTCAGTCTTTAAACTATTTTTTATTCATAAAATATTGATTGGAGGATGGGATACTTGCATATCTAATTCATATATAGAGACATGATCCTGTTGATACAATCCAATAAAGTGAGTTTCAACTGGAGATTTGAATAATTTTTGCTTGGATTGTTATGTTTCCAATTTCCATGAAAGCCAACACCAAGATACTTGTTATGATGAATACCAAGAATCAGATTTTTTTCCCTCAATATGAATAAGTAATGTATTGTCTCTAGCATCGCTCTGTTGTGTAGTTGTCAAAGTTCTTTTACTTGTTGTTGCATGTGAATGAATGCTGTGTTATTGTGGTTCACTTGCCCCTTCTGCGTAAACTTTCCTCAAGTGAGCCTTTTGCTGAAAACACTATGGTTGGTTAGTGTAAGAACCGAGCCTTTTGCTGAAAACCATCATGTCTTTGCTCTTAATAACAACTATAAATGTGAGTTCTTAAACTTTTTTAGGCAAAAAAAGTACTCTTTTCACTTTGCTCTATGAAATCCCATTTATTCTTTGTTGTAATGTTTTTTTTTTCATTTTTATGATAGTTCGAACAAGGGAATGGACAACGTTTCGAGTTATTTTGGCTATGCATATGTATGAAGAATATCGAGCTCGTTGAAGAATTTATAAGTTGTTGAAATTTTCTCGTGTTTCCGTTCCTAAAACTATTGTTTGAAATTTGTATTATGAAGGTCTTTTGAATTATTATTTTTATTGTTCCAACATATTTTATCAATATTTTTTTTATTAATGTAAGTTATTAAATTTTGATTTTATTGTAGAGATATTGCACGAAAAATATTTTTTTATGTTATTAATAGGGTGAATTGGCCTTAAATCCCCAAACCCAAACTTAGATTTGGGTTCAGTCCCCATGTCAGCCCAGCTCATTGTCTAGTCTCTGACCCAAGACATTTATGTGTTTAAGGTCCCTAATTGAACCACTTTCCCTATTTTCCCTTCAAATCACGTGCAATCTCTTCTTATTTTTCCATTTTTTTTCTCGATCTTTAGACAGAAACGTGTGAAACCTTTGAAGATTTGCTGCTAAAATTGAAATAATTTGATGCATAGTAATCGAAAATCGAAGGACTTGGAAGCTTTGTCTGTGAAAATTAATCGAAACCCTTGAAAGCAAATTACCAGAAATTGAATCCATTGGAAGCTCTGCCTGTGGAAATCGAAACCTTGAAGTTTTATTCTTTCAAATCTTGTACTCCGAAGTTGTCTTCAACTCCGACAAACACCATTTCAGGATCTTCTTCTTTTTCCGTTTTTTTTTCTCTCGATCTTCCGACAGAAACGTGTGAACCCTTGAAGATTTGCTGCTGAAATTGAAATACTTCGATGCATAGTAATAAAAAAATCGAAGGGCTTGGAAGCTTTGTCTGTGGAAATTAATTGAAACCCTTGGAAGCAAATTACCAGAAATCGAATCCATTGGAAGCTCTGCCTGTGGAAATCAAAACCTTGAAGTTTTATTCTTTTGAATCTTGTACTTCGAAGTTGTCTTCAACTCCAACGAACACCATTTCAGGCTCTTGAATCTGTCTCGGATTTGAAAATCAAAAGGTTTGTAAGGTAAGTTCTGAAATAGCAATTTTTTAAAATATTCCAGCAACAGTTTTACGGTTTTACTTGTTTTTAAATTTTTGATTCACCAAAAACAACCTTAATTTTTGTAGAATGGAATCTGGAATTGAGTGTTCTTCCAACCTTGCATTTTTGGGTTGCTGCAAATGTAATGACAAACTTTTAGTGATTTCAATTATGAGTGGATGCAGTTTGGATGATATATTTATGAGTTTGTGGAGCAAACATGAACAAAATTAGTCCCCATTCTATGTCACTACAATACATGTCTCCCCAATACAAGTTGTATGTTACATG
This sequence comes from Henckelia pumila, assembly GCF_033568475.1. Lineage (NCBI taxonomy): Eukaryota > Viridiplantae > Streptophyta > Magnoliopsida > Lamiales > Gesneriaceae > Henckelia > Henckelia pumila. Next base: position 83,075,113 of record NC_133121.1, read on the forward strand.
GAACAATAATGACAACGTTCGTAAATACATCTTCACATGTGTATGAGACTGACTATCATCGAATTGCGGGCCAAAAAAATACCAGATTACAAGGAGTCTTAAATATGGAGAAGTAAAATGTGTTTGCTCCTTAATTTTGTTTTTTATTAAATTTATTGTTGCCTTTGATAATTTATTTGTTATCTTTAGTGATAGACAATAGATGTAGAGTCTGAAACCGTGTTCTTGTGTTTGTATTTATTTACAGTTTCCTAGTGATTTTGATTTTTTGTGTGATGATAATCTGATAATGTATAATCATTGTCGATATGTCATGACATTAATACTTAATTTTGGGTGATTAGCTTTTTGTGAACTATTTCATTGCTTCTTAAATTATTTGAACACTGTTGAAGATGTGTATTATATTTACGTACAATAATTTAGTCATTGTATTATGAATTTTTAAATTATGGTTGTGAAATTTGTAAGGGAAGACGAAGATGATAGACAATCCAAAAGTGATAACGAACTTGATGTAGTAACTAATAAATTCAAGCATTTATTTATTTGTTTTAATGCATGTGCAGTTGGTTTTGCTACTAGTTGTAAACCGGTGATTTTCTTGATGGAACTAATATTATAAACAAGTATAAAGGTAGTATCCTACTTCTTGTGGCAAACGATGTCGATGACGATCTTTTTACATTAGCAAATTCTATAGTGTATTTCGAGAATGATTGTATTTGAGAATGATTTTATTTTCATTTAAGAGGTGTCATTCTTTCTCAACATATCATGATATTCAAAAATTTCACATTTTTCTGCGATAGGCACTCTGGTATTATCACGGCTGTTAAGCTATTATTTCTGGGTAGTCATCGTGCTTATTGTTTGAGGCACTAATTAATGGATAATTTTGTTAAGCAATTTAGTAAGTAGTTCTTTTTATTTTTTGAAATCTTCCAATAGTATTATATCTTGATTTTCATATGAGTGTGTTAATTTTCTTTTCATTATAGTTGTTGCGAAATTATCCGCACAAAAAAAAAATAATGGTCTTCAGTATTCAAGAAAGCTGCATATGCCCCTTCACAACAAGAGTTTACACAACACAACAAATCAAAAATATTTACTTGTCGTTTTTTATTTTATTTTATATTTATGGAATGTTGATAATTAAATTTGTTTTTTACACTTCCACAGGAAAAAGGAGGACAAATGAAGGGTAGTTAGTCGTGGACTTATCTACTAGGAAGCATACACGTTCCAGTGGTAGTTTTGTGGTTTATTGTTGATTTTATGGTTTCATTTGTGAGACATATTGTGAAGTATTGTCTGTTTTTAAGCTCGAACTTGTTGGACTTTTAGTTAGTGTATTATGTTTTATTACTCAATTTGTATTGTATAGGGTAGACAACTTATTGTTATGTTTGTTATTGGTGATGTTTAATATCGATGGTGTTGTTATTTGATGTGTTGGAAACATTGACATTTGTGATTTTATTTTTTTGTGCACCTGGTTAGTTGTATAAATGACAACTTTATGTTGGATTTTTGACAGAAAATAAGTACATATACTAAGAAATCAGGTATATTCAACATCTTTTTCTAGTAAAAAATACCTAAAATCAAGTATAACAATTTTTCGACATGGGATGTTGGTAGCATTTAGTCGTATCATGCTCAAATTAACCCACTCCATTAAAATAATAAATATATAGTAGCGAGAATAGGAATCGTTCTCACGAGGAGGATTTGAATTTATTATGCTCTGAATTAAAAAAATGCTAAAAATAAATAAGAGGGGGTTTCGCTTGTTCAAATTTACTTCGAAGAATTTAAAAAATAAAGAAATACTAATTCTAAAATTAAATTAAATAGCATGCAAAATTCAAATTAATTTTACTATCAATCAATTAAACAAAACTTGGTATCGATCGAATACGCCCTTGAAGTTTATTAACTCGATCACCGATACTATAAAATAATCAATTTACATTTGAATATTCATCATTGAAAATTAAATTTCTATCTCACCTTAATTTTAGTTAAATAAAAGCACGCGTTCTAATATTAACCCTTACCAATGACCAGCCAAAATACAAACGATTAAAGTTTAAATCCAAGGTCGCATTCAAACTAGTGAGATTGATGAATCTAAATAACACAAGCACAAGCGGTTGTATTTAATTTAGTCAAGAGATGTTCTTATGAATTAATAAATTCAAAAATACAATATATTTGAGGAGTATATATCAAGAGGTTGTATTTAATCTAGTCAAGAGATGTTCTTATCAATATATCATAAATGCAGTATATATCAAGCGGTTGTCATAATTATTTTGTGCATAAATTTTTAGGAAACCTCATTTGTCTTATTACTAACTCATTGTGTAGTTTTTTTTGTGTAAAAATTTAAACTAGAGAAATATGTGTTATATTTACCTCGTTATGTATCGTATTTCAATACTATTGAACCTTATTTACTTGGATATGTATCATCTTGAAGTAAGTAATTAAATCTTTATATTATACTTTACAATTGATAAGTGAAACTTTTTTTAGTAGATATTATATGTTTTTTGTATCTCAAACATATATCTATACGCACCACTGATGGTTGGGAATTGGGATATTGGTGATCTCTAGTTGAAGTAATAACATAAAAACATTCCATAGACATTCATGAACCACCTACCAAGAAGTTGATCATATGTTTGCTAATCTTTTTTTTATCCGTATGTTTGCTAATATTAATATATGTTTTTGTGTGAAATCTCATTAATAATTCAATATTTAAAATAACTAATCACATTCACGTTTGGTGAAAACAACAATCTTTCCACTAAATACTCAAATTATACAACAATGTGTTCTATTAACTCCTATATGTACCATATTTATACTTGGATGTACCTGGTTTTCTTACATATTTATCTTATTTAACAATTTTATTATTTACTTATCAATTGACACTAGTGTAGTTTTTTTTATGTAAATACTCAAATTGAAGAAATATGTGTTATATTCACCTCGTTATATACCTTATTTTAATACTATTTTACCTTATTTATTTGAATCTGTACCATCTTGAAGTGAGTAAATATGAAGTAATTAGCGAAAAATCGATCAAATGTGCTATAATCTTGATCTACGTTCTTCTAAGAACATGAAGTTTTGAAATGTGCTTGGTTTACCCCGATCTGTACTGTATTCACGCTCATATGTACTTGATATACAGAAATTTGTACCACGTATAATCATCAACTGTACTTGTGACATGAAATTATTAAAATGTGCTTGGTTTACCATGATCTGTACTTTATTCACGCTTATATGTACTTAACCATAGGCTTGGTTGTACCTTATTTACTTAAATATGTACCTTAGTTAGCTCTTTAATTATTTATTGGTAAGTTCTTATTAGCCAAAAAATTTGAGTGACTACCCAAAGTGCACATGTATGCCCTATATTCACCTCATTAACTTAGTAAATAAATCTGAGGTCATACTTGAGATTTCACGTAAATGATACTCTATTGAGTAGATATCAAATGGTTTTACTATCTCACTTTGCACATGCACCATATATGTGGTAAGGAGTTGGTTTTCTCCAAGTAAAATATTTCATATGAAATGTGCTTGGTTTACCCCGATTTGTGCTGTATTCACTCTCATATGTACTTGATATACAGAAATTTATACCACGTATAATCATCAAGTATACTTGTGACATGAAATTATTGAAATATGCTTGGTTTTCCATGATCTTTACTTTATTCATGCTATATATGTACTTAACTATAAGCTTTGTTGTACCTTATTTACTTAAATATGTACCGTAGTTAGCTCTTTAATTATTTATTTGTAAGTTCTTATTAGCCAAAAAATTTGAGTGACTACCCAAAGTGCACATGCATGTCCTATAATCACCTCATTAACTTAGTAAATAAATCCGATGTCATACTTGTGATTTCACGTAAATGATACTCTATTAAGTAGATATCAAATTGTTTTACTATCTCATTTTGCACATGTACCATATATGTGGTAAGGAGTTGGTTTTCTCCAAGTAAACATCCCATATGAAGTAATTAGCGATAAATCGATCACATGTGCTATAATCTTGATCTACGTTCTTTTAATAACACGACGTTTTGAAATGTGCTTGGTTTACCCCGATCTGTACTTTATCCACGCTCATATGTGCTTGATATACAGATATTTGTACCACGTATAATCATCAAGTGTACTTGTGACATGAAATTATTAAAATGTTCTTGGTTTACCACGATCTGTACTTTATTCATGCTTATATGTACTTAACCATGGGCTTGGTTGTACCTTATTTACTTAAATATGTACCATAGTTAGCTCTTCAATTATTTATTGGTAAGTTTTTATTAGCCAAAAAATTTGAGTGACTACCCAAAGTGCACATGCATGTCCTATATTCACCTCATTAACTTAGTAAATAAATCTGATGTCATACTTGTGATTTCACGTAAATGATACTCTATTGAGTAGATGTCTGGTTTTACTATCTCATTTTGCACATGTACCATATATGTGGTAAAAAGTTGGTTTTCTCCAAGTAAACATTCCATATGAAGTAATTAGCGAGAAATCGATCACATGTGCTATAATCTTGATCTACGTTCTTCTAAGAACACGACGTTTTGAAATGTGCTAGGTTTACCCCGATCTGTACTGTATTCACGCTCATATGTACTTGATATACAGAAATTTGTACCACGTATAATCATCAAGTGTACTTGTGATATGAAATTATTAAAATGTGCTTGGTTTACCACGATCTGTCCTTTATTCACGCTTATATATACTTAACCATGGGCTTGGTTGTACCTTATTTACTTAAATATACACCGTAGTTAGCTCTTTAATTATTTATTTGTAAGTTCTTATTAGCCAAAAAAATTTGAGTGACTACCCAAAGTGCACATACATGTCCTATATTCACCTCATTAACTTAGTAAATAAATCCGATGTCATACTTGTGATTTCACGTAAATGATACTTTATTGAGTAGATATCAAATGGTTTTAGTATCTCATTTTGCACATGCACCATATATGTGTTAAGGAGTTGGTTTTCTCCAAGTAAAACATTCCATATGAAGTAATTAGCAAGAAATCAATCACATGTGCTATAATCTTGATCTACGTTCTTCCAAGAACACGACGTTTTGAAATGTGCTTGGTTCACCCCGATCTGTACTCTATTCACGCTCATATGTACTTGGTATACATAAATTTGTACCACGTATAATCATCAAGTGTACTTGTGGGGAAAGTCTATGCTACCCCAAGGGCACTGCCCTTGGGGGTGGTGTGGCAATCCGTGATAGGTTAAAATTACTTGGCTTCACATGGGGCCCACTGATTTCAACCAATCATACTCTGCCAAGCCTCCCCAAGGGCAGTGCCCTTGGGGTAGCATAGACTTTCCCAACCATAGGCTTGGTTGTACCTTATTTACTTAAATATGTACCATAGTTAGCTCTTTAATTATTTATTGGTAAGTTCTTATTAGCCAAAAAATTTGAGTGACTACCCAAAGTGCACATGCATGTCCTATATTCACCTCATTAACTTACTAAATAAATCTTAGGTCATACTTGTGATTTCACGTAAATGATACTCTATTGAGTAGATATCAAATGGTTTTACTATCTCATCTTGCACATGCACCATATATGTGGTCAGAAGTTAGTTTTCTCCAAGTAAAACATTCCATGTGTGGTTTACCACGACCTGTACTTTATTCACGCTTATAAGTACTTAACCATAGGCTTGGTTGTACCTTATTTACTTAAATATGTACCTTAATTTATATATGATTTTACTTTGATTTTTTGATGTATCGAGTAGATTTTATACATATTTGTTGTTGTTTTTGTGAGATGCAAGGATTGAATGAAAAGTAGCAAGAAGAAGCGGATGAACGAATTACGGGACAGCAAACTTCAGAAAATTACTGGGAATTTTTTAGACATATTAATCCGATCTCCACCGTTCAAAATAACATTTTAGATGTTTTAAATCTGCTATCAAAATTTCAGCTCAATCCGACGGTTAGATTGTTAGATATGAATTTTTGAAAATTATCGCGTGCTGCAGATATTCATATACGCGAGAATGAAGAGCAGCGGCTTGTTGGATGAAAATGTGGCGCATATGCTGTGAAATATGATGCATCTGCGGCAACTGGCAGAGAATTGGAGAAAACAACGGCGCATATGCGGTGAAATGTGATGCATATGCGGGAATTGGCAGAGAATTGTAGAAAACAACGGAACATTATGTATCAGCGGTGAAAACGCCAGAAAATTAAGAAAAGAATCGTTGCATCAGCGGTGATTAATGGCGCATCTGCGCTGCCGCATAAACTTGGAAAAAAAACAGAGTTTTGGAAATTTTGAAGTCTAGATTCTAGGGCTCGATCGTGAGATTCACGAACACATATAAAAAGAGATTTTATGCACAAGATGAAAGGAAGCAGCCGCAGAACACAACACAAAAAATTTAGAAGAGCTTGAGCGTGAGGAATTTGAAGAAGAAATCTGGGCAACGCGAAGAACATCAACTGGAACAAATTTGGGCAATGCGAAGAAATTTAAGCACTGAACCATAATTTCTAAACATCATCCAACCAATTCAATTGTTTGAAAGAAAAAAATTTTAAATATAACAAATGTAAACGAATATATTAACATAAACAAAACTCTAGAATTGGAGAATAAAGATTAGCATACGAGATAACAAATTAAATCATGAACTATATTCCGCAACATCAACCAATCAGAATACAAAATAATCCTCAAATGTGGTTCGATCAAATTCAAAAGACTATTATGTTGTAAACCTCTAGGAGATTTCTTACCTGACAGACCTAATTTTATCGTCTTCTTCTGCTTTCTAACGCTCAGGATTTTCTTTACCTTCACATCTTCAGTCGATTGCTTCTTAACTCTTGAAATTTTATCATCAAATTTTTTTGTACATTTCGGATTATTGGGAAAAAAAATTTATGGGAAAAGAATAAGAGTGGAAGACGCAATATTGCCGTCAGAAATGAGGAAGATGGTCAATTTATTCTTAATACATAAAGGTTATTTTAGGGTTTAAAATAAAAAATAAGGATATTTTGGTAATTTACAATCTAAAAGGGAGTTGGAAAATATAAATGACATAGATCAGGGACTGCAGAATTAGATTGGCTGGCATGGGTACAGACCAGTGGATCGGTATCGCAGATGGGATCTCAGGCTTCTACTCATCCACGTCAGCAGCCAACATCACCTGGTTCTTCTAGTTTCCGTCCACATGCGCAAGGGTAGGTATTTGCTCTGTCTCAGGAGCAGGCTACTGAGGGAAGCGATCGCATGTTAGCAGGTACCTTTTTACCATGTGGTATTCCTGCACTTGTTTTAATTGATACTGGAGCATCGCATTCCTTTATTTCTAGTCGCTTTTTTAAGAGACATAGATTACCTTATGTATCATTATACCTGGATTTAGTTGTATCTACTCCGCTGGAGTATAAGATAGTAACTAAGAGTCTAGTGATGGGTTGCCTTCTAGAGTTTGAGGGTCACGTGTTGTCTGCTAATCTGATGATCTTAGCGATGGTAGATTTTGACTGTATTTTGGGAATAGATATGCTGACTTTGTATCACGCTACTGTGGATTTTTATCAGCATCTGCTACAGTTTCATCCGAATGAGGGTGATAACTGGTGCTTCTATGGTGAGGGAGCACGACCTCCGATGCCACTTGTATCAGCTCTGAAGGCATGTCATGTCTTAGAGTCAGATGGGGAGGGCTACCTCATTTATGCAGTTGATATGTCCATGAGTAGTTCGGGTATTGATCAGTTACCGGTGGTCAGCGAGTTTCCTGATGTATTCCCTGATAAGATTCCTGGTTTTTCTCCGGTTCGAGAGGTTGAATTTGTTATTGATCTAGTACCAGGAACAACTCCTATATCCCGAGTACCTTATTGTCTGGCACTGTCAGACATGAGGGAATTGAAACAGCAGTTGCAGGATCCTCTTGATAAGGGATATATTCGTTCGAGTGTTTCTCTGTGGGGAGCACCCGTTTTGTTCGTCAAGAAGAAGGATGAATCAATGCAATTATGTATTAACTACAGGTAGCTGAATCGTGTCACCATCAAGAATAAGTATCATTTTCCGTGAATTGATGATCTGTTTGATCAATTACAGGGTACTTCTGTCTATTCAAAGATAGATCTGAGATCTGGATACCACCAGATGTGGGTACAAGACTCAGATATTTCTACGTCTTCTTTTAGGACCAGATACGGGCATTATGAATTTTTGGTGATGCCATTCAGTTTGACGAATGCACGGGCAGTTTTTATGAATCTGATGAATCAGGAATTTCGAGAATATCTGGATAGATTTTTCATCGTCTTCATTGATGATATTCTTGTCTATTCTCATGACAAGGATGGGCATGCATAACATTTGAGAATTGTATTGCAGACGTTATGAGATAAGAATCTATATGCGAAATTGAGTAAGTGCGAATTTCGGCTTGATCGGTTAGTATTTCTCGGTCATGTGATTTCAAGTGAAGGAATATCTGTTGATCCAAGTAAGATAAAGGCAGTGTTGAACTGGTCTCGTCCAATGACGGTTGCATAGATTCAAAGTTTCTTGGGTCTAGCTGGTTATTACCGTTGGTTCATCAAGAATTTTGCACATTTGGCCAGGCCTTTGACTCAGCTTACACGAAAAGATGTTGCCTTCATATGGTCCTCGGATTGTGAGGAATCATTTCATGAGCTGCATAGACGTCTTACTACTGCACCTGTGTTAGCTCTACCTTCTAGAACGGGAGGTTATATTGTCTATACTGATGCCTCTAGTTAGGGACTGAGATGTGTTTTGACACAGCATGAAAATGTTTTTGTCTATGCTTCTCGACAGTTGACGACGCATGAGGTGAATTATCCAGTGCATGATCTCGAGTTAGCCGCCATTGTATTTGCGCTCAAGATTTGGAGACATTATTTATATGGCGAGAAATTTGAGATATTCACGGATCACAAGAGTTTGCAGTACTTATTCACTCAGGAGGAGTTGAATATGCGACAGAGACGCTGGATGGATTTACTGAAAGATTATGACTGCGAGATTAAGTATGATCCAGGTTCCTCTAATCTTACTGCTGATGCCCTGAGTCGGCAGGCAAGACTTTTTGCACTTCAGACTAGTGAATTATCTCATATGATTCAGGAGTGCTGTTTACTAAGTTTTACACTCAAGCACAAGAAAGGGAGAAATGGGATTCGTTTGTATACTATATTATCTGAGCCGACTTTGTATTCTCGGATTAGAGATGCTAAGATATCTGATGTTAAGACTCAGCGTTTGGCACGACTAGCCAATGGAGTTAATACATCTGGATTCCATTATTAGGCAGATGGTTTATTGTGCTTATCAAATCGAGTGGTTGTACCTGATGATGCGGATCTCAGGAACGATATTCTTTCTCAAGGTCACAGGAGTCGATTGTCAGTTCAATTTGTTCCTAGATCTCATGAAAATGCATAAGGACTTGCGAACTAGATTTTGGTGGAAGGGGATGAAACGAAGTGTGTATCAATTTGTTCCTAGATGTCTTGTCTGTCAACAGGTCAAGGCTGAACACCGACGACCAGGTGGATTACTGCAAAATCTTGAGATTCCAGAATGGAAGTGGGAGCACATGACTATGGATTTTGTTACCCACTTGCCTATGACTTCACTTCAATGTGATGCTATCTGGGTCGTTGTTGACCGTTGGACGAAATCAGCACATTTCATTCCTTATAACCGGGAGTATTCTTATGATCGCATGACACGCTTATACATCGAGGAGATAGTAAGATTGCATGGGATTCCAGTGAGCATATTCAGTTACAGGGATCCGCGTTTTCACTCACGTTTCTGAAAGAGTGGGTGCCCAGTGAGCCAACTTGTGGCTATGGGCTTTGATGACTCTTTGTACAAACAATCTTTTGTTTAATATTATTTACACTTTTATTAATGGCAATGACTTTATCTTTCTTCATATTGTTATATTATGATATACTATTGTTGTTTTGATAAAGACCTTGAATGTACTATAGTGTATGTAAGATGTGGTAGAACATGGAGATGTCTATCATGAAATACATCTTATAGTCACTGTATATTCTAAACTGTTCCTAGTCAATTGAGCCGTCCGAGAATAAGGATAAGGATCGCTCGAGTTTGAGACTAGCATTTGCGATGCGGAGTACCACGTTTCATTGGTAGGGAACATGGAGATGTTCGAAGCATGCAAATGGATATTCATAGGATGAATGGAGATTCATAGGATGAATAATCGAACTACCCTATCCGGACTTTCCAAGTGGTTATCACTTATCGAGTGGATAAAGTCCGCGGTTTTGGTTGTACACCATTAGTCCTTACTACTTGAAACATCATGGAGACTCTATATGCTAGTACTGTGCTTTGACTCGTTTACCGACTCTATGGGATCATCAGGTGTCGGGATTGGGTACAGTTACAACACATATAGGAGTCGATGCATTGTTGTCAAGGATTCACCACATACTTGCGAGTGTGGATATCCTATGCGATCTGAGGAGATATTAGTGTGACGAATCTCTGGCCAGAGTACTTGATGTGATTTAAGAAATGGTTTCTTAGTAGCACATGCGATGTCACTAATTGGATCTTCAAGATGTATTGCATAGTTATCGAATCTTGAGCGACTCTCGATATACCAATGGTTGTTGATTCGATCGGGATATATGGATGAAGGGACCATACTGTACGCTAACCAAAATCTACTGGTTCTTGTAGGCACTATCAGTGATACCTAGGGAATCATGGGGCGATGTTGCTAGGCGCTTTACCATGATTCGTTGGGCAAGTCGGAAAGTGTTGTTCCGAGTCACAAGGAGTTGTGAGCCCACGGCTAGCTGTATCCCTGAACCATTGAGGGTCACACAGTGTAATGGAGTTTTAATCCCCGTTGAGATAGTTAAATTTAAAGAGTTAAATTTAATGAATAAAGAAGTTGGACTTCTTAAATAAGAGTAAGGGAGTAGGATTTCCTAAAATGACATAGGGATGGACATTTTTGGAAACCACTGAATTCGGATTCAGGAAAATTTATCTTGACTTTATAATGTGCAGAAATAGTTTCTGTGCACATTGGTGAAATCGGTTCATCAATCAGAGTCACGATGAATTTTATATTAATTTCTGAACATGTGGGCTTTGCTTGTCGGGCCTCAACTTATGACTAATGGGCCCTAAGGGGTTAGTGGCCTGCATTATAAATAAGTTATTGCAGTACAGAAATTACACACAACAGGTCATAATTTTGAGAGACAAAAATCGAAAACCCTAGTCTCCCTCTCTCAATTTTCGGCCGACCCCTCCCTCTCTCTGTCAGAGAAATTCCGGTCTGTGATTTTGAATTGCAGTCTGGAATAAGCGAATCAAATTCGTTATTCTCTTCGCAGAAAACTTCTGATAGATTTTCTAGTGCAATCTATCAGAGGGATTAAACCTCTATTCGTGGACCTGATAGAAGGAGTTCATCGGTTCCAGGGAGAGACAACAAGAGCAGAGAAATCTGTTGGAGTCCAATAATCTCGATTCGAGATTGAAGGTAAAATTTAATAATTGTTATTTAAATTTTACACACACTTATAATTTAATCGTTGAACGGTTGATACCCACACTATGGAATTGTTCCATAATAAAAATTTTAAACTTCCGCTGCACCGGGTATCAATCGTGATTGATCTGAACGCCAGTTTTCCAACAGTGGTATCAAAGCCAGGTTGCTCAGATCAAACGATTAAATTAATCGATTGTACAAAATTTTTTGAGTCTCGGTTTTTGAAACAAAATAAATATTTTTAAATAAAAAAAAAATTTTCGGGGCAAAACCCGGGCAGCGATTGGATCGCTGCCCGGTGGGGCAGCAATTGTTGCTGCCCCGGGCGGCGCACGGTGCCGCCCAAAGGGGGCGCACGGCGCCGCCCAAGGCGGCGCACGGCGTCGCCCAAGGGGCGGCGCTCAGCGCCGCCAGGGCAGCGCTGGGCGCTGCCCAGCGCAGCGCTGGGCGCTGCGCAGGGCGGCACACGGCGCCGCCCAGGGCAGCGCCAGGCGCCGCCAGGGCAGCAACCGTTGCTGCCCTAAAGGGGCAGCCGGGCTGCCCCGGCCCGCGCCCACGGGTGCGGGCCGGCCCGGGAGTGTCCCGGGCGGCCCGCGGGAAAAATTAAATTTTTTATTTAAAATTAATTTTAATATGTTAAAATTTTATTTTTGGTCCGGTCAAAAATTGTTTTTGATTGGTTCACGAGATTTCGGATCGAATTGTTCGAGTCCGTAAATTTTAAAATTGATTTTTGGATAAATTTGAATTTTTGGAAAATTTTAATATTTTATCCTTAAATTGAATTTTGAAATCAATTATTTTTGGTACAATTGATGATAAGATTTGATCTTATGAATATATTAAATAAAATATGATTTTATCTATAAAATTGGATTTTGTAGATAAAATATGATTTTATTTGATAAGGAGATAAAATATGATTTTATATGTAAAATGAGATTTTATATATAAAATATGATTTTATCCTGTTTAAATTTGAAATGCCACTGCATGTTATCCAATAAATTAATTTTGAATTAAATGTTATTGGATAAGGATGATCGATTGCCATGACCAATTTTGTAGGTGTATGTTAGGAATTTACATTTGTTTTTATTGTTGTTGGTTTTATTAATGGGCCTGGTTTATGGCCCGATATGAATGTCATATATAATAAAAGTGGGCTTGGTTTATGGCCCGTTCCCACCCCCTAAAAATGTATCCCCTACTTGTCATTGTTATTTATTGTAAATACATTAGATTTAGTGGGAGATCAAGATTTGAAGATGGTGGGCCCAGCAGACAATAAAGACGAAGAAATGTAAATTGGAAGCTAATGTAATAGGATTGCATTGCATACTGCATATTACCTAGGATTGGACTAAGACTCGTGATTGGCAACCACGGGTCAATTAGAAATGGAATCGATCATCCTATACAATATATGATATTATGATTGTATGCATGTTTTAGACATAATTGCGTGAATCCGGCAAGCATGCAATAAAATGATTATGATGAGACAAATTTTATAATTAAAATCCCTCATTTTAAATATGATTTAAAATTGATATCAAGATAAATAAAGGAAATTTAAATTTGTTTAAATGTTCCTACCTTCCATCAACGGTCAATGTATGTGATGCTACCCGCGGATACGGTCCGGCTCATATTATTGGGGGGGCCCGTCCGTCGGAAAGCTGTACATTGGATCGACAAATGTTGTAAGTTGGGTGGAACTCCCATGGGATCGGCTCATATTATTGGGGATCCACATGGCGACCGTCCATCACAACTTAATATTGATGGGTCATCTTGACATGTCACTTTAAACGGCGTCATATTATTGGGCCCTTATTGGACATGAGGTAAATACATGGGGGTTGCTTTGGAAGCAATTGGGCTCTACCTTTTGAGAATTATGGTTGGCTGATATTATTCGGGACCATAAGTTTGTCGATTGGACTCCATGTTCTCACTAAGGAAAAAGTTTCCCGTTTTCACTAGAGGGTAGTGAAATCGTTAAAATAGTGGGAGTGAGATTCATAAAATTAAATTCGCCTATTTTATGTCTTAGTAAATTGCTTAAACAATCATTGATATATGTCTGTTTTTCTTTTCAGTATTTCATACAATGAATTCGCGTAATCCATTATTCTCGATCCTCGAACAAAACAAGTTGACTGGCGCCAACTATACGGAATGGTTCCGGAAGTTGAAGATTGTCTTGACTTCGGAGAAAATGCTCTACGTGTTAGAGAAAGCACCTCCGAAGGAAGCACCAGCTGATGTAAGTCCGGAGGAATTGGCCAAACTTGATGCATGGTGGGACCATGACATCAAGACCAAATGCTATATGCAAGCCTCAATGTCTGATGAACTCCAGAGGCGATTTGAGGACACCGTGAATGCTGCTGACATTCACGCTCAACTCAAGGAACTTTTTGGGGCTCAATCGAGGGCTGAAAGGTTCGCTACTGTTAAGGAGCTAATGACGTGTCGCATGCGTGAAGGGACTTCGGTCCGTGATCATGGGGTACGAGTGATTTGGCTCATACAAAAGTTAGCGACCCTTGATTTGGTGTTGGAGCATGAACTCAACGTAGATTTACTGCTTCTGTCTCTTCCTTCTTCGTTTGATGGATTTGTGATAAATTTTAATATGAACAAGATAGAGGCCACCCTTGAAGAGATGGTCAATATGCTCGTTACATATGAATCCACACTTAAGAAGGATAAGCCAGCTTTCTTGGTGGGCTCCTCATCTTCTGCAAAGAAGGGGCCAAGTATGAAGGGCAAGAAACGTTCTGCCCCACCCAAGAAAGTCGAGCCCGAGAAGAAGCACAAGACAAAGGCTTCAAACAATGCAAAATCCAAGGATGTTTGCCATTACTGCAAGAAGCCCGGTCATTGGAAGCGCAACTGCAAGGAATATCTAGAGCAGTTGGGAACTGCAAAGGGTATGTTCTATATTGAAATAAACATTTCACTTAATACAACTTCTTGGGTATTGGATACCGGATGTGGATCTCACATTTGCAATGATTTGCAGGTGATGACAAGAAGTCGCAGGCTTAGAATGGGTGAGACCCAGCTGAGGCTCGGGAATGGTTCCAGAGTTGAAGCTACGACCATTGGAGATGTTTGTTTAACTTTGCAGAATGGTTTTAAGTTATTTTTAAGAGATGTTTTATTTGTTCCGGATTTAATTAAAAACATTATTTCTGTTTCTATGCTAGATAGAGATGGTTATTCTTGCAATTTTGTGAATAGGATTTGCAATATTTACAAGAATGAATGTTTGATTGGAAATGGACAACTTGAAAACGATCTATACAACTTAAAACTAAAAGACGTTCCAATAAATTATATTGATAAACCGGAGACAACAAACAAAAGGAAAATCGATAGTCAAAACCCAGCAAACCTTTGGCACGCTAGACTAGGTCATATTTCCTCAAGGAGGATGAACAAGCTAGTGGGAGAGGGCATGTTTGATATGTCTGATATTAACTCTCTACCTACTTGTGAATCCTGCCTAAAAGGAAAAATGACTAAATCTCCTTTTAAGGAGAAACCTGAGCGTAGTCAAAATCTGTTGGATTTGATCCATACAGATGTTTGTGGACCATTTAGAGTTGGGACTCAATATGGCCACACCTACTTCATTACCTTTACTGACGATTATTCAAGGTATGGGTATTTATATTTAATGAAATATAAGTCTGAAGCATTTGAAAAGTTCAAAGAATTCAAGGCTGAAGTAGAAAACAA
The DNA here is from genome assembly GCF_033568475.1 of Henckelia pumila. Classification (NCBI taxonomy): domain Eukaryota; kingdom Viridiplantae; phylum Streptophyta; class Magnoliopsida; order Lamiales; family Gesneriaceae; genus Henckelia; species Henckelia pumila. Next base: position 83,090,565 of record NC_133121.1, read on the forward strand.
GCTAGGTAAAAGTATTAAAGCACTTCGATCGGATCGAGGTGGAGAATACTTAAGTACCGAGTTTTTGGACTATCTAAAAGAGAATGGGATTCTCTCTCAGTGGACTCCTCCTATGACACCACAACTTAATGGTGTATCGGAGCGTCGTAATCGAACTTTGTTGGACATGGTTCGATCCATGATGAGCTTCACTGAACTTCCACCTTCGTTTTGGGGCTATGCGCTTGAAACGGCGGTATTGTTGTTGAACAACGTCCACACTAAAGCAGTGGACAAAACACCATACGAGTTATGGAATGGCAAAGCTCCTAAGTATTCGTACTTGAGGATTTGGGGATGTCCTGCTTACGTGAAGCGGACAGTGGGAGATAAGTTGGATAGTCGATCCAGCTTATGTTATTTTGTAGGGTATCCGAAGAATTCAATCGGATATTATTTCTATTATCCTGCTGAAACAAAGGTGTTTGTTTCTAGGAATGCCACCTTCTTGGAGAAGGAGTTCTTATTGGATAAGAAAGGCGAGATGATGGAACTCGAAGAAGTTCGAGAAGAACCCGAAATACAAAATAACGATCCTACGCCTCAGGAACCATTACCGGACACGCCTGAACCTAGAAGATCCGAAAGGACTTCTAGACCTCCTGTTCGATATGGTCTTCTTCTTGAAGGGGATCAAGATGAACCCGACATTGGATGTGATCCAAGAAACTTCAAGGAAGCAATTTCTGATGCGGATTCAAATTTATGGCTTGAAGCTATGCAGTCTGAATTGGATTCGATGCATACAAACCAAGTTTGGTCTTTAGTAGATCCTCCTGATGGAATTGTTCCAATAGGGTGTAAATGGATCTACAAAAGAAAGCTTGGGCCTGATGGTAAGGTATTGACCTACAAGGCACGATTGGTGGCAAAAGGTTATACTCAAAGGCAAGGAGTTGACTATGATGAAACCTTTTCACCAGTTGCAATGTTCAAGTCCATAAGAATCCTTATTGCCATAGCTGCATGGTATGACTATGAGATATGGAAAATGGATGTGAAGATTGCCTTTCTTAATGGAGACATTAAGGAAGAAATCTATATGAAGCAGCCTGAGGGGTTCACATCCATGGGAAGAGAGCATAAGGTATGCAAGCTTCAGAGATCAATTTATGGTCTAAAACAAGCATCAAGAAGTTGGAACCAGAAATTTGATGAAACAATAAAAGATTTTGGTTTCATCAAGAACCCGGAGGAACCGTGCGTGTACAAGAAAGTAGTTAAGGATGCTGTGACATTCTTAGTACTTTATGTTGATGACATCCTACTCATTGGGAATGATGTAGGGATGTTGCAGTCAACAAAGATATGGTTATCAGGTAGATTCTCGATGAAGGATTTGGGTGAGGCATCCTACATTCTTGGGATACAGATCTATAGAGATAGATCTAAGAGAATGATAGGACTCACTCAATCAACCTACATCGACACCATATTGAAACGGTTTTCAATGGATGGGTCCAAGAGAGGACATCTACCCATGTGTCATGGAGTTTCTTTATCCAAGTCTATGTGTCCCAAGACTGATGCAGAGATAGAGAATATGACACATGTACCATATGCGTCAGCTATAGGTAGTATCATGTATGGGATGATATCTACCAGACCGGATGTAGCATTTGCTCTGAGTGTCACGAGCAGATATCAGTCTAATCCTGGTCAAATGCATTGGAAAGCCGTGAAGGACATTCTTAAGTACTTACGAAGGACTAAGAATATTTTCATGGTATATGGAGGACGAGATCTGAAATTGGAAGGCTATACCGACTCTAGCTTCCAAAGTGACTTGGATGACTCGAAGTCAACCTCTGGATTTGTGTTCATGCTCAATGGCGGTGCTGTCTCTTGGAAAAGTTCCAAGCAGGACACCACAGCGGATTCCACCACTGAGGCTGAATACATTGCAGCATCAGCTGCTGCTAAAGAGGCCGTTTGGATGAGGAAGTTCGTCCAAGAGTTGGGCGTCATTCCTGAATTTGTTGGTCCAGTCCCGGTGTACTGTGACAACACGGGTGCCGTTGCTCAAGCAAAGGAACCAAGGTCTCATCAAAGATCCAAACACGTACTGAGGAAATACCACATCATCCGGGAGATTGTGGAAAGAGGAGACATCACTGTCGAACGAGTGGCCTCTGCAGACAATATCGCTGATCCGCTTACTAAGCCCTTGCCAGGACCATTGTTTGACAAACATCGCGAAGCAATGGGTCTACGTAGTATGACTAGTTGGCTATAGGGCAAGTGGGAGATTGAAAGAGTGGGTGCCCAGTGAGCCAACTTGTGGCTATGGGCTTTGATGACTCTTTGTACAAACAATCTTTTGTTTAATATTATTTACACTTTTATTAATGGCAATGACTTTATCTTTCTTCATATTGTTATATTATGATATACTATTGTTGTTTTGATAAAGACCTTGAATGTACTATAGTGTATGTAAGATGTGGTAGAACATGGAGATGTCTATCATGAAATACATCTTATAGTCACTGTATATTCTAAACTGTTCCTAGTCAATTGAGCCGTCCGAGAATAAGGATAAGGATCGCTCGAGTTTGAGACTAGCATTTGCGATGCGGAGTACCACGTTTCATTGGTAGGGAACATGGAGATGTTCGAAGCATGCAAATGGATATTCATAGGATGAATGGAGATTCATAGGATGAATAATCGAACTACCCTATCCGGACTTTCCAAGTGGTTATCACTTATCGAGTGGATAAAGTCCGCGGTTTTGGTTGTACACCATTAGTCCTTACTACTTGAAACATCATGGAGACTCTATATGCTAGTACTGTGCTTTGACTCGTTTACCGACTCTATGGGGTCATCAGGTGTCGGGATTGGGTACAGTTACAACACATATAGGAGTCGATGCATTGTTGTCAAGGATTCACCACATACTTGCGAGTGTGGATATCCTATGCGATCTGAGGAGATATTAGTGTGACGAATCTCTGGCCAGAGTACTTGATGTGATTTAAGAAATGGTTTCTTAGTAGCACATGCGATGTCACTAATTGGATCTTCAAGATGTATTGCATAGTTATCGAATCTTGAGCGACTCTCGATATACCAATGGTTGTTGATTCGATCGGGATATATGGATGAAGGGACCGTACTGTACGCTAACCAAAATCTACTGGTTCTTGTAGGCACTATCAGTGATACCTAGGGAATCATGGGGCGATGTTGCTAGGCGCTTTACCATAATTCGTTGGGCAAGTCGGAAAGTGTTGTTCCGAGTCACAAGGAGTTGTGAGCCCACGGCTAGCTGTATCCCTGAACCATTGAGGGTCACACAGTGTAATGGAGTTTTAATCCCCGTTGAGATAGTTAAATTTAAAGAGTTAAATTTAATGAATAAAGAAGTTGGACTTCTTAAATAAGAGTAAGGGAGTAGGATTTCCTAAAATGACATAGGGATGGACATTTTTGGAAACCACTGAATTCGGATTCAGGAAAATTTATCTTGACTTTATAATGTGCAGAAATAGTTTCTGTGCACATTGGTGAAATCGGTTCATCAATCAGAGTCACGATGAATTTTATATTAATTTCTGAACATGTGGGCTTTGCTTGTCGGGCCTCAACTTATGACTAATGGGCCCTAAGGGGTTAGTGGCCTGCATTATAAATAAGTTATTGCAGTACAGAAATTACACACAACAGGTCATAATTTTGAGAGACAAAAATCGAAAACCCTAGTCTCCCTCTCTCAATTTTCGGCCGACCCCTCCCTCTCTCTGTCAGAGAAATTCCGGTCTGTGATTTTGAATTGCAGTCTGGAATAAGCGAATCAAATTCGTTATTCTCTTCGCAGAAAACTTCTGATAGATTTTCTAGTGCAATCTATCAGAGGGATTAAACCTCTATTCGTGGACCTGATAGAAGGAGTTCATCGGTTCCAGGGAGAGACAACAAGAGCAGAGAAATCTGTTGGAGTCCAATAATCTCGATTCGAGATTGAAGGTAAAATTTAATAATTGTTATTTAAATTTTACACACACTTATAATTTAATCGTTGAACGGTTGATACCCACACTATGGAATTGTTCCATAATAAAAATTTTAAACTTCCGCTGCACCGGGTATCAATCGTGATTGATCTGAACGCCAGTTTTCCAACAGTGGTATCAAAGCCAGGTTGCTCAGATCAAACGATTAAATTAATCGATTGTACAAAATTTTTTGAGTCTCGGTTTTTGAAACAAAATAAATATTTTTAAATAAAAAAAAAAAATTTTCAGGGCAAAACCCGGGCAGCGATTGGATCGCTGCCCGGTGGGGCAGCAATTGTTGCTGCCCCGGGCGGCGCACGGTGCCGCCCAAGGCGGCGCACGGCGTCGCCCAAGGGGCGGCGCTCAGCGCCGCCAGCGCAGCGCTGGGCGCTGCGCAGGGCGGCACACGGCGCCGCCCAGGGCAGCGCCAGGCGCCGCCAGGGCAGCAACCGTTGCTGCCCTAAAGGGGCAGCCGGGCTGCCCCGGCCCGCGCCCACGGGTGCGGGCCGGCCCGGGAGTGTCCCGGGCGGCCCGCGGGAAAAATTAAAATTTTTATTTAAAATTAATTTTAATATGTTAAAATTTTATTTTTGGTCCGGTCAAAAATTGTTTTTGATTGGTTCACGAGATTTCGGATCGAATTGTTCGAGTCCGTAAATTTTAAAATTGATTTTTGGATAAATTTGAATTTTTGGAAAATTTTAATATTTTATCCTTAAATTGAATTTTGAAATCAATTATTTTTGGTACAATTGATGATAAGATTTGATCTTATGAATATATTAAATAAAATATGATTTTATCTATAAAATTGGATTTTGTAGATAAAATATGATTTTATTTGATAAGGAGATAAAATATGATTTTATATGTAAAATGAGATTTTATATATAAAATATGATTTTATCCTGTTTAAATTTGAAATGCCACTGCATGTTATCCAATAAATTAATTTTGAATTAAATGTTATTGGATAAGGATGATCGATTGCCATGACCAATTTTGTAGGTGTATGTTAGGAATTTACATTTGTTTTTATTGTTGTTGGTTTTATTAATGGGCCTGGTTTATGGCCCGATATGAATGTCATATATAATAAAAGTGGGCTTGGTTTATGGCCCGTTCCCACCCCCTAAAAATGTATCCCCTACTTGTCATTGTTATTTATTGTAAATACATTAGATTTAGTGGGAGATCAAGATTTGAAGATGGTGGGCCCAGCAAACAATAAAGACGAAGAAATGTAAATTGGAAGCTAATGTAATAGGATTGCATTGCATACTGCATATTACCTAGGATTGGACTAAGACTCGTGATTGGCAACCACGGGTCAATTAGAAATGGAATCGATCATCCTATACAATATATGATATTATGATTGTATGCATGTTTTAGACATAATTGCGTGAATCCGGCAAGCATGCAATAAAATGATTATGATGAGACAAATTTTTATAATTAAAATCCCTCATTTTAAATATGATTTAAAATTGATATCAAGATAAATAAAGGAAATTTAAATTTGTTTAAATGTTCCTACCTTCCATCAACGGTCAATGTATGTGATGCTACCCGCGGATACGGTCCGGCTCATATTATTGGGGGGCCCGTCCGTCGGAAAGCTGTACATTGGATCGACAAATGTTGTAAGTTGGGTGGAACTCCCATGGGATCGGCTCATATTATTGGGGGATCCACATGGCGACCGTCCATCACAACTTAATATTGATGGGTCATCTTGACATGTCACTTTAAACGGCGTCATATTATTGGGCCCTTATTGGACATGAGGTAAATACATGGGGGTTGCTTTGGAAGCAATTGGGCTCTACCTTTTGAGAATTATGGTTGGCTGATATTATTCGGGACCATAAGTTTGTCGATTGGACTCCATGTTCTCACTAAGGAAAAAGTTTCCCGTTTTCACTAGAGGGTAGTGAAATCGTTAAAATAGTGGGAGTGAGATTCATAAAATTAAATTCGCCTATTTTATGTCTTAGTAAATTGCTTAAACAATCATTGATATATGTCTGTTTTTCTTTTCAGTATTTCATACAATGAATTCGCGTAATCCATTATTCTCGATCCTCGAACAAAACAAGTTGACTGGCGCCAACTATACGGAATGGTTCCGGAAGTTGAAGATTGTCTTGACTTCGGAGAAAATGCTCTACGTGTTAGAGAAAGCACCTCCGAAGGAAGCACCAGCTGATGTAAGTCCGGAGGAATTGGCCAAACTTGATGCATGGTGGGACCATGACATCAAGACCAAATGCTATATGCAAGCCTCAATGTCTGATGAACTCCAGAGGCGATTTGAGGACACCGTGAATGCTGCTGACATTCAAGCTCAACTCAAGGAACTTTTTGGGGCTCAATCGAGGGCTGAAAGGTTCGCTACTGTTAAGGAGCTAATGACGTGTCGCATGCGTGAAGGGACTTCGGTCCGTGATCATGGGGTACGAGTGATTTGGCTCATACAAAAGTTAGCGACCCTTGATTTGGTGTTGGAGCATGAACTCAACGTAGATTTACTGCTTCTGTCTCTTCCTTCTTCGTTTGATGGATTTGTGATAAATTTTAATATGAACAAGATAGAGGCCACCCTTGAAGAGATGGTCAATATGCTCGTTACATATGAATCCACACTTAAGAAGGATAAGCCAGCTTTCTTGGTGGGCTCCTCATCTTCTGCAAAGAAGGGGCCAAGTATGAAGGGCAAGAAACGTTCTGCCCCACCCAAGAAAGTCGAGCCCGAGAAGAAGCACAAGACAAAGGCTTCAAACAATGCAAAATCCTAGGATGTTTGCCATTACTGCAAGAAGCCCGGTCATTGGAAGCGCAACTGCAAGGAATATCTAGAGCAGTTGGGAACTGCAAAGGGTATGTTCTATATTGAAATAAACATTTCACTTAATACAACTTCTTGGGTATTGGATACCGGATGTGGATCTCACATTTGCAATGATTTGCAGGTGATGACAAGAAGTCGCAGGCTTAGAATGGGTGAGACCCAGCTGAGGCTCGGGAATGGTTCCAGAGTTGAAGCTACGACCATTGGAGATGTTTGTTTAACTTTGCAGAATGGTTTTAAGTTATTTTTAAGAGATGTTTTATTTGTTCCGGATTTAATTAAAAACATTATTTCTGTTTCTATGCTAGATAGAGATGGTTATTCTTGCAATTTTGTGAATGGGATTTGCAATATTTACAAGAATGAATGTTTGATTGGAAATGGACAACTTGAAAACGATCTATACAACTTAAAACTAAAAGACGTTCCAATAAATTATATTGATAAACCGGAGACAACAAACAAAAGGAAAATCGATAGTCAAAACCCAGCAAACCTTTGGCACGCTAGACTAGGTCATATTTCCTCAAGGAGGATGAACAAGCTAGTGGGAGAGGGCATGTTTGATATGTCTGATATTAACTCTCTACCTACTTGTGAATCCTGCCTAAAAGGAAAAATGACTAAATCTCCTTTTAAGGGGAAACCTGAGCGTAGTCAAAATCTGTTGGATTTGATCCATACAGATGTTTGTGGACCATTTAGAGTTGGGACTCAATATGGCCACACCTACTTCATTACCTTTACTGACGATTATTCAAGGTATGGGTATTTATATTTAATGAAATATAAGTCTGAAGCATTTGAAAAGTTCAAAGAATTCAAGGCTGAAGTAGAAAACAAGCTAGGTAAAAGTATTAAAGCACTTCGATCGGATCGAGGTGGAGAATACTTAAGTACCGAGTTTTTGGACTATCTAAAAGAGAATGAGATTCTCTCTCAGTGGACTCCTCCTATGACACCACAGCTTAATGGTGTATCGGAGCGTCGTAATCGAACTTTGTTGGACATGGTTCGATCCATGATGAGCTTCACTGAACTTCCACCTTCGTTTTGGGGCTATGCGCTTGAAACGGCGGTATTGTTGTTGAACAACGTCCACACTAAAGCAGTGGACAAAACACCATACGAGTTATGGAATGGCAAAGCTCCTAAGTATTCGTACTTGAGGATTTGGGGATGTCCTGCTTACGTGAAGCGGACAGTGGGAGATAAGTTGGATAGTCGATCCAGCTTATGTTATTTTGTAGGGTATCCGAAGAATTCAATCGGATATTATTTCTATTATCCTGCTGAAACAAAGGTGTTTGTTTCTAGGAATGCCACCTTCTTGGAGAAGGAGTTCTTATTGGATAAGAAAGGCGAGATGATGGAACTCGAAGAAGTTCGAGAAGAACCCGAAATACAAAATAACGATCCTATGCCTCAGGAACCATTACCGGACACGCCTGAACCTAGAAGATCCGAAAGGACTTCTAGACCTCCTGTTCGATATGGTCTTCTTCTTGAAGGGGATCAAGATGAACCCGACATTGGATGTGATCCAAGAAACTTCAAGGAAGCAATTTCTGATGCGGATTCAAATTTATGGCTTGAAGCTATGCAGTCTGAATTGGATTCGATGCATACAAACCAAGTTTGGTCTTTAGTAGATCCTCCTGATGGAATTGTTCCAATAGGGTGTAAATGGATCTACAAAAGAAAGCTTGGGCCTGATGGTAAGGTATTGACCTACAAGGCACGATTGGTGGCAAAAGGTTATACTCAAAGGCAAGGAGTTGACTATGATGAAACCTTTTCACCAGTTGCAATGTTCAAGTCCATAAGAATCCTTATTGTCATAGCTGCATGGTATGACTATGAGATATGGCAAATGGATGTGAAGATTGCCTTTCTTAATGGAGACATTAAGGAAGAAATCTATATGAAGCAGCCTGAGGGGTTCACATCCATGGGAAGCGAGCATAAGGTATGCAAGCTTCAGAGATCAATTTATGGTCTAAAACAAGCATCAAGAAGTTGGAACCAGAAATTTGATGAAACAATAAAAGATTTTGGTTTCATCAAGAACCCGGAGGAACCGTGCGTGTACAAGAAAGTAGTTAAGGATGCTGTGACATTCTTAGTACTTTATGTTGATGACATCCTACTCATTGGGAATGATGTAGGGATGTTGCAGTCAACAAAGATATGGTTATCAGGTAGATTCTCGATGAAGGATTTGGGTGAGGCATCCTACATTCTTGGGATACAGATCTATAGAGATAGATCTAAGAGAATGATAGGACTCACTCAATCAACCTACATCGACACCATATTGAAACGGTTTTCAATGGATGGGTCCAAGAGAGGACATCTACCCATGTGTCATGGAGTTTCTTTATCCAAGTCTATGTGTCCCAAGACTGATGCAGAGATAGAGAATATGACACATGTACCATATGCGTCAGCTATAGGTAGTATCATGTATGGGATGATATCTACCAGACCGGATGTAGCATTTGCTCTGAGTGTCACGAGCAGATATCAGTCTAATCCTGGTCAAATGCATTGGAAAGCCGTGAAGGACATTCTTAAGTACTTACGAAGGACTAAGAATATTTTCATGGTATATGGAGGACGAGATCTGAAATTGGAAGGCTATACCGACTCTAGCTTCCAAAGTGACTTGGATGACTCGAAGTCAACCTCTGGATTTGTGTTCATGCTCAATGGCGGTGCTGTCTCTTGGAAAAGTTCCAAGCAGGACACCACAGCGGATTCCACCACTGAGGCTGAATACATTGCAGCATCAGCTGCTGCTAAAGAGGCCGTTTGGATGAGGAAGTTCGTCCAAGAGTTGGGCGTCATTCCTGAATTTGTTGGTCCAGTCCCGGTGTACTGTGACAACACGGGTGCCGTTGCTCAAGCAAAGGAACCAAGGTCTCATCAAAGATCCAAACACGTACTGAGGAAATACCACATCATCCGGGAGATTGTGGAAAGAGGAGACATCACTGTCGAACGAGTGGCCTCTGCAGACAATATCGCTGATCCGCTTACTAAGCCCTTGCCAGGACCATTGTTTGACAAACATCGCGAAGCAATGGGTCTACGTAGTATGACTAGTTGGCTATAGGGCAAGTGGGAGATTGAAAGAGTGGGTGCCCAGTGAGCCAACTTGTGGCTATGGGCTTTGATGACTCTTTGTACAAACAATCTTTTGTTTAATATTATTTACACTTTTATTAATGGCAATGACTTTATCTTTCTTCATATTGTTATATTATGATATACTATTGTTGTTTTGATAAAGACCTTGAATGTACTATAGTGTATGTAAGATGTGGTAGAACATGGAGATGTCTATCATGAAATACATCTTATAGTCACTGTATATTCTAAACTGTTCCTAGTCAATTGAGCCGTCCGAGAATAAGGATAAGGATCGCTCGAGTTTGAGACTAGCATTTGCGATGCGGAGTACCACGTTTCATTGGTAGGGAACATGGAGATGTTCGAAGCATGCAAATGGATATTCATAGGATGAATGGAGATTCATAGGATGAATAATCGAACTACCCTATCCGGACTTTCCAAGTGGTTATCACTTATCGAGTGGATAAAGTCCGCGGTTTTGGTTGTACACCATTAGTCCTTACTACTTGAAACATCATGGAGACTCTATATGCTAGTACTGTGCTTTGACTCGTTTACCGACTCTATGGGGTCATCAGGTGTCGGGATTGGGTACAGTTACAACACATATAGGAGTCGATGCATTGTTGTCAAGGATTCACCACATACTTGCGAGTGTGGATATCCTATGCGATCTGAGGAGATATTAGTGTGGCGAATCTCTGGCCAGAGTACTTGATGTGATTTAAGAAATGGTTTCTTAGTAGCACATGCGATGTCACTAATTGGATCTTCAAGATGTATTGCATAGTTATCGAATCTTGAGCGACTCTCGATAGTGATACCTAGGGAATCATGGGGCGATGTTGCTAGGCGCTTTACCATGATTCGTTGGGCAAGTCGGAAAATGTTGTTCTGAGTCACAAGGAGTTGTGAGCCCACGGCTAGCTGTATCCCTGAACCATTGAGGGTCACACAGTGTAATGGAGTTTTAATCCCCGTTGAGATAGTTAAATTTAAAGAGTTAAATTTAATGAATAAAGAAGTTGGACTTCTTAAATAAGAGTAAGGGAGTAGGATTTCCTAAAATGACATAGGGATGGACATTTTTGGAAACCACTGAATTCGGATTCAGGAAAATTTATCTTGACTTTATAATGTGCAGAAATAGTTTCTGTGCACATTGGTGAAATCGGTTCATCAATCAGAGTCACGATGAATTTTATATTAATTTCTGAACATGTGGGCTTTGCTTGTCGGGCCTCAACTTATGACTAATGGGCCCTAAGGGGTTAGTGGCCTGCATTATAAATAAGTTATTGCAGTACAGAAATTACACACAACAGGTCATAATTTTGAGAGACAAAAATCGAAAACCCTAGTCTCCCTCTCTCAATTTTCGGCCGACCCCTCCCTCTCTCTGTCAGAGAAATTCCGGTCTGTGATTTTGAATTGCAGTCTGGAATAAGCGAATCAAATTCGTTATTCTCTTCGCAGAAAACTTCTGATAGATTTTCTAGTGCAATCTATCAGAGGGATTAAACCTCTATTCGTGGACCTGATAGAAGGAGTTCATCGGTTCCAGGGAGAGACAACAAGAGCAGAGAAATCTGTTGGAGTCCAATAATCTCGATTCGAGATTGAAGGTAAAATTTAATAATTGTTATTTAAATTTTACACACACTTATAATTTAATCGTTGAACGGTTGATACCCACACTATGGAATTGTTCCATAATAAAAATTTTAAACTTCCGCTGCACCGGGTATCAATCGTGATTGATCTGAACGCCAGTTTTCCAACAGTTTCTGGGGTAGTTTTCAATAGGAGTTGGGTACTACTCTGAGTTTGAGCACTTCATATCATCTGGAGACTGATGGGCAGTCAGAGCGGACGATTCGTACGTTGGAGGATATTCTACGTTCTTCTGTCATGTATTTTGGTTTATCTTGGCAGGATCAGTTACCTTTGATATAATTTACTTACAATAATAGTTATCATCGTAGTATTGATATGTCACATTTCGAGGCATTGTATGGTCGACGATTTCGTACTCCGCTATTTTGGGATGAGATAAGAGAACGGCAAGTTGAGGGTTCCGAGCTGGTGCAACAGATTGTAGACAAGGTAGATTTGATCAAGAGGAGGATTAAAGCTGCTCAAGATAGACAAGCTAGTTATACGAATATTCAACGCAGACCACTTTAGTTCGAGCCTGGTGAATATGTTTTTCTGCGAGTGTCACCTTTCAGGAAGGTGATGAAGTTCGGTCTGAAAGGCAAGTTTTCACCTCGTTATATTGGGCATTTCCAGATACTGGAGAAGATCGGAGATGTTGCATATCGTTTGGCATTACCACCATATCTTTCTAGTATACATGATGTTTTTCATGTGTCGTTACTTTGACAGTACATAGCTGATGAGTCACATATTATCCAGCCTACTAATGTTTAGCTAGAGCCAGATCTATCGTATGTTGAACAACCACTCCGTATCCTAGACAGGAAGGAGAAAGTTCTTCAGAATAAGACTATACCACTTGTGATGGTACAGTGGCAGCGTCGAGGCATCGAAGAAGCAACTTGGGAAACTGAAAGTCTTATGCGAGCAGAATATCCTGAATTGTTTGCTTTGTACTTTTGATTACCATGTAACGATGTAATTACAATTGTTGTAATAAAACATGGTTTGATGTTTCATATTGTTATCTTGATTTGTCTTTAGATTTTATTTCGCGGACGAAATAACTAAAGGTGGGGAGAATGTAGTAACCCAGATTCCATTTTAAGATAATAATATGTTAAACATGATTAAGGATTGGTAATTAACCAATTCCGGGGCTTAATCAGACTTCAGAATTAAGAATTGGGCTTCCATCAATTGGGCCAGTTTGGACGGTCTGAAGAGGACTTCGGCGATACGAACTCAGCAGTCCGAGGGCTCCGAAGAGGACTTGTTGACTTTGGAGTTAAGGCCCATTCGGACTATCCGAACTCACGATCGGACGGTCCGAACTTCCTTATGCCAAGCAGGCAGGATTACTCAGCCATGGATTTTGACAAGTGTCAAGCATAGGACACTTTGGACGATCCGAAGTGGCGATCGGACGGTCCGAACTCGACGTGTTTTTCATGCAGGCATTGAGCTGGATCGGACGATCCAAACTCGAGTTCGGAGGATCCGAACTTGATCGGAAATTTTCCTATAAATAGGGGTCTTCAAATTCATTTTTGATTACAAATCCCGAGTTTTCTTCTTCAGTTATATAGTGTGAGATATACACTTGAGGGCTCTATCGGTTATTATTGAAGTTCTGGAATAACTAAGGCATGGTTATAGTCATCCGGGACTAGCGACTCCAAATGGCTTGCGACGGAAGAAGGTATGGTCCGGAAATCTATTTATGCTTTGGGAGTATTTAGTAGCTTAGTTAAGGCTTATAGAACTTGTGTAGTGATACAGTAAACTTTTGAATATAGGTTTGGAACCTATGATCCTACTAGACTTGAACTAGCCTAGAGGTACGTACACATTGTCTGAGATTGCCAGCGAGTATACATGTTTATGTGTTGCATTTATTTGGCATTATTAGATGACATGATATATGATTTACCGCTTTCCATATTCATATGTCTTGTGCATATATACGTTGAGCCTATACCTTGTTATACCTATTTATAGAGCCGCTCAGCTCTATACTTGTTAGTCTGTCACTGAGGGTACCACGACGGCGGGGACATTTATGTCTAACTACTCTAGTGTACTAGACGAGTGTGGTTGTACCCAGAGGTTGATCCGTGAGGTTACAACACTCATGTGGAGCCTGTACTGAGCATGACTTATCAGATGACCCTTTACCAGTCATCACGGTTGCATGCATCTTATACATATGTTTACTCATGTTTATGCACTGTGCGTTAGCGCTCACGTCCTAGTTGTTATCTTGACACCCTATTCCACGGGGCAGGTCGCAGGATGGACGGAGCCGGTAGTTCGAGGCAGGACTAGGGAGCCTGTTGGGTCCAAAAATGCAAAAAATCTTGATTATGATGATAACAAAACTTTTTACTGCGTTTCTAACATATTTACTAAGTGTGCAGCTGATAGTAGACAAATTGGAAGTGCTAAGTTGTTAGAATACAATCTTAGCTCAACATCATTTCTGGCGCACTGCTTTTTTCAAGCATATCTCGTAGCTCAAATATCCAAATGACCAGCCGCCTAAACCATTTCATATCCAACACAAAATTCTACAAGTCATGTCTTATGACAATTGGACGAATTCGGATGATATCCAGGTCAAACTGCTACCTCAAAAGTGAACTAGATGAACTAGATGACAGCTGATGTCTTGACAGACCAGTTCTGGTGTAATGGTCATATATCTTAGATTCGTGATCCAAATGTAATGATTCAGTATGCATTGGAAGGAGATGAAGATGATCTACAAATCATCTTCACAAGGCAGAGTCTTAATTGGTGTCTAAGAAGATGATAAATCACGTTGAAGTGTCTGGTTCTATACAGGTTGATAACAGAACTTGAGGATGTACATGGTCTGGTAGATTGAGCATATCTCTCTCATATGAAATCCAAAAGGAGTGATTATTGATGCGTTGGAAAGAAAAGAGAAAGGGCTACAACTTTTATGTTCATTACTTAGCCCATAAATAAACGCATCAAAATCTATAAGACCTCGACTGATCAACATATCCTCGACCGACTTGGTCCTCAATTGATTTGAGCATCTCTGGTATTTTGGGCTTAACGTTTTCATTTGAACTCCGAATTGAGCGATTATTGTGGCAGTGGAAAGCCAAGATAAAGGTATACAATTTTTATTTTTATTACTTTGCCCAGAAGTCAACACAAAAAGTGTTACAAGCATCTGAACAGACAGCAGCAACTCAAGTAGTCGAGAAATGTCACCTGCTCTATATCAACAGACCAACTTGAAGATATCAACCGATCTAAGCATGTCAACCGACTCAAAGATATCAACCAATCCAAGCTTGTCACCTGATCTAGTCTGTCTAATGCTCCAGATTCAGATCTAGTCAAACGGTCAAAGCTACAGTCCAGAAAGAGAAATATGAACGTTGTGATATCAGAAACAATACACAACCTTTTCCAACAGTAATATTATTGTGTCTAACGTCTATATCATTCTTGGAGCCTATAAATAAAAGATCTGGACATTGAAGAAAAGAGAGAGTGGACACCCAAAAGAACATTCATCTTGTTAGATCTTTTCCACATCAAGAGAGGGCATCAAAACAGATCTATCAGCTAGTTGAGAGCAAGCCCAAGGTGTGAAGAACACATCAACAGATTTCTTGAGCTTCTCCGGTCAAGTTCTTCACACCCCACCCACTCACACATATACGAGAGATGTACTTTGATGTTTATTTGAGTGAGAGTCTTTACACAAATACGTTAAAGATTGTGTTTGTAATCTTGGCATAAATACGTTAAATATTATGTGGATTGTGAGGTTGCGGCCTACAATCGAGTGTGAATCTAAGAGTTCCTATTTAGGCAGTGGGTAAGTCCTAAAGTTGGAGTGGGGTGATTACAAGACGTTGTAATGCTCAAAGTCTTCTAGTCGATCATTCGGAGGAGGAAGAAGGGGTGATGTAGGAGATTGAGCTCCAAACATCCATAAACAAATTCTTGTCCCTTTACTTTATCGCATTTACTTATTGTTTCTGTTTTTGGATGATTTGTTGAAGCATTTTAAGTATTCTTTAAAGTACCAAAATATTGTATACTATGTGTTTGATAAAATGCTTCAACCAAAATGCTTTTACTATCTCAACTTGCAATCTTTTCAAATGATTTCTCAAATGCATAATCAGTTTTTAGATGGATTATTTCGAGTGTTTTCCGCTTGGTTTTGTAACCAAACTCGATATAATTTATCGGTGCTCGGTTCGTATTCGAACATTTCAAAAACGAGCTATTATAGCTCAAAAATTTTAAAAGTGTGTATTCACCCCCCCCCCTACACGCACATCCGATCCCCAATAGAGCCGAAGCTTTTCTGGGGATTTATACAGCAGGATATGTTTAGCTGTATAATATTTTAGACAATTGTATTTTAAGCTTTTCGATATGGTTTTATCACTACCATAATAAGCCTGGATATGTTTTTCTAAGCTTTGTTTTTATGGGTTATGTTTCCGCACGTTTTACTCTGTTAATCATTCATGCTTTATTAAGTTTAATGCATGCTATTAGTTGCCAGTTAGTAAGTGATTCAATGCAGGGTCACTACAAAACCAAACGGAAAACACTCGAAATAATCCATCTAAAAACTGATTAAGCATTTGAGAAATCGTTTCAAAAGATTGCAAGTTGAGATAGTAAAAACATTTTGGTTGAAGCATTTTATCAATCACTTTGTATGCAATATTTTGGTAATTTAAAGAACATATAAAATGATTCAAAAAATCACCTAAAAACAATAACAATAAGTAAATTTGATAAATTAAAGAGACAAAAATTGGTTTATGGATGTTCGGAGCTCAATATCCTAATGCACCCCTTCTTCCTCACGGGAGGAATCCACTAGAAGACTTTGGCTATTACAACGTCTTGTAATACACACACTCCAACTTTAGGACTTACCCACTGCCTAAATCGGAACTCCTAGCACACTCTTGATTGTAGTCCTCAACCTCATAATCTGCATAATGTTTAACGTCTCATATGTGTGTGAGTGAGTTGGAGTTGAGGTGTGAAGAACTTGACTGTGAAAGCTCAAGAAATTTATTGTGTTCTTCACACCAAGGGCAAGCTCTTGAATAAGCTGAATGAATATGTTTTGATGCCCTCTTCATGTGGAAAAAGGTCTAACAAGCTGAATGTTTTTTTGGGTGTCCACTCTCTCTTTTCTTCAATCTCTACATCTTGTATTTATCACCTCCAAGTATAATATAAACGTTAGATACGAGAAATATGACCGTTGAAAAGGGTTTTGTATTGTTTATGTTATCACAATATTTCTCTTTTTGGATTGTAGATTTGACCAGTTGACTAGATCTGGATCTGGAACAATAGAATGGCGCGATGAGGTGACAAGCTTAGTGGCCAGTAGAGTGATATTCTCAATTGCTTGAGTTGCTCTTGTCTATTCAAATTCTTGTAACTCTTTCTGCGTTGAATTTTGGAAAACATGGTAAACATAAAAGTTGTAGAACTTGATCTTGGATTTCCAACGCAGCAAGAATCACTGAATTTTAATTTCATATTCGGAATTTACGCCCGAACTACCAGAGCTATTCATAACGGTCGAGGTCTTCATTGGTCGAGAGAATGTTGATAGGTTGAGGTCTTGTAGATCTTTATGTGTTGATTTCTAGGCAAAGTGGTGAACATAAAAGTTGTATCCCTTTGTCTTGGATTTCCAACGCATTAAGAATCACACAATTCAGAGTTCATTTGAGAATGTTATGCCTAAACTACCAGACTATGTATAAACTTGAGTTATGTCATCAACCTATGCCAAACCAGAAACTTTAGAGTGCTTTATCATCTTTTTAGGCTCCGATTCAGACTTTGACTTGTGAAGATGATTTGTAGATCATCTTCATATCGTTCCAACGTATACTGAATTATTACATTTGGATCACGGAGCTGAGAAATATGGCCATTAAACCAGAGCTAGTCTGTCATTGCATCTATTGTCATCTTGTTCATCTAGTTCACTTTTGAGGTAGCAGTTTGACCTGGCTAACGTCTAAATTGTTCAACCTGTCATAAGACATGACTTGTAGAATTTTGCGTTGGCTATGCGACGATTTAGGCAGCTGGTCATTTGGATCATTGAGCTATGAGATAAGCTCAAAACTAGAAGCTGCGCCAAAACCTAAGTTGAGCTAAGATTGTATTCCAACAACTTAGCACTTCCAATTTATCTTCTATCAGCTGCACACTTAGTAAATATGTTAGAAACACAATGTCAAGTTTTTTTATCATCAAAATCAAGATTTCTTGCATTTCGGGACCCAACAGTTTGATAAATATTTTATAATAGGATCTTATGGGTTGAAGAGATTTAAAAATTATATTATCAAGGGGTCAAATATGTAATTTTAATATTTCAAAGGGGTATTTGGTGCCAAAAAAATCAAAATATTGACCCAGTCGCATGAGGGGCGCGTGCGCAACAATCTCTCATATAAAGGGGCGCGTGTGCTAATTTTATAAAAGGTCAGAGTTGAAGATGCCTATTAAAATTTCACAGGGGAGAAGTGTGCATTTTCAATATTTCACAATGGAATTTGGTGCAAATACTATGAGAAATGTGTACTTGTTTGAAGAAAATTAATTTTTATTTATAAGTTCATATTTGAATGAGTTACTTGTTAAGGGAGCCCGTAGCATATGTTTGAGGTGTTATTCCAATGAAAACTTTGAAGTGATGATTGCTTTGGATACATATTTATTGTGGTTGCATGTAAAGAGGTATACTGAGTGGGGTTGTGAGAAGGATATTGCATGTAGGGGAGCTATGTTTTGTTTACCATTTGATGATGTGACTAAATTACTTCTTATTCCTAGAAAAAAGTGGTTATATATATCTATGAATTTTGTGTTTGGGTTAACTAGGGCTAAGAAGGGGAGGAACTTTATTTTTGTAATTCTTAATGAAATTTTAATCATATTCTTGCATTTCAAAGGTGTAAAGGTGTTTATTTTGGGCATGAATAATTTTGTGGGTTTTGATCTTGTTATAAGTTTGCAAGGTATCAAAATTGATGAGGAGCTGTTGAATCACAAAACTTTCCAAGAAAAATTTCAAGGTAAGTATGGTTTTGGTAAAGTTTTTAGTGTTGCTAATTTCTTGTTGTTTGGTGTGGGTAACGAGCAAGATTTGAGGACAAATCTTTTTGAAGAAGGGGAGTCTGATATGAATCTCAATAGCGCTCGAAGATTCATGTTGTTCCAAGAATTACTCTGTAATTTTCCAGTGAGATTAGACGGATTTGGGATTCATGGCAATAAAGTTGGAAAGCCTGGAAATAAGGATGGTACACTTGGAGTTCATTTTGGAAGGAATTTAATGTCCTTGAAGTGCATGGAAGCCTTGAGAAAGCAGAGGAATTATTGAGCAAGAATTTGGACATAGGGATTCGCGCCCCAGCTCGTGTTGTCGCGCTCCAGCTCGACCCATTTATCGATCCCCACCAGGGAAATCTCGCGCTCGAGCACGAGAGTTGAATTTGACACCTTCTGGACAGAACGTTTGGCGCTCCAGCGTCAAAATTTGCACTCCAGCGTGTCCTGTATTTTGAAAATACACAGTGCGGCATGTTTGTGTGTGTTTCGGGATTTATTTTATTTTTGAGATATATTTTACCTATTTTGGGTGTTTTAAGCATACTAGAAAACTTTCTAGTGATATCTTTTGATATCTTTTGCATTATTTTACGTTAACTTTAATTATTTTTTAGTATTATAAATACAACAGATACATTCATTATTCAATTAATTAAGAATTTATTATTGATTTTTATCAGTCTAAAATTCTCTCAAGAATTTTCTTGAAGCTTTGGCTTTGAACAAAATCAAACTTATCAAAGTTTTCAACTTTGTGGCGTTTGTCAATTGTTCTTCATTGAAGATTGTCAGATACAAGTTATTTGAAGGTCTCCTTGAAAATCAATTGTTTCGTAATTTTTGTTGTTAATCGTTTATCGATTAAAGGTGGGAATTCAAAATCTATGTTTTTGTTTTTTTGTGTGATTTTTACTTGTCTTAAAAAGATTGAAAACTACAATTGAGTCTTTTGTTTAATTAATCTGAGGGCACGATTTGGGTTATTTTGTGTTTGCTTCATTAATCAACCAGATTCATATCACTGCCAGAGCTTAAAAGCAAAGGCAAAGAAAAGGTAGAATCCAGTCCCGTCAAAGCATCCGTAATTCAAACAACTATTGATCTTACTATCTCCTTGGTAGATAGGGGTGTGGAAAAGAGAATGACTCTATTTGATTAATGGGTAGACCACAGGAATAACGCTCTTTATTCAACCATATTTGAAGAAAAGTTACTCGGACGACTATGCAAGTTAGAAGACAAGCTACTCAAATGGGCAGAAACTCAAACAATAATAGAGGCTTTATTTCGACACGATTTCATTTATCAACAACTATGAGAAAGTCTTCTTCGAATGGTGATTCACAGAAAAAGAGAAAATTTTGGGCCTACAGCTTGAACTGCAGAATATGACGCTGCTGTAATTTCTCAACTGAAAATGAATGCTCATAATATCTCCATAGTTATCCAGATGATGCAAGATGATCTCAACCTACCAAAACTTAAGCTTGGCGAATATCTTGTACTTGTGAATGATGCAGGTAAAGAAATGATGAAAGAGATTGAGGAAGAAATCTTTGACTCCGATGAAACTGACTCAAAAGAAGAACAAACAAACACTGGTGATATTTTCAAGTCACCATCACCATCCAAGTCTCCTCCAATTGTTCCAGAACCTACCCATGCCCAGGTACCCATTTTACCTGAAATCTCTGTTCTCTTAACTACATGTGAAAGCTCTTCAACAAGTGAAATTCCAACTATTACTATTTCAGCTGCCTGTACATCAACCATACCAGTTGGAGTACTAATACCAGAAGTATCAATGACTTTTGTGGAAGAAGTCTTCATATCTATGACTAAATTAGAGATTCCTAAGAAACATGCCGATCAAATGGAAACAGACAAGGGGCCAGAATATCTCATCTCTAATATCCAACAAGAAAAAACTTCTCTGTCCAGTCCAAACAAGTTGATGGATGACTCGATGCCCAACAAGTCAACAATAATAGTAATAGAAAGAGATCCTTCTCCAGAACCAGAATCGACGAAGGATCCCTCCCCAATTCTATCTTCTCATCCTAAAGATCCACTCAAGAAAGTACAGGGCCGTCATAAGTATAGGACCAAGTGCTTAAATTAAAGGATAAGAGTCACCAGTTGATCTCTAAAACTCTCTTCACAGAAATTGGTTCTGATTCTCCACCTGATGACTATCCAATCTCAAATGCTACTGTGTATTCTCAACTGGAAGCCATCAGGGTCCTAGTTAAAGATATAGAAACTAGGAATGCATATGATTCGTTTTCTATGGAAAACTTTCGAAAAACAATTCTGAGAGACTTTACCAAGCTACTGAATATGGCAATCGAAAGTAAGCATAAGTTTACAACATTTACCCAACACACCACAGTAACTGATGTTGTGAGGACTCGGTTTGCTAATCAATTCTTGGGGAAATTAATCAATAAACATGATTAACTAACAAAGGATCAAAGATACTTTAAACAACAATTTTTTTTTCAAAGGGGGTTGCGCTCGGTCGGTTAAAACGTTCCGACCGAGCGCCCCTCCCTAACCCCACTCTCGGGTTGGGGATTTTGGGCTGCGCCCGGTCTGCCAAAAAGTGCAGATCGGGCGCTGCTCTAGGCAGCCTTCTACTCTGTTTTTCAACAGCACTTTTTGATCCTTCCAATCCATTCCAATCCACGTTGTACAAATCTAGAACATGTATAATTTCAAGGAACAAGATCTAGTCAAGTCTACAAGAATTAGCTACATCAACTAAGTAATTTGAGTGACATCCAAAGAGCTAGTTGTAAACAAAACTCAACTAGTGTTCTTCAACTATTACAAGAATAATCTTCTAGCATGCTTGATAAGATCTCAAATACTTCAATTCAGCTAAAAACCGAGTTCCCACGTCTGCAACTCTCTCATGAGCTACTCACATCAACTCTGGCCAGCTCCTGCCACCTGTTGTCATGCACACATACAAAACAAGACAACAGCCGAAAATGTCCGGTGAGAATATAATTCCCAATATAAAAGACATATACATATCGAATTCATATCAAATCAACTCTAAATACTTCAATTTAAAGCTTCAAAGCAATAATTCAAATCATACTTCAAATCACTAGATTTATATAGCGCGCTATCAAGAATTGATTCATATCACACTCTTTGCCATCAAGATTCGTATCCGATCTTGACTTGGATATCCATCTATCGTCGTCTCATCAGACTCGAAAATAAGGTCCATCTGACCTTGGCACTAGAATCAATTCAATATCAAATCATATCATATCATAAGCAATAAAGATCCACTACCTGTGATGGATCGACAATAACATAAGTTTTACCTCAAGAACAAGTACATAAACAAGTATGTGATTTATTCGGGATAACTCAAGAAGCATCATTCTGGAGTATCAAATCTCTGACTCTCAATGTCATATTATACCTGTCGTTCTCGAGTTTCCAAAGCTCTTCAATCTGATAAGTCGAATCAAATAATACCCATAAAAATTCAGCTTAATCACAACTCTATCCTCAAGGCACAAACTAGTTGTAACTCTTGATCTATTCTATTCCGGTTTTGTCGCTGAATTTCCGAGCTTGACAAGCTTCAATACAATCTAAAAAGATAGCATATCAAGCTACTTATATCAGCAAGAATTCATACCTCAATATCTAATTACACTCATCATTCAATCTTCCATAAGAACATGTATTAAAACTATTCAAACTCATGGAAAATAAGTCAAGGCAAATAACTTCAACCTTGCTTCCATCTTCTTCGGTTCGAAGGCTGCGATGTCGAGTCGATCAAACTCTTGTACAAGCTGAAATAAATCATACACCAGCTATACATATCAAAAATCAATCTATGTACTTTTCAGCTCAACAATCACAATTCATATGCTATCGAATTCTGGACCCGACGACGTAACGGTTAAAATTCGTCAACCGTAACTCATTCCTATCAACTCTATCATCCATTTCTCCTTCAAATATATGTTATACCCGCAACATAACAGCAAAAACCAGCAACATCAGTAGGCAAAGGATCGAAGACAATTCTGAAATTCATATAAAGTTCATACGATATCCGTTCTTCGATCCGATTTCGATATAACAATATATATCAATCCTCTTCACTTAAACATACGCATATCAGCATGTATATCACTGATAAACCAGTATATTAGAAGCATAAGAATCTCAACATAGGCTGGAATTAATAAAAATCTCAATCGTCGTCCGTTCTTCGATTCGGTTGCGATATAGAAATCAATATAATCTCATAAACAAATATTCAAGATCAATTCTGATTTCTCCCAATATTCAGAACTTCGAAATCATATAAATCAAGATAATACTTACATCAACTCGAAGCTCTTGTCGCAAGGATTTCGGAACTCTCTTCGGAATTAAAATCGAACAACCGTAGCATGAGATATCGGAGTTGGAAGATGAAGTTGAGCTTCACAAATCTGATCTCTCGATGTTGGCTTTTGTAAATCTGATAAACTTCATTCATTCCAACTAATTATACACAGCTCACACGTGTGATTTCCCACTTGCAAGGGAAATTGCACTTTAGCCCCTCAACTCTTCATTAATTGTGACTTAGTCCCCAGCCAATCATTTAATTCAATTTTAATCCTAAATAATTTAAGAATATTAAAATTTAATTCTAAACTCCAAAAATTCTCAAATTAGATATTCTCGGATTAAAATTAAAAAATGCATTTTAGCTCTTGAAACTTCGATATTTGCAAAACAGTCCCTGCTTGAGTTTCACCTCCGAATTAAATCCTCTTCAATTCCTGGAACATGGAATTTCCATCTTCAATTCCAAAATATTCAATTCAAATATTTTATTCTTTTAATTTAAGAATCCCGGAATTTAAATCTCAAAATACGTAAATTCTCAAATTAAATATTTTCGACTCGGAAATTAAATCTCTAATTTCATAAATAATCCAATTGAATATTTTCCAATATACGGAATTTAAATATCTAATTTCGTAATTAATAACTTAATATTTTTTGGGCCTTACAATTCCTCACCTCTAAGGAATGATTTCGTCCTCGAAATCACAATCAACTTACTAAGGAATCTCGTCAGTGTAAAGCTGACTGAAGTAGTACTTACTTCAATTCTGTAAGTTCTAGATACCTTTACTGATATCTTTTTAGTTTATCTCTTCTCAAATTCTTCTCTCTGATCGCTTCAGATCACTTCTTCAATCACATTTTAATCACTGAGCTAACTTATATCTAAGCTGCTCTTCCTTGTGATCAAATATATATCAATCATTCTGATCAGTTCAAATCTTATCAACCTCACCTGGTTAAAGTGCACAGGTAAAAGTTTAGCTGAAGTAATTCTTACTTCCATCATAAAACTCTGAATCTCTAATATCATATCTGAATATATCTCTTCAAGTTCTTCTTTCAAGTTTGCGTCTATTCTTTTGTACTTAGTTAGCTGACTGGAATTTGATTTATCTCTGAGCTATTTCTCTTTCAGATTCAGTATCTATTTCGGAGGCGTAAATAACTCAGGTTCTTATCAAATTCTACTTCTGCTCACTAAAGTACATAAGAAGAATCTAACTGATTCTGTAGCGTAGACACATAGATCATATCTGATCTCTCTTATCAATTCTGAAAGGAATATATCTGTCAATATACTCATTGACTGTATTGAAAATTTCATACAGTACAATTCAGCTTTTGTGACGACTTGTTTCATTTTTCTATATCGTTCTATGCTTGGCAAAGAACATATATCAAGTCTACTCTATCATGCTGATTATCATTTCGAAATCTGTATCTATCATACATTGTTCGTCTTTCATTCTATACAGATCAATCTTCACATTTTCTGTCTTTCCTCAAATCACATCTGATTTGATATTTGAGAAATACTATCTCAACACAAGAACTCTGATTTTGTTCTCATCTACTAATCAAAACACTATCTCCATATCTGTCAGATAGCTGTCATAGGAATCAAAATCATCCAGTGGCAAAATCAATCAGTTGGTACCGAATCAGGTACTAGAGTTCTGAGTATCTCCTCAAAATCTGGATAGTCACTTCATACAAGCCATCGATCAGAGGTTGGTATAATGCAATCACATACAACCAACCACTCAGAATCTCTGATAATCAAGGCCACCATATATCAAAACAAATCTAAAGTTTTCATCTCAACAATAGATTTCAATAAGTCCTGTCTTTTTAAAAATCTCTATCTTCTTGATAACTACCAAATCATATATGTATGGTATCTAATACAGCGTATTCTAGAATTTGTCATAATAGTCCTCAATTCAAATCGTAAATTCATGATGGTATGAATAGTTTCGGATGACAAATTTTTTTTCCAAACACTGTTCTTCTTTCGACTCAAAAGTGGGTAAACTGTATCATAGACAACTTGCTCACTTCTTTTCTGTGTATTCCATTGAAAATCTTGAGAGCCAAAATTCAATTCTATCATATCTGCATTCATTTCCTTTCATCAACACTGATTTCCATAGTAGTTCATACATTTTCCCACAATTCGATGGATATTCAACCTGGTGTAGTGTGCATCTGCCAATCTCTGATATTCTATATCTAAAATATCTGGCATAATCCAATGATTATTCAGTACAAACTCCATCAATTCCGATCTGTCGTTTCAATTCATACCTTGATCTGGCATTCTCTATTGCACTCAAACTGCTTTGATTTCAATTCTGTATATCTTTTATCATCTTTAAGAAATTCACGCTCATTGTCAATTCAAAATTTCTAATTGAGAACACCTTTTGTCTGAAATATTCAAATCAGAACACATAGAAATATGTCATCACATACTCATGTGGTCAACAGATTCTTTCTTTCTATTCCTCAAGCACTGACAAATCATCTACTCAAACCATAAAATCAGATGATATTCTAATATTTCTATCAGTTACGAGCGAACAAACTCAATTACGCTGAAATAACCATCGACAGAGTAATAATTTTCAAAATCAAAAGAAATAAATCAAGATTGAGAAAATCTCTCAATCAGGGTCATCCAAAATCAAATATTCTGGATAACAAACTCTACATAGTGAAAACAACTCACTTGCATCTCATAACTCCGAATGAGTGAATCAACTCAGGCTCTATGAATAAGCAATGAGAGCCAATCAATATCAAATATTTCAAGAATCATATATCCAAACTAATGTAATAACTTCAGCATAATCAAAGAAATGACTCAACTGTAACTGATTTACTTATCCACATCTATTCTATAAACTCTCAATCACAATATTCATTTCGACATCTTATCACTTCTCTATTGAATTCTAGTTCGCAACTTAATCTAAAGTCGACAATCGCATCTGGAATACACTTGCAACTTTACCCATTGGCATATCTACCAATTCTGGTTTAGTTCTTGAACATATCTAGTGCATAGAATATACTTATCTCGGAAATTTTCTGTAATCATAACCCGGTATAAAAGAATTTAAATTCTAGTTTTCATACCATATCATCATATTCATATGCACTATGTAAGGCCCAGGATTATTTAATTTAATCCGGGATTATTTAATGTAATCCGAGATAATTTAATTTTAATCCGAGTATATTTAATTTGGGAATATTTAGAGTTTTGATTTAAATTCTAATATTCTTAAATTATTTAGGATTGAAATTGAATTAAAATAAGGGACGAGGACTGAATTGCAATTTATAAAGTTTTTAGGGACTAAAGTGCAATATTATTTGAAGCTATCAGATTATTAGTTGCTTCATCAGCATGTATACGTGTGATGTAGAGAGAAATTCAGAAAATGGAGAGAAATTGAGAAATAGAGCCGAGATCTTCTTTGTTTTCTTTGAAACTTTTATTTCAAATCGCCGTATCTTTTGATCCGATCGTCCAATTTCGATTCCGAAAGGTGTTCTGGAATCCTTACAACAAGGGCTTCGATCTAGTGTAAGTTTTTACTTCTTTCGGCATGGTTTGAAGTTCAAAAGTTGGTAGATATCAGATATTGATGATATGTATATGTTCTTCGACGTTTATGTATTCCGATATCGTAACCGGGTTGAAGAATTCATGTTGCTTGTACTTAATTCTGATTTTCAGCTTGTGTTTGATGGTTATAGCTGCTGTTATATGATTTTATGAGTGGTTATTGCTGTTGTGATATACGTATGAATTGTATTCAAAGTCGGAAATGGTTTCGATATTTCGTCGGTTACCGATTTTCAATCGCTACGCCGTCGATTTAGGTTTTGGAGTTGTTTTGATAGCCTATGATTGAGCTGAGGATCTTGTGATTTTATACTGATATTTCTTGATCATAATCGTTACATTTCAGATTAGTTTCAAGCTCGATCAACTCAGGAAGTCCGACTTTGAACCGAGGAAGTTTGCTGGAGGTTTGAAGTGATTGTATTGACGTTATATTGATGAGTTTGATTCAATCTTGGATTGATTATCTTGAATAAAGTTTTATATGATTGTGCTGAGTGTTATATTTCAGATTGGAAGTGTTCAGAACCAAGATATACGAAGGTATAAGACGACATCGCAAGTCAGGGATTTGAAACTCAAGAATGATGCTTCTTGAGTTGTCCCGCCTAAACCACATACTCTTTTATCTTTTTGATTTTGTATGATGTTGTCGATCCATCACAGGTAGTGGATCTTTGAATTTGAGTCGATATGAAAATAATATGATATGCTATTGAATTGATTCTATGTCAAGGTCTGAGGCGACCTTATTTTCGAGTCTAGAATGACTACGATAGATGGATATTCATGTCAAGATCATTTACGAATCTTGATGGCAATGATGTTTTTATGAATCAATTCTTAATCAATATATGCGTTATTTACTCTATTTTTGAGTCGATTATGAATAGAGTCGATATGATTTATTTAACGCTTTATATATGTCGGTTATACTGAGAATGATTTCTCACCGGAGTTTATCTGGCTGCTGCTTTGTTTTGTATGTGTGCATGGCAACAGAGGGGGCAAGAGCTAGTCAACGACGACATTGATAGCTCGGGAGTGAGTTTTAGCAAGTGAGGACTCGGGCTTTAGATGATGTATGATAGTTGGACTAGCATCAAATTTGTAGAAGAATTATGACTAGAAGTACACTTTGTGTAGCCTATGGTTTTAATGCTTTTACAACTATCCGTTTGATGTAATAATTGCATGGATTGATGCATGAGACTTCATATATGTATGTATGCATATTTCCAAATTTTATAGCATGTGTAGAATCCATGTTTGTTGAGGATTTATTCTTTGATCCAAGTTTTGACAGCACAAAACCTTTCTACAGATTTTCTATGCAGAGAGGCCGCTCGATCGGTAAGATTTCACCGATCGAGCGAGGCCTGTTAACGCTGAGCAGAAACTTAAATTTTTTTTCTCGCTCGATCGATAAGATTTGACCGATCGAGGGAGGCCAAGATTTGCTCAGACCCGAGGGATGATATCCCTTGCCCGCTCGATCGGTAGGATTTTACCGATCGAGCGAGGTGCAATATTTTTAAAAAAAATTATTTGGTTTGAGTATTCCTTTAAATACATGATTAATTGTTTATTAATTGTTAATTGCCCTAAGATGTGATTATCAACCCGAGGTCCCCACAGCAGGTGGTATCAGAGCGTTAAGTTTCTCGGACTGAGAATAGATGAGCGGGGTAGATCGAGTCTCCTATTTTGATTTAATTATGTCTATACTCTTGAAGCATGTTTATTATCTGAATTGATTTACAGGTTTAAGACTTGCATGTTATCTGTTATCTGATATCATTGGAAGCATGTTAGACTGCAATTGAATTAGAACTCGATCTTTTGAGAAGGCATTGTGTGCTTATCAGAGGAGGGACTGAAACAGAATTGTGTTATGATGTGATGATGAATTGTACACTAATCTGTTAGATTAACAGATATGCCTCCCCCGACCAGCACCGACTACTAGATAGACTTTGGCAATGAATCAGCCAGAGCAGACTAATGCTGCACAGATACTAGTGACAGCACCTGAACATGGACAGAGTAGTACTTCTGCTGATGTGTTTGGTGATGCTAATCCGATGGAGAAACTTTTGAAACGATTCCAGTCATTTAAACCACCAACGTTGCAAGGACCTAAAAATTCTGTTGATTGGGAGAATTGGCTAGAGGATATCGAACAGTTATTTGAATCCCTCGACTATAATGATGATCGTCGTGTGAGATTGGTGATTCATCAACTACATGGCCTTGCAAAGAGTTGGTGGATAGCATCAAAGCGAGCGTTTGAACAGCAAGGTACTGTTATTACCTGGTTAGTATTTCAAACTGCTTTCTATCAACGGTTCTTTCCTGTTTCTTATCGAAAGGACAAAGGGGCAGAGTTTGCAAGTTTTCAACAGGGACAGTTAAATATCGAAGAATATGTTGCAAAGTTTACATATTGCTGTTAGTGATGAAGCTCAAGCCGATTAATTCATCAATGGCTTGAATCCCGATGTGTTCACTCTTGTTAATTCAGGAAGACCGAATACCTTTGGCGATGCTCTGAATCGTGCAAAGGGAGCTGAAGCAGGAATACTGGGGCAACGAGGAGCACAGTTTGTACCACAACCGATGAGACAAACGCAAGAACAGCCACAAATACCACCACCACCTCGATTTGATGCTGGAGGTAGTAGCGGTGGTAAGAAAAATTTCTTTAAGGGCAAAAGCAAACAGTTTAAGCGTTCAGGTGGTAGATCTTCTAGTTCCAGTGGATCCAGATAGTTCAGAGGTGGACAGAAATCTGGTACTTCTGATGTTTACTGTTCCAAGTGTGGGGGACATCATACCAATGAGCAATGCAAATGAGTGTTTGGCAGTTGTCACATTTGCCAACAACCGGGTCATTTTGCGAGAGTATGCCCACAGCGAGGTTTTGGAGGTGCACAGGGTGCAAGTGGATCTCAAACAATGACACAGCTAGAGAGGCAAGCATCTTCAGTGCATTCATTCCAACCTCAGCCATCAGCACAGAGCCGTACTGGAGGAAATCAAGCTGGGAGCCAGCAACAGAAGCAACAAGCTCGTGTGTTTGCACTGACTGAAGAGCAAGCACAAGCTGCACCAAATGATGTGATTGCAGGTAACTGTTTCCTTTATGGTTATCCTGCCTATGTCTTATTTGATACTGGTGCATCACACACATTTATTTCTGAGCAATTTGTTGCATTACACGAGTTTCCTGTTGAACCTTTAGCTACGGTAGTATCTATTTCATCTACGATGGGAAGAGGTATCATATCAGTGAAGTTTGTACGACATTGTATATTACAGTCTGAGGGTCATGAGATTGAGGTTGATTGTGTTGTACTCGGTTTGTCTGATTTTTATTGTATTATCGGTATCGATATGCTAACCAAATACAGAGCTACAATTGACTGTTTTCAGAAGATTGTAAGATTCAGACCTGATATGGCTAACGAATGGAAATTTTATGGTAAGGGATCACGAGCCAGAATTCCTTTGATATCTGTTCTTTCTATGACAGACTTATTACAGAAAGGGGCAGAATGATTTCTTATCTATGCAGTTGATGTACTGAAGAGTAGCCCGAAATTGGCTGACTTTCCAGTGGTTAGTGAATTCGCTGATGTTTTCCCTGACGAGATTCCGGGATTGCCTCCATATCGAGAGGTAGACTTCAGTATTGAGTTGATGCCAGGTACACAGCCGATATTGAAAGCACCTTATCGTATGGCACCGATAGAGTTGAAAGAGTTGAAGGACCAACTTGAAGAATTGTTGGCCAAGGGATATATCAGACCGAGTGTTTCGCCCTGGGGAGCTCCGGTTTTGTTTGTTAGAAAGAAAGACGGATCAATGAGACTATGTATTGACTACCGACAATTGAATAAAGCAACGGTAAAGAATCGCTATCCTTTACCTCGTATCGATGATTTATTTGATCAATTGCAGGGTTCGTCAGTATATTCAAAGATTGATTTACGATCTGGCTATCATCAACTGAGGGTAAGAGATGAAGATATCCCTAAGACTGCATTTAGAACAAGGTATGGTCATTAAGAATTTATAGTCATGCCTTTTGGTTTAACGAATGCACCAGCAGTATTTATGGGATTGATGAATAGAATATTTCAAAAGTATCTAGATGATTTCGTGATCATATTTATCGATGATATTTTGATTTACTCGAAGAATTTATGTGATCATGCTAATCATTTGAGAACAATTTTGAAGACGTTGAGGGAAGAAAAACTGTATGCTAAGCTATCCAAATGTGAGTTTTGGTTGAAACAGGTGGTATTTCTGGGTCATATTATATCAGGAGATGGTATTTCAGTTGATCCAAGTAAAGTTGAAGCTGTTATTAGTTGGCAGAGACCGCCATCTGTGCCAGAAATTAGAAGTTTTATGGGCTTGGCAAGATATTATCGTCGATTTATCCGAGACTTTTCGTCTATTGCGAAGCCTATTACCCAGCTTACACAAAAGAATGCACCATTTGTGTGGTCAGAAGCATGTGAAACCAGTTTTCTTGAGATGAAGAAGAGGTTGACTACAACACCGGTCTTGACAATCCCTTCAGGTACTGGTGATTTTGTTGTTTATTATGATGCTTCTCACCGAGGTTTGGGATGTATTTTGATGCAGAAAGGACATGTGGTTGCTTATGCCTCACGACAATTGAAACCACATGAAGTCGGATATCCAATTCATGATCTTGAATTGGCAGCTATTGTTTTTGCATTGAAAATCTAGGGACATTATTTGTATGGTGAGAAATTTGAAATCTTTTCTGATCACAAAAGTCTGAAGTATCTGTTTTCAAAATCTGAGCTGAACATGAGACAACGAAGATGGCTCGAATTATTGAAAGATTTTGACTGTGAAATCAAATATTATCCAAGAAAGTCAAATGCAGCAACTGATGCCCTAAGTAGGAAGGTATGTGTCTTATCCTTATCTACTATAGGTGTATCTAATTTGATTGAAGATTGCTGTATTTCTGGATATATATTTGAGACAGATAGAAGACCGATGAGAATTTATGCTATCAGTGTTGAGCCTGAGTTGTTGATTCGAATCAAAGAAGCACAGAAATCTGATTTGAGTGTACTGAATTCGATTGAAATGATCAGATCAGGACATCAGTCTGAATACAAGGTTAGTGATGATGATATTATGTACGTGAATAACCGAATTGTTGTTCCTGATCTTTCAGATTTGAAACAGAATATTTTGAAAGAAGCTCATTGTAGTCGATTCAGTATTCACCCTGGAGGCAGAAAAATGTACAACGATTTGAAGAATCAGTACTGGTGGAAACAAATGAAGTCTGATGTGACTGAATTTGTATCAAAATGCTTGAACTGCCAACAGGCGAAGGCTGAGAGAAAGAAACCAGGTGGCTTATTACAGAGTCTATCTATTCCTGAATGGAAATGAGATCATATTTCCATGGACTTTGCGACGAAATTGCCACGATCATCCCGAGGTTGCGATGCTATTTGTGTGATCATAGACAGATTGACGAAATCTGCGTGCTTTATTCCTTATCGAATGACTTATCGTCATAATCAAATGGCAGATCTCTATATTCGAGAAGTGGTAAGACTACACGATGTGCCAAAGTCGATTGTATCTGATCGAGATCCTATATTTACTTCGCACTTTTGGCATAGCCTACAGGAAGCTCTAGGTACGTGCTTACATTTGAGTACTGCTTATCATCCTCAAACTGACGGTCAATCTGAACGAACTATTCAGACTCTTGAGGATATTCTTAGAGCTGTGATACTTGACTTTGGTGTTACATGGCAAGATTCTATACCACTTGTGGAATTCTCTTATAACAACAGTTATCATACGAGTATAGAGATGACTCCATTTGAAGCGTTGTATGGGAAGAAGTATCGATCGCCATTATATTGGGATGATGGGTCAGATGTGCCTGAGTTGGGACCGGATATGATCAGACAGATGACTGAGAAGGTGAAGTTGATTCAGCAGAGAATGAGAATAGTGCAGCACAGACAGACTAGATATGCAAATGTGCGACGACGGTCGTTATCTTTTGAACATGGAGATAGAGTATTCTTGAAGATTTCACCTTTCAGGGGTACTATACGATTTGGTAAGCGAGGAAAATTGTCTCCACGATTTATTGGGCCGTATGAGATTCTCGAGAAGATAGGCAATCTTGCTTATCGACTCGCTCTTCCTCCATATTTGTCCGGTATTCATGATGTGTTTCATGTTTCGATGTTGAGGAAGTATCAGCCTGATGTATCGCATATTATCCACGTTGATGAAGCTGAACTCGATGACACTTTGAGTTATTTTGAACACCCGATTCAAATTCTGGATAGGAAAGAAAAGCAACTCCGAACGAAGAACATTCCATTGGTGAAGATTCAATGGAGTCGGCACGGAGTTGAAGAAGCGACATGGGAAGTTGAAGAAGACATGAGATAGAGATTTCCTTATCTGTTCCACTAATGTTAGTTCTTATTCAGTTTTCTGTTATTCTTTATTCTTATGATTATACAGACTGCATATCTATACTGTTTATGAATTTGAGGACGAACTCATGTCTTAGTGGGGGAGAAATGTAAGGCCCAGGATTATTTAATTTAATCCGGGATTATTTAATGTAATTCGAGATAATTTAATTTTAATCCGAGTATATTTAATTTGGGAATATTTAGAGTTTTGAGTTAAATTCTAATATTCTTAAATTATTTAGGATTGAAATTGAATTAAAATAAGGGCCGAGGACTGAATTGTAATTTATAAAGTTTTTAGGGACTAAAGTGCAATATTATTTGAAGCTATCAGATTATTAGTTGCTTCATCAGCATGTATACGTGTGATGTAGAGAGAAATTCAGAAAATGGAGAGAAATTGAGAAACAGAGCCGAGATCTTCTTTTTTTTCTTTGAAACTTTGATTTCAAATCGCCGTATCTTTTGATCCGATCGTCCGATTTTGATTCCGAAAGGTGTTCTGGAATCCTTACAACAAGGGCTTCGATCCAGTGTAAGTTTTTACTTCTTTCGGCATGGTTTGAAGTTCGAAAGTTGGTAGATATTAGATATTGATGTATGTATATGTTCTTCGACGTTTATGTATTCCGATATCGTAACCGGGTTGAAGAATTCATGTTGCTTGTACTTAATCCTGATTTTCAGCATGTGTTCTATGGTTATAGCTGCTGTTATATGATTTTATGAGTGGTTATTGTTGTTGTGATATACGTATGAATTGTATTCGAAGTCGGAAATGGTTTCGATATTTCGTCGGTTACTGATTTTCAATCGCTACGCCGTCGGTTTAGGTTTTGGAGTTGTTTTGATAGCCTATGATTGAGCTGAGGATCTTATGATTGTATACTGATATTTCTTGATCATAATCATTACATTTCAGATTAGTTTCAAGCTCGATCAACTCAGGAAGTCCGACTTTGAACCGATGAAGTTTTCTGGAGGTTTGAAGTGATTGTATTGACGTTATATTGATGAGTTTGATTTGATCTTGGATTGATTATCTTGAATGAAGTTTGATATGATTGTGCTGAGTGTTATATTTCAGATTGGAAGTGTTCAGAACCAAGATATACGAAGGTATAAGACGACATCTCAAGTCAGAGATTTGAAACTCAAGAATGATGCTTCTTGAGTTGTCCCGCCTAAACCACATACTCTTTTATCGTTTTGATTTTGTATGATGTTGTCGATCCATCGCAGGTAGTGGATCTTTGAGTTTGATTCGATATGAAAATGATATGATATGCTATTGAATTGATTCTATGCCAAGGTCTGAGGCGACCTTATTTTCGAGTCTAGAATGACTACGATAGATGGATATCCATGTCAAGATCGTTTACGAATCTTGATGGCAATGATGTTTTTATGAATCAATTCTTAATCGATATATGCGTTATTTACTCTATTGTTGAGTCGATTATGAATAGAGTCGATATGATTTATTTAACGCTTTATATATGTCGGTTATACTGGGAATGATTTCTCACCGGAGTTTATCCGGCTGTTGCTTTGTTTTATATGTGTGCATGGCAACAGAGGGGGGCAAGAGCTAGTCAACGACGACATTAATAGCTCGGGAGCGAGATTTAGCAAGTGAGGACTCGGGATTTAGATGATGTATGATAGTTTGACTAGCATCAAATTTGTAGAAGAATTATGACTAGAAGTACACTTTGTGTAGCCTATGGTTTTAATGCCTTTACAACTATCCGTTAGATGTAATAATTACATGGATAGATGCTTGACACTTCATATATGTATGTATGCATATTTCCAGATTTTATAGCATGTGTAGAATCCATGTTTGTTGAGGATTTATGCTTTGATCCAAGTTTTGACAGAACAAAACATTTCTGCAGATTTTCTGTGCAAAGAGGCCGCTCGATCGGTAGGATTTCACCGATCGAGCGAGGCCTGTTAATGCTGAGCAGAAACTTAAATTTTCTTGCTCGCTCGATCGGTAAGATTTGACCGATCGAGCGAGGCCAAGATTTGCTCAGACCCGAGGGATGAGATCCCTTGCCCGCTCGATCGGTAGGATTTTACCGATCGAGCGAGGTGCAATATTTTTCAAAAAATTAATTTTTATTTGGTTTGAGTATTCTTTTAAATACATGATTAATTGTTTATTAATCGTTAATTGTCCTAAGATGAGATTAGCAACCCGAGGTCCCCACACTTTTTTATATTCATTAGTCCTGCTTAATCATTTCTGAGAAGCAATCTTCTGTTCGTTTATACTTGAGTAATGCATCATCCTATATGATGCAAACATCCATAATTAATCCCAATTACAAACACAATCATGCTCAAGCATATCTCGTACATATTATAACTCAACTCTTTAATCAAATCCACAGAGTTTTCTTATACAGAGATCATAACATAACAAAGATTTCAGCTATCAAAATATATCTCTTGCACCAAAATATAACCAGGTTAAATTAACAAAATAATTTGTTACCTGTCATCTCATTCTCATGTGCAATTTATGTCTGATCCTCTGTATTCCTCGGGGATGAATCGTCATTCTGATTTCTTCTTAATCTGCTCCGATTAAACACATTTAAACAGCATGTGTCATTTGCTTGCATCTATTACATTGTACTGATTGCTAGGATATCTCCCTCCACAATGAGTACAAAACCACCAGCACACTAAGTATTCTGACCCAAACTAATTTGTTTTGGTCTGCTAGAGCTCCTAAGCTGAGGTTAATCTTTGCTGCTACTGCTACTGCTACTGCCACTACCTCAGGCCTCAAATCTATTATGTTATGAAAATTCTGGCTGAGGTTGTGATTATCTCACATTCCGTGGCATGTCTAATTTTCTTTCTATGTCAGAAAACTAGATTCAACTTTCTTGGCCCTGTCTATGGCTTCTGTAAAATCTTCAGTCGCCATCATCTACGTAAACATAAATCTCCGGGTTCAGGCCTTTCATACACAACCCAACTTGAGTTTCTTCATTATCAACTACTCAAGGAATACACAACAGCAAACTTGAGGATCTAATTTCATATTCCTCAATAA
Organism: Henckelia pumila; assembly: GCF_033568475.1. NCBI lineage: Eukaryota > Viridiplantae > Streptophyta > Magnoliopsida > Lamiales > Gesneriaceae > Henckelia > Henckelia pumila. The sequence goes on from NC_133121.1 coordinate 83,127,031, forward strand.
TCAAATTGCTTTGCCTCAAATTAGCATATTCTTCTTTCTTGGCATATTCGATTCCCATATATTTTCTATCTGATCTGAAAATAAATTGCTGATAAAACAAATCTGTTCTCAACATAAGCCAAACAAATAACATACCTCGGCTCTCAACGAATATTTTCGTAACAATATCTTCGTAACAATCCACCAGCATTTTGCCAAATATTGAAGTTGGTATACAATCAACCTGAATCTTTATTCATCGGAATATTTCAAAGACTCAACAAGATCTAACTCCGCAAACCAACTTCTACATACCTTGGCATCATCTATACCTTTCCTAATTGGCTGATGGTATGTCTGAAATCTCTTCAATATAATCTTCATCCAGGTAAGCATAACATTCTTTCGTTCATTCATAAACAGTTCTGCTCAATCTGAGACGCTTCATCTGAAGCTTACTGTTCTGTTTCATCTGGGGTACTTACCTCATTCGAAACAAACACTGTTCTAGGGTGCTTATGTCACCCAGGAAAACCTTATAACAAAAGCTATAAGAATCTAAAACAAATCATAATTCAGTAAGACAGGCATTTCGTTCAGTAGTAATCATACTCGCATGCAATTCATCAAATCAAATAAAGCATTAAGCATGCAATACTATAAGTTGGTCCAAGAGCTAACTTCCGCTCTGATACCACCTGTTGTGAGGACTCGGTTTGCTAATCAATTCATGGGGCAATTAATCACTAAACATGATTAACTAACAAAGGATCAAAGATACTTTAAACAACAAATTTTTTTTAAAGAGGGCTGCACTCGGTCGGTTACAAAGTGCCAACCGAGCGCCCCTCCCTAACCCCACTCTCGGGTTGGGGAGTTTTGGGCTGCGCCCGGTCTGCCAAAAAGTGTAGATCGGGCGCTGCTCTAGGCGGCTTGCTGCTCTGTTTTTAAACAGCACTTTTTGATCCTTCCAATCCATTCAAATCCATGTTGTACAAATCTAGAACATGTATAAATTCAAGGAACAAGATCTAGTCAAGTCTACAAGCATTAGCTACATCAACTAAGTAATTTGAGTGACATCAAAAGAGCTAGTTGTAAACAAAACTCAACTAGTGTTCTTCAACTATTACAAGAATAATCTTCTAGCATGCTTGATAAGATCTCAAATACTTAAATTCAGATACAAACCGAGTTCCCACGTCTACAACTCTCTCATGAGCTACTCATATCAACTCTGGCCAGTTCCTGTCCCACCTGTTGCCATGCACACATAAAAAACAAGACAACAGCCGGAAACGTCCGGTGAGAATATAATTCCCAGTATAAAAGACATATACATATCGAATTCATATAAATCAAATATAAATACTTCAATTTAAAGCTTAAAAGCAATAATTCAAATCATACTTCAAATCACTAGATTTATATAGCGCGCTATCAAGAATTGATTCATATCACACTCTTTGCCATAAAGATTTGTATCCGATCCTGACATGGATATCTATCTATCGTCGTCTCATCAGACTCGAAAGTAAGGTCCATCTGACATTGGCAATAGAATCAATTCAATATCAAATCATATCATATCATAAGCGATAAAGATCCACTACCTGTGATGGATCGACAATAACATAAGTTCTACCTCAAGAACAAGTACATAAACAAGTATGTGATTTATTCGGGATAACTCAAGAAGCATCATTCTCGAGTATCAAATCCCTGACTCTCAATGTCATCTTATACCTGTCATTCTCGAGTTTCCAAAGCTCTTCAATCTGATAAGTCAAATCAAATAAGACCCATAAAAATTCAGCTCAATCACAACTCTATCCTCAAGGCACAAACTAGTTGTAACTCTTGATCTATTCTATTCCGGTTTCGTCGCTGAATTTCCGAGCTTGTCAAGCTTCAATACAATCTGAAAAGATAGCATATCAAGATACTTATATCAGCAAGAATTCATACCTCAATATCTAATCACACTCATCATTCAATCTTCCATACATGTATTACAACTATTCAAACTCATGGAAAATAAGTCAAGGCAAATAACTTCAACCTTGCTTCCATCTTCTTCGGTTCGAAGGCTGCGATGTCGAGTCAATCAAACTCTTGTACAAGCTGAAATAAATCATACACCAGCTATACTTATCAGAAAGCACTCTATGTACTTCTCAGCTCAACAATCACAATTCATATGCTATCGAATTCTTGACCTGACGGCAAAACGGTTAAAATTCGTCAACCGTAACTCATTCCTATCAACTCTATCATCCATTTCTCCTTCAAATACATGTTATACCAGAAACATAACAGCAAAAACCAGCTACATCAGTAGGAAAAGGATCGAATACAATTCTGAAATTCATATAAAGTTCATACGACATCCGTTCTTTGATCCGGTTTCGATATAACAATATAAATCAATCCTCTTCACTTAAACCTACGCATATCAGCATGTATATAACTGATAAACCAGTATATTAGAAGCATAAGAATCTCAACATAGGCTGGAATTAATAAAAATCTCAATCGTCTTCTGTTCTTCGATTCGCTTGCGATATAGAAATCAATATAATCTCATAAACACATATTCAAGATCAATTATAATTTCTCCCAATATTCAGAACTTCTAAATCATATAAATCAAGAGAATACTTACATCAACTCGAATCTCTCGTCGCAAGGATTCCGGAACTATCTTCGGAATTAAAATCGGACAACCGGAGCATGAGATATCGGAGTTGGAAGATGAAGTTGAGCTTCACAAATCTGATCTCTCGATGTTGGCTGTTGTAAATCTGATAAACTTCAATTATTCTACCTAATTATACACAGCTCACACGTGTGATTTCCCACTTGTAAGGGAAATTTCACTTTAGCCCCTCAACTCTTCATTAATTGTGATTTAGTCCTCGGCCAATCATTTAATTCAATTTGAATCCTAAATAATTTAAGAATATTAGAATTTAATTCTAAACTCCAAAAATTCTCAAATTAGATATTCTCGGATTAAAATTAAAAAGCGCATTTTAGCCCTTGAAATTTTGATATTTGCAAAACAGTCCCTGCTCGAGTTTCACCTCCGAATTAAATCCTCTTCAATTCCTCGAACATGGAATTTCCATCTTCAATTCCAAAATATTCAGTTCAAATATTTTATTCTTTTAATTTAAGAATCCCGGAATTTAAATCTCAAAATCCGTAAAATTTCAAATTAAATATTTTCGACTCGAAAATTCAATCTCTAATTTCCATAAATAATCCAATTGAATATTTTCCAATATTCAAAATTTAAATTTCTAATTCCGTAATTAATAACTTAATATTTTTTGGGCCTTACAGATGTTTAACTATCTTCACAAATATACTAATCAGAGAAAAGGACTGAGTCTAGGATAAATCAAATGGAAGCTAAGTTTGGTGCCCAGTTGCATGAAATCATATTACATTTGAAAAAGGTTGATGTTAAAAATGGAAAAGAAGAATCAAGGAGAAATGCTGAAGAAGAAGACAGAAAAATAAAAGACAAGAAAAAACTGCTCCAAACAGAGGAAGTAGCTCTGGAGGCAGTGGAGCATCATGGCTCCAAAGATAGTTAATTTCTTACATCTTGTTTAGTAGGTGTAATAGCATTACAAACTGCTTTATTTTGCATAACTGCTTTCTTATGTTCTTCGTTTTGAACTTTCATTCTCTCAATGAAAAATTCAAAACCGTTATTTAATTTTTAGTAGGAGTTCTTAGGTTTTGTCATCACAAAAAAGGGGAAAATTGTTGGACCTTTAGTTTTGGTGATTACAAACTGAACTTCCAAGCACTGTAAAGGGTAGAAGATTTCCGACTGCTCTACAAAATTCTCGGAACTGCTTTACAGGAACTTCAAACTGCTCAAAAGACTCAGGAGAATTTTCGGACTACTTGAAGATCTTCAACTGCTCTACATAGAAGAATCTTCAGAAACCTTGAAGATCTCCAACTGCTCTAAAAAGATTCTAATACAACTCTTTATGGCTATTTAATTGAGACTGCTCAGAAAAAACTACAGACGAGCCCATAGACCAATAAAGTATAACAGAAAAGTTGTCAACCACATTAAAAAGCCGCAAGAATTAATCTTATTCATCTTGAACAAAGATCCTGTCTCATATTCATGAAGACATTTATACAGATTCTCGAAAAACTAACAGATGGTTCAGAAAAACACTTATGATGTCATTAAAGATTAAAGTTGCTGAAAAAAGGCTATATATAGAGAGGAAGCTTTCAAAGAAATAACAACAAGATGCGACAGTGAAAATTCTCGAAATCTATCAAAACACCCTCTGAGCACTTTGCATACAATCATCCTAACTCCTCACTTAACCCCATATTCAAGCTTCATATCAGATCTTCTAAGTATCAAAAAGGGCAAAGAGTCAACTCCCAACTGCTTATCTCAAAAATGCTGAAGAGGCGATGCTCATCCGTCTGAATCTTAGGATTCATTCAAATTATGATTACTTCACTTGTTGTTTTTAAGACTTGTTCTCTTAACATGAGTTGAGAACTAGGAGTTTTGATATAAGCAAAGGATAAGTCCTACGATTGAAGTGAGTTGTATATAAAGAAGTGTATAAACCAAAGTCTTTTTATGAATTCCTTCCTTCGTGGAAAAAGGGGAGACGTAGAAGCAGTATGCTTCGAACTTTCATATATTTTGTCTTATTTACTTCAACTACTTATCTATTTTATTATCTATGCCTATTTGAATATAAAGATATCACAAAAGAATTTGGACAATTTATCCGCACTACTTTTGTAGTCCAAATTGCTTTTGAGGATAAAGAAAATAGTCCTAATAGTTAACACTAGTAAGACTGCTCGCGAATAGTTTGAAAAATATTTTGAAATATCATAAGTGTGTATTCACCCCCCCCCCCCCCCCCTCCCTCTTTTTACACACTCATTCGATCCTAACACTATCAGTGGAATGAAATAGCAACCCCTCTCAAATTTCCTCACATACTCTGCGACTAACACACCTCCATGTCTCAGAGTCAGAAACTCCCTGGTCAGTCCGGATCGTATATCAGAAGTAAAATATTTCTCCAAGAACACTTGCTTAAAGCCCTCCCATGCTAGAGTAGTCAAATTCACTGTCAACTCAGCACCTTACCACCAAAGCTTGGCGTCGCCGCTCAACATGAACATTGCACATCTTACTCGATCAGCGACTTCCAGTTGCATATACTCAAAGCTATCCTCCAAGGACTTGATCCACTCCTCGGCTTCCATTGGGTCCGTGCTACCTGCAAATTCTTTCGACCCATTGCGCCTGAAGTGCTCCTGAACTCCATCAAGTCGCACGCCCATGACCTGCTGTGGCCTCTGCCTTGGGGATTTCTGGTCCACCAGCTACTGTAATAACTGGGCCATACCTTCCAAAACCTATTATCCCATGTTTTGGTTATTTCCACCATCGTTTTGATTGTTATCCTCCATATTCTGGTAAAGGGGCCTCTTCTCACATGACCTCTTCCTGCTATTTAACAACATGCATTCCAACATCCCACCATGACCGACACACATGATACATAAAGAAAGTAAATATTCTACTACTTGAAAATAATGTTCTTCAAATTCCTCAAAAAAATTTTAAAATAACAATGGGAAATCATAATATAAACATCAAAAAAACAAGAACTTTAGCTTAATCTTAAACTTACAAATTTTGTGGTGAGTCTGAACGAGAACTGCGTGGTGAGAGTGAGTGCTTATCCCTGGGACCATGCTCTGATACCAAGTTGTAACATCCTTATTTTCTAAAAGATTTAAATAAAATAAAATGCTGAATATTTTTTAAAAAAAAGTGAGGAATATCAAACCTTAAAATAATCATCAGGTTTTCAACAGAAAATTCAGCGATCAATAATCAGTGAAAAGTTTAGTAGAAACATCCACGACTCTTTTTTGGTACATCAAAACTTAAAAATTTTCAAAACTCCAACAAGAAGCTAGTAAAATAAACATAAATAAATTTTCTTGTGCGGAACTAAATGGTCATCGATAGGCACCTTCTCACGACCACCACTTTCGCCAAGCTGCACCTCAATCAGTCATCCTCACCAGTATCGAAGAAGTCCAGTGAGCCTAAAGGCCCAACAAGTAATACCGAAAATAACAAGTTACATAAATAATAACTTAAAACTTTCACCATGGTTTAAATTTTAAAATCTTCAACTTTATTTCATGCAAGAGCACCCACACACATGCATACAATCTCCACTTTTCTTTAAACATTACACCTCAACACTCTTTTCAAAAACACCTCAATAAAATATATACTCACACCTCAAACATTTTCTTCCTTTTTGGCATGTGTTTCGAAAACTTTTTGTAATAACCCAAATTTCATTTTAAGATAATAATATGTTAAACATGATTAAGGGTTAGTATTTAACCAATTCAAAGGCTGAATCGGGCTTTACAAGAAAGAATTGGACTTCCCTGTGAATCGGAAGCACCGATGATGAGCATATTTACTTCGGATTTAAGGCAAGATCGGATGATCCGAACCTTATTCGGACGGTCCAAACTCCTTTAGCCAACAATTCACGATGACTAAGCCATGAGTTTTGACAAGTGTCAGACTTAGAATAGTTTGGAAGGTCCGATCCCGACTTCGGATGCTCCGAACCCGACATTTCACACATGCAATCATTGAGCTGGATCGGATGCTCCGAACCCGAGTTCGGAGGCTCCGAACGTGGCTGGATCCTTTGCCTATAAATAGGGGTCAGTTGATTCATAAATGAATTACGAATTCCCGAATTTTCTTCTTTAGTTATATAGTGTGAGGAATACACTTGAGGGCCCTATCGGTTTTAGAGAGGTTTTGGAAGAACAAGGCGTTGTTATAGTCCAGAACTAGCGACTTAAAAAGGCTTACGACGGACGAAGGTATGGTCTGGGAATTTTATTAAGTTTTGAGAGTACTTATTAGCTTAATTGTGGCTTATATAACTTGTGTAGTGATACGGTGAACTTTTGAATATAGGCTTGGAACCTAGGTCCTACTAAGACTTGAACTATCCTAGAGGTACGTACACATTGACTGAGATTGCTAGCGAGTATACATGTTTATATGTTGCATTTTCTTGGCATTATTATGTGGCATGATATATGTTTTACGGCTTTATATATTCATATGTCATGTGCACATACACTTTGAGCTTGTACCTTGATTATAGAGCCGCTCAGCTCTATACTTGTATATAGTCTGTCACTGGGAGTATCGCGACGGCGGGTACATGTATGTCTGATTACTCCGGTGTATTAGATGAGTTTGGTTGTACCCAGAGGTTGATCCGCAAGGTTGCAGCACTCATGTGGCCCATATACTGAGCATGACTTGTTAGACAACCCGTTACCAGTCATCACGATTGCATGCATAATATACATATGTTTACTCATGTTTATGTACTGGACGTTAGTCGTTCACGTCTTAGTTATTATCTTGGACACCCCATTCCACGCAGATCGCAGGATGGACGGAGCTGGGAGTTCGAGGCAAGACTAGGGAGCAAGAGCCTTCAGGGGATATTTTTATACAGCAGGATTCGATATAGCTGTATAATGTTTACTTTAAGTCATTTCGATATGATTGTATCACTACTGAGAATAAGCTTTGAACTATTGTACTAAGTCTGTTCTGTAAATTATAGGTTATGTTTCCGCAATTTTTACTCTATTAATAGCTTTTGATATTAATTAAGATTAATGCATGTCATAGTTTTCAGTTAGTAAGTGATTCAATGCAGGGTCACTTTACACTTTTACTTTTTCTTTTTAATGGGCGCTTGATCAAGCTAATACAAGGAATTCAGGTTTGATGAGGCATCGTGACTCGAAGGCATACATCCACATATCGTCTTATTTAGTGACGGGATATCATGACATGAAGGCCTACATCCACACGCCGTCTTCTTTAATCGTAACTTCACCAAAAGTCACAAAACTTCATAACAACTTTCTTTCTTCCTCAACACACCCAACACAACACAAAATCTTACATACACACCCACCAACAACTCACACCAAAAACACACACAAACACACACACACACACACACAGCACATGCAAGACACACACATGCACGCACTGCTCACACACGCACTCACACACACACACACACACACAACACATGCAAGACACACACATGCATGCACTGCTCACACACGCACTCACACACACACACTGCACACACACACACACACAGTACACACACACACAAAATACACACACAGTACACACACATATACACACAGTGCATGCACGCACACAGTACACACACTAACACACACTAAAATTTAAAATTTTAAACTTTAAAATCATTTAAATGTAATTCATGCGGTCAGGTCGGTCATTTAAATTCCTGGGTGTTACACATGTATTACTGTTCATATCTTACATCATGTATCACGTTGAGTTGTGTCTCCTTTAAAGTAGCTATTTACAGTAGGGTCGTCCGACCCTAGTTTGTGGACGATTGGACATCATGAATCACAGTAGCCAATGCATCGGGAGCGCCGTGATGTTTCTAAGATATTCCAGATCCACTTTCAGATGATTGTGATAGTTCTCTAGAGGGGTATTTGTAAGGTAGTACTATGCACTCTGGAACCTCCAGTATGAGCATGGATGTTCCCTTGTTGATCCAGTACCCAGTCCACATCATATTGCATGCATATATATATTTGTATACATATATTTATTGTACTGGGTTTGAGCGCCCACATCCTTGTTTTTTATCTTGGACACCCCATTCTGCTTGGCAGGCCTCAGGTTGGATGATGTAGTAAACTGTGATCCCCGAGGTGAGGAGCAGTCCGTTGATATTCTGGTTATTTGGTTCAGTTGTTTACCCTGATCTGTATTATGATACACTTATTTCGATATGGTTGTACCTTAACCAGTATTTGAGACTGATGATTTCAATTTGGGTTTTCTATGTATTCTAGTTTCCATTGTTTTACCGTATTAATGTTATTTAAGATTTAATTTCATGTTTAAGTTTTGATTAATAGTTGATTCCAGAACTGGTCACTATATTTATGGTATCAGAGCATGCATTAGATTTTTGGGATATATAACCTTGCTTTGGGTTGATTTCGTTGTGCTTTGTAGATGGAAAGACAAGATGACGAGAGCAGTCACGGTAGTATGGGCCGATGAGGTGATGTTAGAGAATAAACATAGGAATCTTTTTAAAGGATGCCAACTATCAAAAGCAGTTCAAGCTAAGAAAAATCATTCTCTGATATCACTTGTTAGGATCAAAAATGATTATAGAGTGGGGGTGAATACAAACTTTAAAATATTTTCAAAAACTTGTCTTACAACTGATCTGAGTTACAAGCTTGATTGTCAAAAAATTTTCTTAATAGATTTTTCTTGTGAGTACTGATCTGGTCAAGAGGAAATATCGTCACTCAATAAATTGAATTGGACGCTTAGGCAGAATAAAAGTAAGTAAAAGTAAAATGCACAAGAGATTCTTTTATGGAAGTTCAAAGTCAAAGATTCTACGTTACCCATTCTTCTTTTTCCAGAAGGATTTCTCCTAGAAGAATTTGATTTATACAACACTTCGCATAAATTCAATCCAATAAACTTTTGACTGGAACTCCTAGAAACACTATCTCAAACCAGAACACTTTCTGATAGATTTACAAACAAACACAAGGCTAAGATTATAATCTTCGAATCTTGAATAAGTATCATAATTTGATCATTGATATTGATTTGATAGAACAAATAATTGTGATAGTAGCTCGAATATTTGATCTGGTTCTTTGCTTGAATAACGATTGTGAAAGCTTTTGAGAACAATTGTATGCTTGATGATTCAAAAATTCAGGAGTGCTGCAACTGCATAATCTTTAGGTATTTATAGGAGAGAATGTCCAATGTTATAAAATATAATCGGTGCAAATATGTTCCAAGAATAGCCGACAATTCAGCAGAACGCGCCACATGTCTTTGTCTTCTTTCCAAATTTAGTACTGATTATACGGGGCAATTGGTGTATCTCGATATGGGAATAACGTCTTTATTATCTTTATCATCAAGATCAATCTTGAATTTAAAGTGAAAGTTGTTCGGATGACATAACTGATCTGGTCTGGATTTCTTAACTTGGTCTGGAAGACTGAATTGATCTGGCAGTGAATATTGATCCGGGAATACTAGACTAGTTTCTCTTTATCCAAAGCTTGGTCCAATAAAAGTACTAATTTGATAAAATATTCCTTATCATTTTAGTCCTGTTAGAACAAATAAATAAGACCGATTAAGACATAAATTGAATATGTTCTTGGTTTGTTTATCATTCCAACTGGTCTGATTTGAACTTGTTCCAGTAATATAATTTTAATAATTGTCATCACCAAAATTAATATATTGCCTCATCAATAAAGAAAATAAACATTTACACAATAATTTAATTTAAAGTTTAGAATTTATTATCTATATTATATATTTATTTTTTCATAAAGTAATAGTTGTAAAATAAGCGGTTCGACACTATTAATTGTAATTTTTTCTTTTCTTCAATTTATTTTAATAATATTATTATGTTATCAGTTTTATATTATATTCTTTCAATATATAATTTATATAAAATTTTAATAGTGTTCATGACTTTTTTCATCAATGATAAATTCATTTAAATTATCAACACATAAATTTTTTTAAAAAAGATCAGTTGCACGTATTTTATAATATATTATATAAATTATATTACGTTGAATTTACTATTGATTGAAATGACATGAAAATCATTAATATATAACAAATTAATTTTTTCTTAATTTATTTCTTTAACAACTATTATCGACAACAGAAGATTGCTCTCATGTACGTCGCACGTGTCTTTTTTTCATTATCATAAAATTATCGATATCATAAAAATAATATAACTATTAATCTTAATTTTTAATATTATTAGTAGTATTTTTTTTATTATATTAACTCTCTTTCTATAAAATATTATAATAAATATATTAAAGAATTATTTTATTATATTATATATTTTTATATTATTATTTCAATATTAACTTATTATTTTATTTATTAAAATTATTAAAATTATTTATTTTTATTCAATAATCATCATTATATATTTATAAATGATAGTGCTTTGTTTGATAATATTAATATTTTCATGAATATTATTTTAGATATTTTAAATTTTAGTAATAACAATAAAATAATAATAATATTGTTATTATTACTAAGATATAGATTTACATTAGTTAAGTTAAATGATGGAAATGTTTTATAAATATAGAAGAATTGAGACTGAGAATGACCATTTCCATCTAAAATAGATGAAATGGTTATTTTCATGGATATGAGAATGGTCATTCCAATATATGGAATGGTTATTTCCATGGATATGAGAATGGTCATTCTCATAGGAATGAACATTTACATTCTAATGTTGTACCAAGCATGAAGATAAGGAATGAGATGAGAATGTTCATTTCATTCCTAGCTCATTTCCTTCTACCAAACATGCACGTGATTGACACGATGTGATCGAATGGATTTGATATTGATATCTATTCGTACAAGACATAAAATCCCTTTAATTACTTTCATTTTAATTAAATTTGATTTTATATGTTTTGCCTTTCGTAGACTCTTTATTATATCTTTTATTTATGTTGATGATTGAAATCTGATATCTCACGTTTGATTTGTTTTCATATTATAGGACTCTAGCAAAAGAAAACAAAATCATCTACTTATATGGTTAAGATTGATGCATACAAACATAGAGCGAACAAAGGGAACAACACGGTTTTACACAGAGAAAATACGCAGAGAATTACTAAATGATTTCTTAAACCAAGAAATTGAAGATCCAAGATTTATGGTTGAAGAATCCCTGCCGCCGTCCGGTGTTTTTTGTGTTGTCATACAACATCAGTACACAAAATCGTGGTTATTGTCGAGTGAAGATCAATCAAATATTTTTCTTGTGGCTTTAATTCTCATACTGCACCTTTTGGTTTTCTATACAAGTTTTATAGTTGTTAGGGTGTAGTTTTAATATCTCAATTGTTTGAGATATTTGACCTTTTCTTTAACATTCTCTAGTTTTCGTTTCCAATATATGATTGAATTTAGAGTGTTGTTTGGATTTCTCAACTTGTTGAGAATCTGAATTTTATAGAAATAACTAGAATTGATTTTTGTAATTGGATATTACTTTATTCTTGTAGCACCTAAAATCTAATCTACTAAATCGCATGCATTAAATTAAATAAATATTATTATTATTATTTTTAAGCTTAATTGATTTAAATTCGTTATTTGAATTATGAGTTAATAAAAATATTAATTCTTTATTTAAATAATTTTATTTTACTAACTATTTAATTAATGCTTTTAATTATTTAAGTTTATTTATTTAAATGGTTTATTTGTGCAACTTAATTGTTTTAAAGATTTTAAAGGTATAAGCTTGCTTATTTAAATGATTTTAATTTTAAATGTCCAACTTATTTATTTAAAATAACTTAAGTTTAGCGGTTAGTTATTTTAATTATTTTAAATTTCTAGATTATTTATTTAAATTTTTTTTATTGTCCAAGCCGTTTTAAATGATTTTGTTCTGCTTGTGTATTTATTTAAATGACTTTTAAACGTTCATTTAGTTTTGTTTAAATTATTTTAATCTCTTTTTTTATTATTTAAATATTTTACTTATCATCGTGACATCAATATATTGAAGTATTGATTTTAATTTCTAAGTTAGTATTTAAATTCTTTCAGATATTTATTTGTTTAATTATTAAGTTAATTATCCTTGAGATTCTTGAGTTCAGTGGCTTTCGGTTCCGGCATGAGGTGACGGTGGATTTTGGAGGTGAATTCTTAGATTTTATTTCAAGAGTTAATATTTGTGAGAATTGAGAAAAATAGATAAAATGTTGATTTTAGATTTTTCGGGTGTCAAAAATCGATTTTATTGAATCCTTGAGTTTATTTTTAAAATTTTCAAAAAATTGGCATTTTCAAACTCGGACTAGTAAAATTCAATTAAATATTTTAATTTTGGGATTTTCAAACTTAGGAAATTTTAAAGGTGCAAAGTTTAGTAGTAATAAAGTTGTAATAAAAGAGTAGCACTTTTATAAGTGTGAGTAGCCCTTTTAAATCCAACACACACACTTATACATAAATACACATATACAAACACACACTAATATATCCCTACACAATTAAATAAAAATATATCAAACCCTAGCCCCAAATCTTCAAGGAGCCACCCCTATCTTCTTCTTCTACTAGCAACCATCGGCCGCCCCTTTCTCGTCGAAATTTCCGATGTGCCGCCGCCGTTCACCTATCACCACCACCGGAGCTTGACCTAGGAGACAGTAGCAGCTGCATTTGAAATTCTTCAGCTGGTTTTCATCTTTTTCTTGAATTTTTCGAAGATTGAGGCAAGTATATGTCATTTCTTTGGCCACCAAGAAAAGTTATTACGATTTTTGTTAAGTTCACGTGCTTATTTCGATTTTCCCCTACTATTTGAGTTAGGGTTTTGAAATTTCAGATGGAAAAAAGTGTGTTGCATGCTTAAATTCGAATCCCACTTGTGTTTTGTTGTTAGAATGAGTTATGAATTGATTTGGGAGTTGAAATCTAGTTGGCTTTGCATCATTTCTAAATTTCAGAATTTTCAGTAGAGTTTGTGCTCCAAATTCGAAAATGACATGCACAATTGATTCTAAAATTAGTTTAATTTGTTATGTGATTTGAATGTCTCGTGATGTTATTTGAGCATTTAGGATTTTTTCTTTCCACTAGTCATGTGTTATTTAAACTCATTTCTAAATTTTGGATTGGTGATGACTAAGGGTGTAGTGACCCGTATCCAAAATTAACGATTAATAAGTAATTAATCGAGTGAATCATGTTTAGATTAATTAATACATGATTAAGAAAATTCTAAATGAGTTAACGGAGTCCAAAAATGGATCCAGAACAATCAAAAATAGCCGGGAATGTTCCGAGTCTTAGGCAGGATCGGAGGCTCCGAACTTGGGATCGGATGATCCGAAGTGTCCAAGTTCGGAGGGCCTGAAGATGTTTGGGAGAGTGAAGTTCGGACGATCCCAAGAGGGATAGGACAGTCCGATCTCCCTCAGATAAGATAAGATAAGGAAATTATTTGATTGGCGAAGACTAGAGTTCGGATGGTCCGAAGGCATGATCGACGATCCGAACCCTCATCTATAAAATGAGGTCGAGGAGCTCATTTCACAACCGCACCAACTTCCTCTCCTTCGCCCAAGTGGATCTATTTCAGGGCTTTGGGTACTCTTATTTTAGAGTTGGAGTGGGAATATATATTTTAGCATAGTCAGACAGTGTCTGACATAGTGGCGGAGCGGTGTCCGAGTAGCGGAGCTGTTCTCGTAGCTGCGGAGGCGCAGTAGTAGCATGCCCAAGTAGTTGGGTAGTCGCCATCAGTGGACTGACGACGGACGCAGGTATAGCTATGATCTCCTTAAATTATTTAGGAGTATGCAATAGCTTAATTAAGGCATTTAGAGCTTATGAATGATGCATGGGTATTTGCATTGCAGAGCTGTTGATAGGCTTGGATCATAGAGTGAGACTGCTAGGACTGCCTGTAGTAAGGTACGTAAGTACTGAGAGATAGCTAGCGGGTTTGCATGCTTATATGTTTCATTGTGTGCCATATTATTCTGCAGCATGTGCATATCATATTGTGCATGTCCATATTTTGAGATGAGCCATGTAGGGCTGCTCAGCCCTGTTCGGACGATCGATGTCGAGCGCCCCGTGACCGACTGGTTAGCCGGCACTGACATCTGTAGGGCACGGTCCACGTCCCGTTGGAATGAGAAGTGTACGCAGTGGATTGTCCCGGGTTGTACCACTCATATCCTAGGGACCATTCTGAGCATTTGTATACAGTTATCCCAGATATGGATACCATGTCATTTGCATTCATCATGTTTGTATGTTTATTCGTATTTACGTATTGAGCGTAGTTGCTCACGTCAGTCTTTTTTGTGTATCTGGACACCCTATTCGATGGGGCACGTGTAGGTGCAGGATTAAGCACCAGGAGTTTGGAGAGGCCAGTGACCTTTGGAGACAGCAGGATTAGCTGTAGGTTTTATTTAAGTTTATTCGATTGGGTTGTATAATCGAATTTGTTTAACCGGTTGTATTTTGCCGGTCTGCTTTTATGTAAGTCTTCCACGATGATTTATTTTAATGCATGCTTAATTATGCTCTAACTCTGTTCAGGTAGTGGATCCGGGTTGGGTCGCTACATTTATTGGTATCAGAGCATCATGCAAAGAGTCTTGGGAGATAGTAATGAGACGTTTTGGGTTATCCTTGTAGGATTGATGAAACATTTTAAAAAGACGATGATGAGGCGATTAGGTTTCCCGAAGACTATAATCATCGGCAGGATATCTAAATATTTGACTTATGGGATTCTAGAAAGTGTGGACAGGAGCGATGGATCGTGTCCAATTTTTTGCGACTTCTACTCATATGGATCCTAGCTTTGGATCGAGTACCGGATGCCAGAGGAAGTTGTAGAGGATTGGTTGGGACATACTTGATGTTTGCATCTGTACCATCCGTACCATGATGACACTACTCTGAAGATTCTCCAATCATAGTTGGAGAGATTGTCATAAAGACTTTCACCAGGGAATGCCTCAAGTGGCTAAGGCATGACTGGTTGTGAACGTAAGGTCATTAAATTCATGCGAAACATGGTTTTGCTGGTATGCTTGTATCGATGCATTTGGTAGGTACACGGGAAACTTCATGTTCAAAAGCATGTAATGAATACAAGAAGAACGCTGACGGTAGATCGTGAGCAGAAGAGGTAGGCTGAAATGCACTGATGCAGAGCATAGCTGGTTAGCATGCATTGATTATTTCTCTGGAAGTATTGACAGGACGAGATACCTAGAGATTTGGGCATGAGTATGCTTGTATTAATGCGAGTGTCAATAAGAAGCTTCATGCTCAAGAAACGAATACTAGTACGATGATTTAATACTGTATTTTGTTATAAACAGTATTTCAGTTGTAAATATTGTATCATCTGTATTAAGATTTATTAGACTCTAGCTGTATCATTTCAAGTTCGATTGTACATTTCATTGTATTTTGAATACTGTATGTATTACAAGGCTTGTAATAAATAAATTTTACATAACTTGAAGTAAAGATACGTGTATATTTATTAAGAAATTCGTGAATGATTGCATGATTTTGCTAAGTTTGGAGTAGTATTAGTTGATTAGTGTTCAACTATTGAAACTCATGGGTTTTGAGTAGGCCGCTTGTAACTTCTTGACGAGTGGTTAGTCTAGGTGTTTTCCTAGGATTGACCTAGTTAGTCAGTGGGACGAGTTAGTGCCAGTGATGAGTTGATAAGTGGGCATGGTTTGTTCTAGGTTGTTTCCTTAGAACAATAGTCTGATGACCTTCGTAGGTTGAGACTTTGTGATGACGGGTTTTCATCAGGATGCCAGGTCGAATATATGCCGAGTTTTGTGGACTATGACCATGATTAGACGAGAGGAGGTGCGACCCTATGTCGACGTATCTAAGAGCCTTTGCGCTTCAAGAGGTCGCAGTGGGAAGACTATTCAGTCTAGAGTTTTGGTAACAGTCACGACACGATATGACCTTGGATTAGATGCCTAGTTTGGTATCATGATTTAGATATCGTCTGGCTATTGTCATGGATAATGGTTTGGGTTTCTGCAATGAGGACCAGTCTTTGAGGGATTTCATTGACGAGTGTGTACTTTGAACAATTAGATTTTGGCCTAAAGAATACTGCTAGATGGATCGATCTAGTAGGTAGTTGGATTTCTACCAGCGATGACTAGGGATTGTCATCGAGGTTATGATTAGAGTTTCCTTGTGATAGGAGTTATCCAAGATACTGGATGGAATGCTGTTTCGAGACTTTGACTCGAATAGGAGAATAGCTTCATGATGATTGACTTCATCAGTAATGGATTATATCAGATGCTAAAGATTGTACAGGACTATTTCAGGCATGAGGGAAGTGTGGCCTATGCCCGTGAATCCTTGGTGGTCGTCCAGATGGGTTATCGAGATAGGATATCTCAGTCTTGAATTGTTACGCAGCCTTAGCAAAGGATTATAATCAGAAGCATGTCCAGAGATAGTGGAGATCTTTGGGATTAGATTTAACTTTCGGACCTGACGAGCCTTGGCATTCATTTTTGAATTAAAAAGGCAAGAGATATTGAGTCCAAGAATAGCGCTAAGTACTATCTGATGTTTTCAGAGTTGGGGCGCATTATTTTTCGTGTAATGGAAATGATCTAGGTTGATAGATCATGATCATTTCTTGTATTTAGTTTGCCTTAATATTCGATTCTAGTGTACGAGGCAGCTGTCAGTATTAAGGTGCGAGATGGTGCCAATATACTGCTAATAGCTATTGTCTGGCTATCAATTATAGGTGTGTTGGAACCAGAGAGATTTGGTTATTCCAAGTGTTGGGAATAGTAGACTTGTGGTAGCCGAGTCAAGCATATTGATCGAGCCACGTAGGTAGTTTGATTTGATTTCACTACCCAGCTAAGTGTGAGCCGTAGTAGATTGACGAGGTAGATATTTTGAGTCAAACAAGTGAAGATTAGGACATAGCGATTAAGAAATAATTGGGATAGTATTTTGTCGCGTAGTTCTTAAGGGGATTTGTACTTGGTACAATCTTAGAGCAGTCAGCGATTTGGGTAATTTAGAAGTCTCTAGGGTTTCCGGAGATGAATAATTTGGGATTGATGTAATAGGGGATGATAGCAAAGGGGTCTCCTAGGATAGTGTTTTTTGCTAAGAAGAAACTGATATTGATTCCAGCAATTGCTTAGTGGCAGCAATCGCATACTCGGGTTGAGTAACGGAAGGGATCAAGTTTCTGCTTCGTGTGAGAGTTGTCCACTAACAACAATATTAACGGTTTCAACCGAACATTTCAACGGATTGTTCTTGTGTTGAACCATTATGTTGAATCCGACGAGTGTTGGAAAATCTATCAAGGGGACATTAGTTGTCTGATCGTGATATGTGACATTAGCTAGGATCTAGTTCTCAAGATCTAGCAGGTTGTGTTGTTTTCCAACAGGAGATGCATGATGTTGTTGCGGTGATTGAGATAGTTGATGATCGACTTAGTAGCCAACGAGGTTGCCTTTTGGATTGAAGACTTCGCAAGATTGTTACAAATCAAATTCGTTATTTCCAGTCAGCAAGTCATAACTGTGAGGACTGTTTGTCAAGGACATTGCGTTTTAGCAATGGACGATAGTCGGATGTGTTTTGTGTGACAATTTGCTTCAACAAAAAAGTGTCTCCAGGAGTGACCCGGAGACCGATGATTTAGTCCTCGCAGTTCTAAGGCTGATGCGTTCAGTAAAGACATGAGTTGACTGTTTGAATTCGTAGAGACTTAGTTTCCGGGATCAATAAGTTCCACCTTGTAAGGTTGGGACGGGCGGTGATTATATCATCAGAGACTCTGAGATGAGTTATATCGATTACAATGACTGTCGAGTTTTGAGACAGGATAGGAAGCGTTTCCATATGCATTTGTATTGTGGAATGTCTCGGTATAGCATTTTGGTGGGAGCTTGCCTTAGTCTTGATGTGTGCACAGTGATTGCAAGTTTGTATAACAATACGGGAATATCCAAAGACATCTGAGTCTTGTGGAGTGATTGAACTAGTACAATGATTGAGACTCCTGGGTGGTAGCCGGTGGTCGAAACGATGGAGTTCATCGGAGATTCAGGATTTGTTGTGTCAAGAGCAAATTCGGGATTGGTGTTTCCTGACTATAGGTGTTCTGCACCAAGCGTTGCTGAGGAACCAGTGAGTGGTTTGATCTACGTAATGAGTCGAAGAATGTCACAAACCAGTTGGGTTTGGACATGGGATTAGGCTGAGGAAGGATTATTCATTGGGATTATGATCTTGCACGAGCCGATGTTGCGTTGTTTTGTTGTGGTCAGTTGGTATGAGATCAGTACCCAAAGGTTGCTAGTGTTAGCTCGACAGAAGTATCTTGAAGAGATGCGCCTTGACGACGGAAGATGTATCAGTGTTGTGATACATTAGTGCCAAGGAAGTTAGATGTTCATATAGTAACACAGGAACTTTCAGAATAACCTGAGGAGTTTGAAGAATGCTGAAAGTGGTTCAAAATTGACGGAACTTGTAAAACTCATAGTGTGTCGGAAGTTATTTTGACCAGAAACTCGAGTAAGGGTCTTTAAGTACATTCTCGAGGTTCTACCTTAGATTTCGAGGACGAAATCTTTTAAAGGGGGGCAAATGTAGTGACCCGTATCCAAAATTAACGATTAATGAGTAATTAATCGAGTGAATCATATTTAGATTAATTAATACACAATTAAGGAAATTCTAAATGAGTTTACGGAGTCCAAAAATGGATCCAGAACAATCAAAAATAGCTGTGAATGTTCCGAGTCTTAGGCAGGATCGGAGGCTCCGAACTTGGGATCAGATGATCCTAAGTGTCCAAGTTTGGAGGGCCTGAAAATGTTCGGGAGGGTGAAGTTCGAATGATCCGAAGAGGGATCGGACGGTCCGATCCTCTCAGATAAGATAAGATAAGGAAATTATTTGATTGGCGAATACTAGAGTTCGTACGATCCGAAGTTTCGGATCGGGCGGTCCGAACAGTGGTCCGTCCAGGTGTCCGAAGGAGTGAAGTCATGGATGACGTAATATCGGGATTGGACGATCCAAAGTCTCGATCGGAAGGTCCGAAGTACTATAAGGTGACACTTGTCATGCATGCAGAGTTCGGACGGTCCGAAGGCAGGATCGGACGATCCAAACCCTCGTCTATAAAATAAGGCCGAGGAGCTCATTTCACAACCGCACCAACTTCCTCTCCTTTGCTCAAGTGGCTCTATTTTAGGGCTTTGGGTACTCTTATTTTAGAGTTGGAGTAGGGAATATATATTTTATCATAGTCAGACAGTGTCTGACATAGTGGCGGAGCGGTGTCCGAGTGGCGGAGCTGTTCTCGTAGCTACGGAGGCGCAACAGTAGCATGCCCAAGTGGTTGGTTAGTCGCCATCAGTGGGCTGACGACGGACGCATGTATAGCTATAATCTCCTTAAATTATTTATGAGTATGCAATAGCTTAGTAAAGGCTTTTAGAGCTTATGAATTATGCATGGGTATTTGAATTTTAGAGTTGTTGATAGGCTTGGATCCTAGAGTGGGACTTCTAGGACTTTCTGTAGTAAGGTACGTAAGTACTGACTGAGATAGCCAGCGGGTTTGCCTGCTTATATGTTGCATTGTGTGCCATATTATTCTGCAGCATGTGCAAATCATATTGTGCATGTCCATATTTTGAGATGAGCCATGTAGGGCCACTCAGCCTTGTTCGGACGGTCAATGTCGAGCGCCCCGCGACCGATGGGTTAACCTGCACTGACATCTGTAGGGCACGGTCCACGTCCGGTTGGAATGAGAAGTGTACGCAGTGGATTGTCCCGGGTTGTACCACTCATATCCTAGGCGCCATTCTGAGCAGTTGTATACAGTTATCCCAGATAGGGATACCCTATCATTTGCATGCATCATGTTTGTATGTTTACCCGTATTTACGTATTGAGCATAGTCGCTCACGTCCAGTATTTTCTGTTTATCTGGACACCCCATTCGACGGGGCAGGTGTAGGTGCAGGATTGAGCACCAGGAGCTTGGAGAGGCCAGTGACCTTTGGAGACAGCAGGATTAGCTGTAGGTTTATTTAAGTTTATTCGATTGGGTTGTATAATCGAATTTGTTTAAACGGTTGTATTCTGCCAGTCTGCTTTTATGTAAGTCTTCTGCAGCGATTTATTTTAATGCATGCTTAATTATGCTCTAACTCTGATCAGGTAGTGGATCCGGGTTGGGTCACTACAAAGAGATGCCTTGGTTAGTTTAATTGAGTCCCAAATGGTGTATTGGACGAGGTTGAGATGGTTAAAAGGGGCTGGAGTTGGGGGCTTATTGGTTGGATGTGTGTTCATGTAGAAGGAGAGCTCCGGTTGGGGCAAGTCGGTCAAGAATTTGGCCTTCGAGCTAGTTTTGGGTGAGAGGGCTTGAATCCATGGTTCAATGTGGTCTAAGTGATTTCGATGGTATTGGCTTGTAGGCTGGAAATTTGTAAATTGATTGGTTTAAGTTTGAAGGGGGTCAAAGTTTCAAGCGGAGTGGTAGTGCAAATTTTGGTGTTCTTCGTGGGCTGTCGGGAGTCAGTTCAGGGGGGTGACTGGTTTGGTGGTCTGGGCAGGGTGTTTCATTGTCCTAAGTCAAGTTTAGGATGTTGTGGTCGTGTCGATTTGAATTGGGAGTGAATCAGGTTAGTTTTGGCCAAGTTAAGAGCTTGTCAAGTTGAGGTGGTTAGTGCAGATTTTTGATAAGTTTGAGGGCTGCCCGGAAATCCATTTTGATCGAGTTGCTCGGGTTACTTTTGGAGGCTATAACCTGGTCTTTGGGTTGGTTTAGGATGTATAGAGGGTGTCGGTTCAAACAAAAGTCAATTTGGTTAAGGAATGGTCAAGTTATAGATTTTACGGTTCGAACGCTCGAGGTGTGTTTTGTTTGGTTATGTCTAGCTTAGGGGTAGCCACTTACCATCATGATTTCCTTGTTTTAAATTGTTCTTTTATCCTTGAATTGTGTGTATTAGGTGATGTTCCATCCTATGAGTTGAGTAAAGTTTTGAAAAAATTGAGGGTTTGGTCTTTGCGTTTGCAAGTCAAGCAAAACTTGAAGTTGAAGTTTGAGTAAAGTTAAAAGTTGAAGTCAATGAAAGTAAAAGATTGAATGAGGAAAGTTGATTGTGACCATAGACAAATATGGATGGGCTGGGATAAATCTTGTCTTTCCTTACCAATAAACGGTTATGGACGGGCTGGGAGAAATCGTGGCTTCCCTTATCAATAGATGGGTATGGACGGGCTGAGAGGAATCTTGGCTTCCCTTACCAACAGATGGGTATGGACGGGCTAGGAGAAATCTTAGCTTCCCTTACCAACAGAGGGGCAATGTGGGGTCGGGAAAATTCTTGGCTTCCTTGCCATAATATTACTGTAGCCATTGATCGATCAAAAAAATAGAGGGTCACAATCGATGATTTAAATTCACATAGGAAAGTTTAAAGTTAAATTTTATGAAAATTACAGAGGAAAGTTCAATGTAAAGTTTAAGAAAGTTATGTTAAAAGGTGTGAGTAAAGTTAAAGTCCAAGTGTGAGTAAAGTTCATGTTTAAAAGCGTGATTTTGAGTAAAGTTGCGTGAGTTCTTTAAATACGATTTCTTCACAGTTCCGAGTCTCATTTCCCGTTAAAGTCGTGAAATTTTATGTTTAAAGGTGTGAGTCCATTGCATGCGAATTTTCTTATAGTTCCAAGTCTCACTTCCTTTCTGATAAGAATCTTGGATGTCATGAAAGACAAACGCGATTATAGAAAATCGCACCCTCAATTCAATAACAAAAAGACTCAATAATGTTGTCCCGATCTTTTGACATAAGTAAGTTTTCAGATATCCACCTCTAATTTACTTGAAATTAGCAACAGATAATCACGAGAATAAAACAATCAAAAATTCAATTAGACCTTCAAAGGAACCTGTCTTTGACAACCCAAGTGAAAAATCAATTGACAAACACCACAAAGCTATGAACTTTGATAATTTTGATTTGATACACAAAGAAAAGCTTTGTCATAATTATAGAAAGAATTATAATTGATAAAAATTAATTTCCATTATTTTCATTCTATTATTCAATAATTAATGTATATGTTGTATTTATAATACAACTACAAAATAATAAAAGATAAAGCAAAATAATACAAAAGATATCAAAAGATATCATCTAAAAGTTTCCTGATTGACTTAAAATAATCAAAAACAGCACAAAATATAAAAAATACTCAAAAAACCAAAAAAACACACTACATGCCGAGTGTGTGTAAATCCCGAACTAGCGCCAGGCTTTTGGCACTGGAGCTTAGGCACTGAAGCTGTTCCAAATTGTGCATAATTCTTGGAAAATTCTTAACTCAAGTTTTAGCCGTCGGATTGGGTTGAAATTTGAAGTGTCGCTTTATAACATCTTAAAATACTTTCTGAACAGTGGAGATCGGATATTGATCTTTTAGAGTTGCTAATAAATTTCAGTCCTCCACCTCGAGCTCCATGCATTCCAACTTAGCTCGCTTGCTCCCCAACTTGATTTTCATGGATCCCAATTCCTTCTAATATCAATGACAAATTATGAAATAATTCTTGGAACAATATGAATCTTCGAACGATTTCTAGATTCATATCAATTTCCCTTAAGACTTTTCCAAGGAAGTTTCAAGGTATTGTATATACTAGTATTTTAAGTATTACACATGTATTTTTAAACTCTCGTTATTCCATGGTTTATACTTACTGGGCCTTTATGCTCACTACCTTTTCTTGGTGCAGGTTAGAATTTCGTTTAGATTGAGGGGCATGACTCTCGAGTGGAATGTGATGCGGGCGCGGCACATCCCTTCGACCTATGTCAGTCTACCGCATAAGTTATTCAAACTTAAATGTTTGAAGTTTTTTATTTTTTTTATTAAGTAAATGTAAATGTATTAACTTCTAGATTCATTTTTTGGCATGTAACTATCAAATTGTTAAACTTTGGTTGTTTGTGATGTCGAACCTCTTCCTTTAGGTTCTCGTTCATTTTCTCGGTCCACTTTATTTGTGTTGTTGGTTGCATTTTTTTTAGTTTGTTTTCTGAGACAGGTGGGTTTCTAATAGTTACAGATAGGTAATGCCAATTTTTTTTTTAAAATCTGCATTTTTTTAATAATTAATTAAAGTAGAGATTAGGTCGTTTCAATTCTAGTAATTGGTTTTTGCCTTGACGCATCGCACAAGTGCTTGCACTTGTTCACAGTAATTCGGGTGTTAACTGTTCTTTACTTATATTAATGTACTGATTATTCAGCTGTTTAATTATCTATTCTTAAGTGTTTTTATTCAAACATACTAAGTTTTGTTGATGTTGTCTCTGATGTTATCAACATCATAGGACAACATCAGTGCATTAATATTTTGGATTTGTATATCATGTCTTGTCGATAACTTACATTTGGTATCAGAGACTTTTCTTGACGATACTAAGAGTCGATTCTGGTTTTTCTTATTGACAGTAACATTATGGATACACCTCCAGCTCATGCATCCTTGAGACTGCCTGTCTTGATTGGAACAAATTACCCTCATGGAAGGTAAAAATTTGAGTCTACATTAAATGCATCGAAGAAAGAGTCTGGGAAAGTATACTAAATGGTTAGAATACTCCGAAAATCATAGATGGTGATGGTGATGGTGATGATAGAGACAAGCCAGAAACCACTTGGACTGCGAAGAAAGTTCAAATATCGAACTTCAATGTTAAAGCTCTAAATGCCATATTTTCAACAGTTGATGTGAGAATGTTCAGACTCATCTCAAATAGTGTGTATGCCAAGGAAGCTTGGGAAGCTATACAAGAACACTGTGAAGACTTTGAGAGTGTCAAACGTACTATGATGAGGCTACTGACCTATAAGTTTGAGAGTATGAGAATGGAAGAATTTGAATCCATCTCATCATAGGACCAGCGTATTCGTGACCTTGCTAATGAAGCCTTCTGTATGGTAGATCCAACGACCAATGCCTGAGCGATTCAATGGGAAATTTTGTGCCTTGGAGAAAGGCAGAGACACCACTAAACATGGATTAACTGAACTTATAAGTGCCCTACAAGTGTTCGAGATGAACTTAGAATCACAAAAGAAAGACAAAAGGAAAATCATTTCATTCCAAGTGTCAAATGACTCCCATAAGGATATGCTGCAAATTACACAAGAAGTCAATGAATCAGATCTGTGCGAGGAGTCTGTATCTCTTATCATGAAGAAATTTTGTGATTACTTGAAGAAGATCAGAGATATCAAAGAAGGTGAACATAAATCCAAGTAGATGACGCTGCCTATTCCCTTGAGGACTCAACGGCCAACACCGTCTCAAGGTCATAATAAGTAAACCAAGTTGAATGACAAGGTTGATCCCAAGAAGATTGAGACTGTACAATGCCTTCAGTTCTCAGGTTATGGTCATTATGAGAATGATTGTGCCAAAAGATTGAATAAAGGAATGTTTGATTCTTTGAGTGATGAGGAAGTTGATGAAGATCATGAATCTACTGATGAGGAGAATCATACATCTCTCACTTCCATCTTAAAAAGAAAGCAGTCTTTGCAAGTCAATCCTCATAGTGTTGCCTCTGGCACGGCAACATCAAGCTAAAACAGTAGGAAATATGAATCCATTTCCTTATGTTTAAATAATGTTGAAAATTCCAGTGTACGTGATGATCAGATGAAGAAGAGGTGACACTGTAAAATGTTCAAAACATGTAGGAGGAACTTTACGCTGATTGGTTGACAAAGAACAAAGTGAATCTTGTACTTACAAAGGAGAACACTGAGTTGAAGAAATCTTTGGCCAAGATCGAAACTATCATGACCAAGAGAGACATTGAGTTCTGCAGAATGAAGGATGAATTGGCTCGAGCAAATCAGACTTTGTCCAAGTACAACTAGAGTACAAGCAAGCTCAATGATTTATGACTGTTGGCAAGGATGATATAACTTGTTTGGCATACAAGAACAGTGCTTTTGAAGTTGGAGAATGAAACAGTGCACCTAAGCCTACTGTGTTTGTGAAAGAGAGTGGGAGTCACTCATTCCCAAAAGATGTTTCTGCTGCCAAAGTTCCACCAAAACAGGTTAGCACCCAGAAACAAAAAGGCAATAAACCACATTTTTTCTGTCACTGCTGTCACATACCTTGTCACATCAGGCCCTACTGCTTCAATTTGAGGAAGGACTACATGAAGTGGACTGTCAAATGATGTGTCTCCAATGTTGCACAACATTATCCACAACATCAACAAGAAAAGTCCTCTAGAAAAAGGTATGGGTACCAAAGGTGAAATCTAACTATTTAGTCATTTACAATTCATTAAAAACTGACACTGGAGGTGCATGGTACTTTGACAGTGGCAGTCCGCATCACATGACTAGATCAAAGGACTTTTTCACCAAGTATGTGGATCAAAGTAGTGTACATGTAACCTATGGTGGAGGTGCAAAAGGAAAAATAGTTGGCAAAGGAACGCTGAATGTGAAAGGGCTACCAGAACATCATAATTTTCTTCATGTTGAAGGATTAAATTTGAATTTAATTAGCAGTAGTCAACTTTGTGATGATAACCTGTTTGTGAAATTTGATAAAAATTCATGTAAGGTGTTTGATGAAGCTAATGTTTGCAATATGACAAGTACTAGGTCATCAGACAACTGCTACCAACTTGGTGAAGAATATGGTTGCAAAAGTTTTAGGGTAAGTGAACTGGATTTATGGCACCAAAATCTTGGACATGCAAACTTCAAAACCCTAAAGAATCTAAGTATGAAGCTGTTCGTGGTATGCCTAACCTCACTTTAGGAACTCCGTTTGTTTGTGGACCATGCCAAAAAGGTAAACAGAATCGTGTTGCGCACCCGATGTTACAACATCACGGGACAAAACGGTGTTTGGAACTTTTGCATATGGATATCATGGGTCCTATGGAAGTGGAAATCTTTGGTGGTAAGCGATATTATTTTGTATGTGTAGATGATTTTTTTGATTTACTTGGACAAGATTTATTATGGAAAATTCTGACTTCTTTGATGTTTTCAAGAAATTTCTTATAAAAATTACCATTCTGCATAATCTAAAGGTGAGTCGCATTAGAACCGATCATGGAAAAGAATTTGAGAACTCACTGTTTATATGGTTGTGTGACAATAAGGAAATATCCCAAGAATTTTCCCCCCTAAACACTCCTCAGCAGAATTGGATATCTTAGAGGAATAATAGGACTTACATGAAATGGTTCATGTGATGCTGAGTTCAAAGAACATTGCTAAGCGTTTTTCGGCTGAAGCTCTAAATACTGCCTGCATATTTCGAATAGGGTGTATTTGAGAAATGGTTCCACTATGACTTCTTATAAAATTCTTATGGGAAAGAAGCCTACTCTCAAATATCATGTCTTTGGTTGTATTTTTTATGTGTTGAATTATAGGGATCATTTGGCTAAGTTTGATTCTAAAAGTGATAGATGCATGTTTCTTGGATATGCAACTAATAGCCGTGCTTACAGGATGTTCAATCTGAGAACTAGGACCATCATGGAGTCTGTTAACGTGGTGTTTGATAATCTCTCAGACCTCAAAGGAAAAACGGTAGAAAATGACATCCAATACTTTCTGGATGAACAACTGGAAACTCCCAGTGTTTTCCCTGATGTTGCCAACATCTAAAGTACAACATCAGATTCCCAGCTGACTCAAATTGAAGAAGATCATCCTACTAAAGAAATACAGACTAGTGTGGTAGAAGAAAATGGTGAACAAGAAGTTCCAAGAAAGATTTAGAAGAATCATCATACATCACAGCTAATAGGTAGTTTGCAGAAAAACATACGAACCCGAGGCAAAGAGAAAGTGGACTACTAAAAAATGATTCGGTTAGTATGAAATTCTTCTGTGTTCTCTCAGGTAATTTATTCAAGTTTTGTGTCTATTATTGAACCTAAGAATGTGAATGAGGCCTTAAAAATGAGTTCTAGGTGAATGCTATGCATGAAGAACTTGAAAAATTTGTTAAAAATGTTTTATGGTGTCTTGTGTCCCCTCCTTCTCACAGTAATGTAATTGATACTAAGTGGATTTTCAAAACAAAACTGGTGAGTCGGGGAACAATGTTATAAATAAAGCCCGTTTAGTTTCTCAAGGGTATACACAAGTAGAAGGGGTAGACTTTGATGAAACATTTTCCCCAGTAGAATGTATTGAATATGTTCGCTTGTTTCTTGATATTGCTTGTTATATGAGTCTTAAATTATATCAAATGGATGTGAAAAGTGCATTTAATAATGGTATTTTTCTTGAAGAAGCTTATGTGAAATAGCCTAAGGGTTTTGAGGATCCCAAGCACTTAGATCATGTCTAAAAATTGAAGAAGAAGGCCCTTTATGGACTCAAGCAAGCACCTCGCACATGGTATGGTAGGTTGACAGAGTACTTGTTGAGTATTGGATTCAAAAGAGGTGAGGTTGATAAGTCTCTCATACAAAAGCTCAAAGGTGATATCTTAATCTGTCAAATTTATGTGGATGACATACTGTTTTGTGCATCATCTCAAAAGAATGTTGATTAATTTGTTGAATGCATGTCATCTACCTTTTAAATGA
Source organism: Henckelia pumila (assembly GCF_033568475.1). Classification (NCBI taxonomy): domain Eukaryota; kingdom Viridiplantae; phylum Streptophyta; class Magnoliopsida; order Lamiales; family Gesneriaceae; genus Henckelia; species Henckelia pumila. The sequence continues at coordinate 83,155,489 of NC_133121.1, forward strand.
GCATGTTAGGAGAGATGAGTTATTTTCCTGCACTTCAAGTCAAGCAAATGTCTGATGGTATTTTCTTGTCTCAAATTAAATATGCTAAGAATCTCGTGAATAACTTATGTGGTAATAATCTGAAGAATATGAAAACACCAACTGGAACTAGTGAAAACTATATAAAGATGATATTGCAGTCGGTGTTGACAACACCATGTATCGTAGCATCATAGACAGTCTTCTATATTTGACTGCTAGTTGTCCTGATATAATGTTTAGTATGCATTTATGTGTTAGATATCAATCTGATCCTAAAGTATCTCATCTTAAAGCTGTGAAAAAGGTCTTGAAATATGTTGCAGTAATGGTGGAATTCGAACTATGGTATACCAAAGAAACTAATACTAACCTAGTTGGTTTTAGTGATGCTGATTGGGCAGGTTGTTTAGATGATAAAAAAAAAGTACAACTGGTGGTCGTTTTTACCTTAGTAACAATCTGGTTTCTTGGTATAATAGGAAGCAAAATTGTGTTTCACTTTTGACTGCTAGATCTGAATATGTAGCAGTTGGAAGTTGTTGTTCTCAACTTCTGTGGATGAATCAAATGGTGGATGACTATGGTTTTAAGAGTGGAACTCCAATTATATATTGTGATAAATCTAGTGCTATTAATATCTCGAAAAATCTAATTCAACACTTTCCCACTAAACACATGGATATAAGACATCACTTTATCTGTGATTGGTTTTAAAAGATTTGATTCATATGGAATTCATTGGTACTGACAATCAACTAGCTGACATATTCACGAAAGCATTGGATTTGAGAGATTTTTCAACCTTAGGAAGTCTCTTGGCATGTGTTCACTTTGATCACTAACTGATGTTGGTCCGCAGTGTTTCCAACACCATGGGACAACACAAAGCATGCATGTGAATTTTTAGGATTTTAGGCATCTTGCATTTTATTCATGCAATTTTTTCAGTGTATTGTTTGCTCTGTTGTGGTCATTAACTGGCAATCACTAGTTTTTATGTTTAAACAGTTTGCAACACACTAATAAATATTGATCACTCACTTAAGTCACCAAGTAGTTGAGGATTGTTTGTGGACTCCATGATCTTGTTCCATGTGAAAAGTGACTTAGAAAAATTTAAATGTGAGCTAATAAAAGAAGTGTTGACGCAATTGTCTAACACATTAAATTTTGGGAGAAAACGAAAAAAGCTACCTGAGGGATTCCTATGAAGACCGTTCTTTCAGTGTGCAGGCTACCACTTCTTAACCAATAAACAGAAATTATGGCCAAATAAGAGTGAAAATTTTCTCAAATTTTGAAAAACTTCAGTGTTTCCAGACGATGTTGCCAACATCAGATGCAAACACCACACTAGTAAACATCTCTCATGCATTGTTGTTGCATTTTTGCTAATAACCATTCTGTTTTAGGCATCCTTTGGTCATGCATTTGCATTATTTCTTGAATAATTAAACTGGTGAAATTGTTTCGTATTTTTTTGATGAAATATGGTGAAAAATCAAACTAACCCTAAATTTGTCCTTTGGGATTTCAATTACAATGGTGTTACATGCGGTGTGGAGTTTTTATTTCTGGGATATATCGGATATTGATTTAACTAGATTATTGCCTTGTATATTGAGTTTTCAAATTCCAAAAATTTCAAAACTCATTAATCTCTCTTTACCGTTACAGTCACATGATTATTGGGGATTTCAAGTTTAAGGATTTCAAGTTTAACAGCCTAACGGATCTTTTATCGTCTCTTTTGGGTCCTTAAATTGAAGAACTAGAGTTTAAACCTGATACATATCCTTCTTCTTTGCACTGTTACCTCTTGTCATCCCTTTCTGCTTTTTTCTCTCATTAATTGCTTGTTTTCCCTTACAATTTCTCACTTATAATGCCAGGAAACAGCTTTGAGCCTCAAAATGTTCGATCAGAGATGGGTCACAAACCGATGTTGCCTTTTCTGAGACCATACCAACACTAGAAGACATTGTGCCTCCTTTGGATATTGTTCCATTCTTGGAACCTCCTGTGCCTCTCGAGGAAATTTCTCTAGCTGAACCCGGGAATGAAATTGATATGGAGAACCCTCCGAACTTCGCCTTGCTCAATTGGATACGTCCTCGCCCCCATGTTCGACGCCATTCCAAACGCTTGGCTGTTTAAAACCCTGACTATTCAAGGTCCAAGTGCTTCAAGTTAGATGGGGATTCTCGTCCTCCTTTCATACTTGATCCAAATTTCTCTTCCGGTGATGATTCATTGAATGAGGACTTTGAATTGGTGGCTCGCCCCAAGCCCGCAGTTGCTGTTGCCTCCACTTCTGTTGCTCAGGACGATTCATCAGAGCATGATGAATTCTCACACTCTGCTCCACCCACATCTCTTGTTGATTCCCCTCAAACCGAGGAAGACACTGCTGAGTTTGATATGTCCCTCGATCAATTCTTGGCAAATTGAAAAAGGAAAGTGGATCATATTCGCATCCCACTGTGCTTTCTTTTGCTGATGAGTTCGATGCTGAGATGGATCAAGAATTTGCTAAAAGACTCTCAAATTTTGCGAGCTCTTACAGTTATTCCTCTGACTCTTCTTTTGTTGCTGCTAAGTCAGAATCTAATTTTGAGGACATTGAGGTGTCTGATATTTTTGCTGAGGATGTTTCCAACACCGATGATGAAAACATCAAATCCGAAGATGGGTATGATCTCTCCAACTCATTTTCTGATAAATTTTACTCTGATTTTGTTGCTGCTCTATGGCCACTGTATGAGAATCGTGGTCTAATAGATGAACGCAGTCTGGACAGACCTTCTTTCAAGAATTACAATAAGGTTTCATTTTTGGTGGATCGAGAACTTATCCCCACTATGTCTGATGTGGTTTCATATTGTACATCTCCCGTCCATGAGTTCTACTGCAATCTTAATGTTGTTGTTGGAAATTAAGACTCCCAAAAGTATGGAAGAGTTTTTGTGAGGGGTCATCTTTATGATTTCAACCCACCATTATCAACAGTACCTATGGCACTTTTGACTCTGAAGAAGACAGTCCTGAACTGCACATTGATGACATCATTGTAGTGCTTACTGGAGGACTTGTGAAGAAATTACCTCACCGTCCAAATCAGCTCTCAGTTACACGTCTGACTTATTTCTACTATGTTCTCCACAAGCTGGCTGTCAAGAACTGGACTCCATCTTCCAAATCAACCGTGGTGACCAGAATAAAGGCCAGGACCTTGTATGCACTAGGAATGAATGCCAAGTTCAATTTTGGGAAGCAGGTTTTCCGCACTGTTCTGACATTTGCGGATGGTGGACTCAAGTACACTGGCTTGCCCTTTCCCTCTCTCATATTTCGCATTCTGGAAACCCAAGGCTTTGTTCATGCAGAGGATGAACCCCTCTTTGTTGAGGAGGAAACAATTAAAATTATCCCTGCTTTTCTCAAAGGAAATCGGAGAATTGATCTACCTTGGATGGGTGGATCTCTGAAGACTGGTGTTGTTGATCCCAATGTTTCCCACATCAACCCCACAACACCAAACATTGTGCAACTTTCCACAACTTATCTCCAGTCCCAGATCAAGTTTGCTGAGTCTCAGATTTGAATGCTCAAACTATCATTGCACACTAAACTGAGCAAGTTGCTGAATACAAGCTCTTTCTTGACATTTCTAGACAAAAAAAAGGGAGAAGATGATGATGCTGGAAATGAAGCTAAGCATGCTGGAAATGAAGCTGAGCTTGAAGATGAAGCTGGACCATCAGGAGTCCAGAATGAAGAAGAAGAAGACACTTAGGCTTTTGTTAGCCTTTAATTTTTTTGTGTTTTCTCTCTTAGCTCTGTTTTTGAAGTAGTAGGCTTGCTCTGGTTGTTATCTTGCTCTAACTAGTTGAAACTTCTTACTGTTCGCTCTTTGTTCATTTATTGACTAATTGTTGATGTTGTTTCCCCCGTGTTTCCAACACCAGGTGACCACATTGTTACTTGATATGATCTAATTTAGGGGGTGCCTTAGTTGTCTAACTCAGGGGAGAAACAATGCTTTGTTTTGTCCAGAAAGGCAAAAAAGGGAAGATTGAAAAGAAAATATTTCTTGGCGTACAAGACATAAAATCCCTTCAATTATTTTTCTTTTAATTAAATTTGATTTGATATGTTTTGTCTTTCTTAGACTCTTTATTATATGTTTTATTTAAGTTGATGACTAATATCTTATATGTCACGTTTGATTTGTTTCCATATTATAGGACTCTATCAAAAGAAAACAAAATCATCTAATTATATGGTGAAGATTGATGTGTACAAACATAGAGAGAACAGAGAGAACAACAGGTCTTTTACACAGAGAAAATACGCAGAGAATTATTGAAGGATTTCTGAAACCAGGCCATTAAAGATCAAAGATTTCCGGTTGAAGAATCCATGTCGTTGTCCAGTGTTGTTTGTGTTGTCATACAACATCAGTACTCAACATCGTGGTTATTGCCGAGTGAAGATTGTTCAAACCTTTTCTTGTGGCTTCAATTCTCATACTGCATCTTTTGTTTTTTTTATATAAGTTTTATAGTTGTCAGGGTGTAGCTCTAATATCTCAATTGTTTGAGATATTCGGCTTTTCCTTTTACATTCTCTAGTTTTTGTTTTCAATCTAGGATTGAATTTAAAGTGTTGTTTGAATTTCTCAACTTGTTGAGAATCTGAATTTTATAGAAATTACTAGGATTGATTTTTGTAATTGGATATTACTTTATTCTAGTAATTGAGTTTTGACTTGAGGCATCGCACAAGTGCTTGCACTTGTGCACAGTATTTCATGTGCTAATTGTTCTTTACTTTAAATTACTTTACTGATTATTTCCATTGTTTTATTATTTTTGCTTAAGTGTAACATTCCAATTTCTCAATCAGAACGTTACTCAAACATACATGCTTAAAATAAAAATTTGGGGAAAATAAAAATTTTGCGAAAGCATCATCTTCTTTATTAAATAATTGAATTAAAAGTGCACAAATAATGAAATAAACATTTAAAAGTCTTTGCCAAACATGGCCATCAACTTAAAATTCAAAACTTGTTTTCTCATCAAACATAAAATTGTTTAAACAACACTCGTATATTCATAATTCCTCGCACTCATGCATCGCCCGTCGGACCAACCCCTGCCTCCTCTTCATGTCCACCAACGAAATCATCAATGAAGGTATCGATATCATCATTACCTGCATCATTCAAGCATAGTGAGTCTAAAGATTCAACAAAAAATGCATAAAAACTTTTTTATAAAATCTTGAAACTAAAAATTTATGACATAAAGCGAACACGTAGTAAAAACTTGACATCTTAGGTGATGAAATACATGCATTTGTGGCAACCATCGTTTGATCACATAAATTAGGAAGGCACTTTCAGAGCTCAACCCGAAAATCCAAAACCCTGCGTTGAGCACATGTTTTGGGAAGGCACTCGCGGAGCTCAACCCGGAAGTCCAAAACCCTGTATTCTTGAGCACATAATCTTGGGAAGGCACTTTCCGGAGCTCAACATAATCTTCATTCTTTCATATTCATAACTTTCATAAATAATGTCGTGCATTCTTAAACCAATGAGAGAACCAATCATATATAAAATACCTCCTAACATTTCATGAATTTCATGGAAAAGTAGAGTTCATCAAGTTTGAAGACATAAACATGCATTACATAGTATAATTGGTCCACGTGAATCGTTCCGTCCATCCCGAATATTAAAAACTTGAAACTTTTGCATAAAACCTTCTAATTATACTTAAGACATCTTAAAATAGTATAAACATGAAATTAAAACCCTTGAAATGAAAGTTGAAAATTTTGGGACAGTGGGCACACGGACCCGTGTCCGGACCCTTGCATGGACCCCGTGCCAACCTCTGTGCACATAAAATTTTCGATTTTTAAAATTCAGAGGATGCACGGACCCATGTCCGGACCCCCTTCCAGGGTCTGGACACTTCGGAAAAAATTTCTGAATTTTACGAATCAGCATCAAGCTTTCACCAAAAATTCCGATTTTTAAGTTCCAAAATCTACAAACCATCATAAACCTTGGAAAAACACTACCAAACTCCAATGAATCTTCAAATAACACTTCAAAACTCGTTCATCAAACCAATAATTCAAAGATTTGAATCAAAATTTATACCCAACACACTCAACCCAAAGATTTGGATTTTTAAACATCTATGCTCTTACATCTCATCAAACTTGTACCGAAAACATCAGGAACGCCTCACGTATCACAATTAGATAACATACTCATGAATCTTCAATAAATTTCATAGATCTACAATCATACACATAGGGTTTTACCTTGAAATTACATATACTCTTGAATGGGTTTTAAAACACTAAAAACTTGCCTGAATCGACTGATTGGGATTAACCTGAGCGATAGAATGATCTAGCCTTGAGAAATCACAAGAACCCTAGTCTAGATGCAGCGTTGGAACAAAAGCTTGGAGAGGAGAACGAGAGCGTTCTAAATGAGAGAATGAAATTTGAACGTTTCTTTTAATTTGTAACTAATGGGTTCCCAACATAGCCCATTAGTTATAATTAAAGATGTTTAAAATTTTTAGCTCTCTCAAACAATAAAATACACTGCATCAACTAAACTTTATTTAAATAAAATATTTTCTTAACTCGATCCAAATAACAATTAAATATTTTAAAATAACATGCAATATCTCATATAATTAATTTATTTATTGTGATTAAGTTAGTGGACTTTTTGGACCTTACATTAAGTGTTTTTATTCAAACATATTAAGTTTTGGTTGATGTTGTCTCTGATGTTTTTATTCAAACATATTAAATTTTTGAATCTGTCTATCATATGATGTCGATATCTTACAAAATATACGATATATTAATGTCTCACAATCATATATCAAGTTGTTCAATTTGATTGGCCTACTTGGGCTATGAATTTGGTGTTGCCTGTCGGCTCTCAAACAAGTGGGATATTGTTAGGAATATTTCCTATAAGCCAAAGGTTGGCCTGTTAGGTTTTGAGAGTCTCAAGCTCATTATAATTTTATGACATCTATAAATACATTATGTCTGAGTCAAATTATTGATTAAAAATATTGACACACAATTCATATCACACAGGACATCTCAAATCTCTCTAATCATCAGACAAAATAGATACCAAGTAGCATTGTTGTTGAGCTCGAAGATCTGATCAAGTTGTTTGGACTAGAGGATTATCATCTTTCAGATCTTCATTTGATTCACGATGATCTCTCTGTGTGCCATTTAATATGCACTATTTAAATAAATCTAGCACAATCGTTCGTCTCCGATTATAGAATATTGAAAAAAATTTATATCATACCACATGTAACCTATTTTTATGATGTCGGTGGATGAAAATACATCAGAATATGTTTTTTTTTTTATGATGTCAATGGATGAAATTCCCAAGTCGGAAAATCTTGACAATTTGAAATAAGAGTATGGCACTATAATATATATTTTGAAACAAGTGATAGTAGGGATTGCAAACCAAACCAACCAAATCGATTTTTATTTCAATAGCACAAAAAGACGTCTTATGTACTACATGTGCGGATTATGATACGATATGAGCCTCTAGGTATTGTTGTTGGCAAGCTCAGATGAGGAAATTTTTCACTTTCAAGCTTTCAACCATATCCTTCAAGCTCACCTCGAAAGGCGTGAAGACGATGCCCAAATCTCGTGCTCTCTTGTTGCATACCTGGTATGATGGATCTCCTGCAGGACTGCACCCACAATGAACTGGTTAGCATTTGTAGAATACGAGTATGAAACCATCATATAAAACATTAACCGATCATTTAGAGAAATATTATGTTGCTCTTGAATAAGAAATCCTACAAGAGAATTGTATATATGTCTCAAACATCGTTTTCTTGTCTTTTTTTTGTCTCAGCTGGTAAAAAGGGTGATACATAAAAGATTTGAACTTTGATCAACTTGCATGATGTTTGAACAAGATCCAATCCTGGGAATCATGCATGCATATATACTTCATACCGTTGAGAATAACACGATCATTGCGAGCTACACGGTTAGTAGTTAAAATAATAACTTCATTTCAAGCTGCATTCAATAGGTTATCACATCCAAATGGTTAGTGAGTGGAACTTTAATTTTTTTAAAATAACTTACATTTTAGGCACGTCCATGGAAGGATAGAGCTTCTGCAAAATCTCCAAAGCTTCCGAACGAGTTAAGGCTCTTTCGACCAAAAGGTATCTGCCACTCGCTGAAGGATTCTCAAACCCCAAAATATGTGCTTGAGCAACATCTCTAACATCTACCAATCGATAGGATGGGACTCCTCCCTTTCCTATGATAGAATATGATCAGTTTAATGCTCAATATATATTTGAATTGTCAGAAAGACAATCAAATCAATCATTTGGCATACCTTTGATCAAGTTCAAGAAAGCCTCGGAAGTGTAGTTAAGGGTTGGCTGAAGGATAGGACCGATCACGTATCCAGGATTCATTGCTACCAAGTCGATTCCATTTTCTTTAGAGAATTTCCATGCAGCTTCCTCTGCCAGTGTTTTCGAGAGGCAATACCATAACTGCTAGAATGAGGTATGATGTTTGGATCAAAAGAATTCCCAATTTCTTTTTTTATGTTACATTCTAAAATTTGTAAATCTCAATTTACTTTTCAAGAAACTGTGTACTGCACTCAAATTTGCGAGGTATTTTAATAGAAAAAAACCTGAGCAGAGTCAAAATCATCAACATCCTTTAAATTTCCAATCTTGAAGTTGAAATTCATTCTGGATCTCGATGAGTCCATGAGGGATAAGAATTTGAAGTAGAAAAAATTTTAAAAAAAAATTGTGCTATTCTCACAAGTACAAACCTTGATTTCTTCACAGAATACTGGATCAGAAAACCATGTTTCATCGACTATAACATCGGGGCCTTTGGGGCTGCGATTGAACGCAACTGCAGCTACAGAGGATGTTAGAACTACTCTTGTAACAGATGATTCTCTGCTGCATGATTTTAGGACATTCAAAGTTCCCTTCACTGCCGGTTCTATTAGTTCTACCTAAACCGATAACATAAATAAATTAAGAATTTAGTTTTTCAAAAGATTCAGGACAAACACTCTGTGTAAATCCAAGAAAAAATTGAAAATGATCTAAACACTGTTCACGTTCATCTAAATGAACATTGAGAATGATCTGAACTAGGTCACCTCAAAAAGTATAATAATCCACCTGAGTATAACTTGAAAAATTAACATCGCATGAATCAGGCACAAGGAAGAAAGACCATCAACCTGTGGGTCGGCTGTCTCAAAGAAAGCTGGTGAGGCTGTGTGAAAGACGGCTTCACAACCAAGAACCGCGGCATCAAAAGATCCATCTTCAATTAAGTTGGCTTCGAACAAGTGTAACCTCTCATCAGCTCCCTCGAGTTCTTTCAAGTGGGCTACTTTATTTGGATCACCTGCGTTCAAAGTGCTTAAACAATTGTTGATAGCAGACACGTCGTGAAGAATCTTACTCAGGGATACAACCGAGATAAGTTCTTTGTGTGAATGCAGCAGTATTTACTTAATTCAGTCACTTGATTCTATTATGCAAGATATACCAATTTAACTACATCTATGTACGATCCGAAGAACGTAGGATTTTCTGCTCCTGATCAACGCGAACAACAGCAGAAACATCACGGATTTCTTACTAAAATATATCTTTCACCTAAACTGATGAAGCAGACTCGAAACAGCAAGGCATATACATTTTTCATATACCAGACATGAGAAAATTGTGATTTAGCTTCACATATTTCACATCATTAGATTTACAGCAATGCTTCAAGCCAAAAGGAACGAATTCATTGAATGAAGAATTCAAAACTCTATCCATAAAAAATGGCCGTATACGGAACCTTCCTCATATATCTTAGTTTTATTATATGTTTTTAATTATTTGCTTTTTTTTTTTTGAAGAAATTTTTTTGTTTGCTTTTCAAGATCTCAGATGCAAAATTGTAACAAACATTACGAATCTACTAATTATCTTCTGTCACATCCAAAAAGGTAAGAAAGCAAAACTTTTCATGAGTCTGAATAAACAAAATAGTAATGAAATTTCACGGTTTCAAAGAATCACAGATTGCATCCAAAACCAACATTAACTCTTAAGATAATCAAGAAATAATCCGTCCAAAAAAGATAGAGATTATAACTACTGACTGAGGCTTCTAACAGTGGCTTTGACAGTGTAACCCCGCTGAAGAAGAAACTTAACTAGCCATGAAGCTACGTAGCCCGATGCTCCAGTCACGCACACTGCTTTGCCCTCTCCGCTCATCCGATCACTCAGCTAATTTCTTGCGCCTTTGCGTGCTTAATTTTATCTTAAGTTTGGAGCTGCAGACGGGTCGGTTTTCAGTTAGACCATGCCCTTGGTCAGGTCTGCTGGAGACCACACAAAATTAAAGCTGTCAATTCCCGCAAACTTGGAATTTTTTATTTTTTTTTTATTTTTTTAATTTTTTTTTACCTTTATATATATATTGTTAATGAAATTTGTTATTTCTATTGTATTACATATTTTATATAAAATTTACACGTGTGAAATCAATAATTAAAAATTTTATTATTATATTTCTATTAAAGTTCGTGGGATGATGGGCCCGCACGCCTACACATGCGAACGGTAGGTTTTTGATGAACCAACGGTGGGTTTTTGGTGAACCAACCCGCCGTGCGATGAGTTGATCCGTCTGAAATCCGTACACAAAATCACAATTCCACCGCTTGGGGAAATTTATAGAAATATTGATGACCCCACGTCGCACAAATAAATAAATTTTTTTTTTGTATTAAAATATAAAAAAAAAAAACAACAGAGAATGTTTTTAATATTTAGAGTTTTATGTACGATTTTTGTAGCTAGTATTTTTAATGGGTTAAACAAATCATTCTGAGGGGCTAGCTTAAGTTTCTGATTGTGTGCAACATAATATATGAATATTATTTATATATATATATATATATATATATATATAGGTATGGGAGCAGTCCTCTCCACATAATTGAGAAGAAAATGAAATGGATTGAAAAGAGAAAAAAAAAAGTGTAAATTGATAAGAATAGAAAGAACATGGGTGATTGGAGGGGTATTTTTGGATTAAAAAAATACAGACCAAGACACCAAAACAGTTTTTTTAAGGTTCTCAGTATTAATAGCAGACGATGCACACGCGATGCGTGTGTTAAATAACCAAACCACATTAAAAACAAATAACAATATAAACACTATTATTCATTACATTATTGTCATCTCACTCATTTATTACAAATGTAATGTCCTTGTACCCGCTTCTAAAATGTCTTAAATTGTACTTCATATCTCCAATCATGCACATATCTAAATCTAAACAGTCAAAATATGTCCATGATGCACATCTGTTGGGTTGAATGCTAAGCCAGAATTCTGTACCGCTAGCACTATGTAGCGAACCAACATTGGAAAACCGAGTGAGTTAGTGCATCAACCATGGAAAGTGTGTCTCGAGCTCTAATGTTGCTCGACCTGCTCATTTGGGAATCATTTGCAATAAATTGATGTCATCACGTGACAAATAACTACTAAAACAAAATACATACTTATTCCAAGTAACACTATAGGGAATAAAAAAATTTATATTAATTTGTACATCATACATGTTTAGTTGTGCCTTGCAACATGTTGAAAAAATAGTAAGATATAAATATTCAAAGCATATATGCACTTTATTAATCGAATTTCATACCAAGTTGTGTAAAGATTTTGTCTAACCAATCATCTACCATGCTCCAATTAATTGACCATTTCATTAAAAAAAAATTGCACTTATTTTGAAGATTTAGTACATAGAATAATTTTTTAACTCCCACTGAAATAAAAAATAAAAAAAAGGTATTTGAGCATTTTAAATTATACAAAATAATAACTTACTGTGACTAAAAAACTCAACACCACAACAAAAGTGTGCCTAAAACTCAAAAGAACACCCTATTTTATTAAGAGATCAAATATAAATATAAACTCCTAAAAAGCTAAAAATGACGGCAAGCATATCGTATATGCATCGCAAAAAGCTATACAATAAGGTATATCATATTCTCGATCTAGTTCCTTAATGGATTAATTGACATCGCCTCATTATTTTAGTTTTACCTTGACTGAAACTAAGATTACACATTTTGGGTAATGGGATGATGCTACATATGTTTTTGTCCATTCGTAGAAAACAATCAGCTTTCATAAACCAAACCAAGGGAGTGATACTCTTTTTGAGTTTGAGAAACAAAAGCTATTTGTTAGACGTATATAAAATTTTAGAATAATATCCAAACTGATATCTCTTACCCAGGAAACCCAAAAAATATTGTAAGTTGATAGGAAGAGGGATAACGCAAATGATCTCACCTAAGTTTATGTATATGACTTTCTTTCTACGGATTTAATGAATTGCAGTTTGCACCCTTTGAATCTTTGATCTCTCCACTTCCTCTGCTGCAGCGTTTCTCAAGCTTATTTTGGAAATTCTCGATACCAAAAAGTATGGCCACGGAAGAAACAATTCATAGTTATACACACTTGCTATCTGAAATTTTCAAGATATTAACCACTTTAACAAAATAGTTTAGTATGATAAATGAATTTTTTAATAGTAATCTTTTTTATACTTTAGAGCAATATTAATCCAGTATGATAAATGAATTTTTCAATAATAATCTTTTTTTATACTAAATAGAAAAATAACATGTAGCTCAGTTATTTATATTATTCCTTTGAAATCTGGTTACTAAAAATTATTTTTCAGAACACCGTTTAAACAATGAAAATGAAAAATCAGATTAACAAAATTTTAGAATGAAGATAAGTCGCATAGGTTCTACAAAATTTCATCTTTAAATTTCGAGAAAGCTTTCCAAAAAATTTCTGAAATCCAATATTTTTTCGGAGATGGAAAAATTGATTGCGGAATGGTTCCTTCGACCCTACCCATGGGGTATTACCCCATGGGTGGTGTGAAAACACATGATTGGACCAATCATGTGGAACCCACATAAAATCATGTGGGATCCACATAATTAAACCAATTACAACACTCCACACCACTCATGGGGTATTACCCCATGAGTAGGTTCGAAATTTCCATTGCGGAATGAGTTTTTGTACCTTGTAAAGATTGCTCCGTGATTTTGGGCCTCCACGTTTTGAAGGTTTGATCAACTAAGAGCGGGTTTAGTACATGCCTCCCGCAGGGCATTACCCTGCGGGTGATGTGTAATCCCATGATTGGTCAAAATTAGTGAGTTCCACATGGGGTCCACTGATTTTAACCAATCATGAGCCGCCACATCACCCGCAGGGCACTACCTTGCGGGTAGCATCTACTCAACCCTAAGAACGATGCTCGAGCTCTCAAAGACATTAACCTTAAAATAAAAAGTACACCATCTACGCTTCTAATGAATTCATGTATCTGCAATTTTCGATCAAAAATCAATCCCTAAAATCATCGATCTTAGTTCAAAACACATAAAAATTTCAACAAAATATGAAATTATGAAATTTTGATTACCAATTTAGTGAAGGGATTGATTTGAACTTCCAATTCCGTTGAGGGAAAAATTTAACGATTTCGAATCAAGATTTGTATAAAATGGGTTTGCCAAAGAAGGAGGTTAAAGTTAAAAACGGATCGGAGGTTTATGGTTTCCTTCCCCCATATCACCCACGATGACTAAATAAGAAGAACGTGAATTGAAGGGGTAAAAAAAAAAAACTGATTTTATACACAATCTATAATTGAAAAGGGAAAATTGATTTGAAAAGGAAAAAGAGAAAATTGCATATATCACCTTGTGAAATCGCGTGTTTGCTGATAACCCCCTATGAAAATGTTTTGAGCTAAAAGACTCTTATGATTTTAAATCTGTAGCATACACCCCCTTCTGGCTAAAAAATGACTAAAATGTCCTTAATGTTATAATACAATTTAATATTAAAATATATTTCGTGTATGACAAATATTATGATAAAATAATTATATATAATTTTCATAGTTATTTAAATAAAATTTGATTAATTTACTCAATTAAATATAGAATTATAAAACAAAATTAATTTAATTATTTATTTAAGTAAGGGTATTTTTGTCAATTTTTAACTGAAAAGGGTGTGTATGCTACAAATTTTGAATCACAGGGGGTTATTAGCTTAAAAAAATTTCATAGGGAGTTATTAGCAAACTCGGAATTTCACAGGGGTGATATATGCAATTTCCCCAAGGAAAAATTGATTTGAGAAGACAAAAGTGAATCACGTGGGTGGGTGTAGGGGCAAATTTGGAAAATTAAAAAATTGACCAAAACACCATTAGTTTCTATGACGTGCCTAAACTTAATAAATAATAAAAGATTTATGTTGTTATGTAGTGATTTTATAAATGATGTTTGTTTTCTTTACTATATCATAATAGTTGAAAAAGTTAGAAAACCGTTTGGTTGAGTACACCAACTTTCTTTTTCCATTTTATCCCTCTCTTCACATTTATTTCACATGTTGGCTAACTTCTCCCACATAAATATATCTTTCTCATAACTTTCTGTTCACATTTCTTTTACATGTTGACTAACTTCTCTCATATTTACTTGCGTTTAATTAGTTATTTTTTAATCATATTTTTCATCGTACAGTTCATTTCAGAATGAAATATATAAATATTTTGAGAAAAATGTGGTATGAAATCATGGTATGATTTTATTTTACAAACACAACATTTGTGCATCATTTCCTAGTTAATATAATTCACCCACATGGCCACATCGTTAATTCATTTTCATTTGTTGAAATAAATAAATATATATATATATATATATATATATATATATATATATATATATATTTGTCTTGTTTCGCCATGCAGCTTAGCTTCAATTACTCACATGTATTTGTTTATTTTTCCGTGTCGTTTCTAATCTGATTTATTTAAATTATACTTATAATATTATTTGCATACAAAAATTGGCTTGAGCGGGTTGATTGCAGGCGTGTCAGGCACGTGAATGCCAAATGAAAAACAAATGAAAATAAAAATCTAACTTCTAAAACCAAGCGAAAAATGAGTCCCGGTTTCGTCGTCGGTCTCAAGTTCACTGGTAAAACGCTAAAAAACTAAAATAAAGTAGAAGAAGAATTATTAATAGCAACTGAATATTGATTCTTTGCTACTGAAAATTCAAAATGACAAGTGTTTGTCATACTAATCACAAAAGAAAGTGTTGTAATAGTTCAAGGAACCCAGCAAAAATAAGCTAAACATGTACGCTAAAATGTCTTGAAAATGATAAGATGAAGGTACGAAATTTTTGCAGAAAGATTGCTGAAAATACAGAGCTTTTTGAGAGCTATGTTTGTTGTTGAGATGATGTCTGCCCTTTTCCTTTTTTTCGATGGTTCTTTTGTTTCCAATTCCATAACTTTCCACCCCACCACTTCTCAAAATGGGCCACGTTCACTTCTTTCTTTTTCAAAATTATTTCTGAATTGGTCATCCTTTTCAAATGTAACTTCCACCTCATTTCTTGCCGCTGGATTTTCATTTTTTAGGTCTTGTTTTTTATGGGCCTAAATAATTGGGCTGCACAATTTTCAGGAGCTGGGCCAAGGAACTTGGATTCCTAAAATATTTTATTTTATGGGCTAACAATTGCCCCCTACAGGTTGATGGCCCATTGGGCCATCGAAACTGGATGATGAACTTACTCCTATCTGGTGGGCCGTACATCTTTACCAACGTGACTGAAATTGGATAAGCTTGGTGATTTTTCAAAAAGAACATCAATAATCATGTTCCTCAATTTTTGAATTTCTTGATCACGTCATCTCAGTATGATGTGAATCTCATGTATGAAAGGCAACACGATTACAACGAATCGCACCTCAATTCGATAACAAAATAATTCAAGGATTTGTGTCCCGACTTTGAAACAAGTAACAGATTTGGATCTCCACCTCTAGTTAAACCCGTAACTAGCAACAGAGAATCACGATAGAAAACAATCAATAATCCAATTAGACCTTCAAATGAACCTGTCTTTGACAACCCAATTGAAAATTGACTGACAAACGCCACAAAGATATGAACTTTGATAAATTTGATTTTGGGTAAAGCAAAAGCTTTAATAAAATTCTAGAGAGAATTTTGTATTGAATAATCAATAATCTGAAAAATCTTAATTGTTTTTTTGTTATTCAATAATGAATATTCTTGTTGTATTTATAATACAACTACAAAATAATAAAATAAAAGAAATAAACTAGGAATCCTAATAGAATTAAACTAAAGATTTCCTAGTTGGATTATAATTTCAAAATCCTAAAGATAATTGCAAAATAATGCAAAAGATATCAAAGATATCATCTAAAAGTTTCCTAAAAGAATTATAACACTCAAAATAATGCAATATATCAAAATATATCAGAAATCCCCGAACACACGCAAACATGCCGAAGTGTGTGAAAATCTCGATAGCGCGGGTGCGCGAGTAAGTAGCGCAGGCGCGCTTGACATGCGCAAGAACGGCGCGGGCGCGCGGGGTATTCGCAGGAGTAAGGCGCGGGCGCGCGGATATAGGAGCACGGGCGCGCTTGGGCTTCGAACCAAAGAATTTAATTTCGTGATTTCTTCAATGTTTTCTCCATTTTCTTGATCCTTTTGGCCTCCGAAAACATTACAATAATGTTCAAAGTTATTTTCATGCTCTCCAATCAAGTTTCCATGGATCCCAAATCCTTCAATCCTTGATGACATTTTAAGAGACATCTCTTGTAACAATATGAATCGTCGGACGCCTCCTAGATTCATATCAGACTCCCCTTCTTCAAAAAGATTTGTCCTCAAATCTTGCCCCTTATCTACAAAAACCAAGTAAGAATGAGAAACTTGAAAATTATTTCCCATAAGAAATAATATACCTTGCACACTCATAATAAGATCAAAGAACGTAAAATCCTTCATGCTTAAACTAAACTCCTTATAACTATTCACATGTTTAAACATGATTAAAATTTCATTAAGCATCACAAACACTAAATTCCTCCCCTTCTTAGACCTAGTTAACACCATCACAAAATTCATAGTTATATATAACCATTGTACCCTAGGAATAAGAATTAATTCACATACAATATGTTTCACACAATTCCACTCAACAAACCTCTTCATATTCAACCACAACAAATATTAATTTAACTTATTCATTGTTCTATAATCGTCCAAACAACACATCAACTTTATACAACATGCTCCCACAACAAGTAACTTATTAAATGACGAATGTGGAATGACAATTCTATTCTTCTTAAACAAACACTTATTGCTCACATAAAATTCATCATTAACATTGCACAAGTATTTTCCAAACACTTTCTCAAAATCAATTACCCGTTCATGCAAGTCATTAACATTTTTAAACCATAAAAACCTTATAACCAAAAGAGATAAGAACTCATACCTTGGTGATAGTGTAGTAACTACCACATTTTTCTTACATCGTTGGTACTTGATCAACTCTTCACCAACAATTCGAAATCCTCGAGAACTTCCAAAATCAACAAGTTCTCTTGCACAAAATACATTCAACTTTCTAACATGTTCAAGACTCAAAAACTGCATATCCAACATGATTAACGCAACTCCATGCTGTTCAACATGCACTTTAAAATTTTTGCTATATACTAAGATAAAATCAAAGTATATCACAATAAAGTTACCCATAGATGCATGCAAAACACAATCCATCAATCCCATGAAAGTATTACGCACATTAGCTAGCCCAAAAGTTAATTTTAGCCACTCAAACAAATATGACTTTCCACCAATGCTATTCATGCAACACTCACACACAACAACATAAACCAAATCACTCAATCTTATAACATACAACGATTCAAACAACTTGAGGTCAAAAAGTGACTTCAACAAATCAATATGATCCAAATCTATCACTCTTGTAGTATGCAAAATTTCAAGAGACTTAAGATCACAATTTGAAAGTAAAGCATATTTCAGAGATATCATAGTCACAAATCTCTCAACAAAATCATTAAATCCCAACAACTGAGAATTGAGATCATAACTTTGAAAGTAGACATTTGATTGGTATTCAACATTTAAAGTTAAATCATACCTCTCGAATGGAACAACTCTCAAATCCCTAACTTCTCCAAGGACGTGACCAACCTCATATGGAACCAACATGTGAAGACTTTTAGTATGACTTCTCATTTGCTTCTTCATCAATGCATCACCAAAATCCTGCAAAGAAGAACAAACAATGTTCGGGATTGAACCGGCTAAATCATGACAATGAGATAAAACCTCTTTGTACAAAAGTACTTTAGGGATTTTATTCATTTGAACAAAATTTTCAACCTCACTATTTTGGACCATAATATTTTCTTTTTTTATTGGTCTCTTTCCTCTCTTTTCTTTCCTCTCTTTTTTTTTTACCTCAAAGGTCATCTCACTCTTTTGAACTCTCTTTCTTTCGGCCTCTAAATTTTTTTTTTCTTTTTCTTTTTCTATGGCTATCTCACTTTTTCATCACTCTTTTTTTCAGTTATATCACTCAAATTTTCAATTTCCAATTGATCCTCAAGAAATTCTTTTGGACTCAATTGAATAGCAAAATTACAAGATTCATCCCACAACAAATTACTTGTCTCACTATGAACATCAAAAAGACTCTCATCTACTACAAGAACATTAGACGACTCTTGAACACATAAAAACTCATCTACCACTTCACATTCTCCAACAATAACACCACTATCAACCACATCATGCACAATAAAAGATTTTTCATCAGGCTATTCACCTTCCACCGCACAAATTTCAACAATCACTTCATCAATTAATGAAGTTTCGTCCTCAACTTTCTCAACTACATCTACTTCACATTTAGATTCAACCTCTACACGAGAATCCGACACTTTCATCATAGCCTCCTTAAAACATTGGATCATATCATGATTATCTTTTCTACGACACCATAAACATGCAATATCAAAGGTACTAGAATTTGAAAGTTTAGATGTACCTTGATGTTCACGTTTGGGAGATTCACAGTGATTAGGAGAAAAACGTTTCCGCATAACTCTCTTCATCTCATCCCATGTAGAAATAGGATTCCTTCCATGTCTTTTCCTGTTTACCACAACTTTATCCTACCAAGTGCAAGCATAGTCGGTAAACTCTTGTAAAACAAGTTTAAACTTCCTAGCTTCAGAAAAATCACGACTTTCAAATATATTATCTACCCTTTTCTCCCACTTCAAATACGACTCCGAATCCGAATAACCATCAAACAATGGAATTTTATTTTTCTTCAACTTTTCAAAAAAATAATTAAAATATCTCCTATCTCCATCATCATATCTCCTTTCATCCTTATACCCATCAACTCTTCTCTCTCTCCTACTACCATCATACTCATATAATCTTTTTTCACTCTTCCAATACCCATCAAAGTTTCTTTGAAACATTGTACCTGCAAGAAAAAGGTTAGTAATAAAAATTCCTTACCCAAAATCTCACAAGTCACTCCAAAGAAATTCACTCAGTTCACTCCTTTTTTTTCACTCAAAAATATGAAATAGCTTATGCTTTGTGATTTTAAATATCAAACTCACAAGTTCAAAACTTGTAAACACTTACCAATCGACTCACGTAGATTGCACAAAAACAAAAAAATGACTTTATGAAGATTGAAATAGACATGGCACCCAAGACTCACAAGACACAAGAAATTATGACCACAAGTTATTTTGCTTCCTTTTTTTTTGACAATTTCGGTCTTCACTCTTTTTTTTTTTTTTTACCGATTTCAAATATCTTTTTTTTTTATTTTCGATTTATTTTCTATCTTTTTTAAAAAAAATTTATAACTTGTAGAACAAGACACGAGACTTGGATAACAAGTTTGAAAGAATGGCACAGAAATTTGAGATGAGATAGATGAAGAACGAAGAACAAGGAAAGATGAACGAAGAATGAAGAAAGAATATAGATTAAAGAAGGATACAACTTACTTGAATCAAAACCTTAATCTTTGATACCAACTGATGTGAATCTCATATATGAAAGGCAACACGATTACAACGAATTGCACCTCAATTCGATAACAAAAGAATTCAAGGATTTATGTCCCGACTTTGAAACAAGTAACAGATTTGGATCTCCACCTCTAGTTAAACCCGTAACTAGCAACAGAGAATCACCATAGAAAACAATCAATAATCCAATTAGACCTTCAAAGGAACCTGTCTTTGACAACCCAATTGAAAATCGACTGACAAACGCCACAAAGCTATGAACTTTTATAAGTTTGATTTTGGGTAAAGCAAAAGATTTGATCAAATTTTAGAGAGAATTTTGTATTGAATAATCAACAATCTGAAAAATCTTAATTGTTTTTTTGTTATTCAATAATGAATATTCTTGTTGTATTTATAATACAACTACAAAATAATAAAATAAAAGAAATAAACTAGGAATCTAATAGAATTAAACTAAAGATTTCCTAGTTGGATTATAATTCCAAAATCCTAAAGATATATAATTGCAAAATAATGCAAAAGATATCAAAGATATCATCTAGAAGTTTTCTAATAGAATTATAACACTCAAAATAATGCAATATATCAAAATATATCAGAAATCCCCGAACACACACAAACACGCCAAAGTGTGTGAAAATCTCGATAGCGCGGGCGCGCTTGACATGCGCAGGAACGGCGCGGACGCGCGACATTGTGGAGCGGGCGCACGGGGTCTTTGCAGGAGTAAGGCGCGGGCGCGCGGATGTAGGAGCGCGGGCGCGCTTGGGCTTCGAACCAAAGAATTTATTTTCGTGATTTCTTCAATGTTTTCTCCATTTTCTTGATCCTTTTGGCGTCCGAAAACATTACAATAATGTTCAAAGTTATTTTCATGCTCTCCAACCAAGTTTCCATGGATCCCAAATCCTTCAATCCTTGATGACATTTTAAGAGACATCTCTTGTAACAATATGAATCGTCAGACGCCTCCTAGATTCATATCACAGTATTGTCATTATTGTTCCTCTAATATTCGCACCTCTCTTTCTCTCTCCTTAGGGCTCTTCATCTTCACCAAGTAATTACTTCGAGCTTGCTTTGAATTTCATCTCTTTTCTCTTTGTAACGCCTCGATAGCCTAGGGTTTGGTCTGACATCCTGCTGCTTCTCCGACTAGTAAGCTTATACCCTTTTGTTTGTTCATCCGTTAAAACCTGCACACACAATGGAAAATACCATTCAATGGGTTAATTCACCTTGCATTTTTGCAGTAGTTCCTCCTTCTTTTCCATTGCTTCTACTCCTGCCAGTTCATCAATCGCTCCTGAGGAAATGGAGGTCATCAGGTATGTTCACTTCCTTGAGCTCACGGCTAATATTATCCTTGCTTTGATTGCTTGGCACCCCTGTTTTATTAATTTGACTTATGTTACTCACAAGCCTCCAAATCCCCTTTCTATTAAACCTAACTGCGTTGAGGTTTTGGCAACAATAAATCATGCTCCATACGTAAAGGTTCCCTTGCCACCAGCAGTCTTTTCCAACCTATTTTCCCTTGACTCTTTATCGGCCTCCTCATTACTTTTGACCAGTTCCGTACAACCCCCTTCCAAAGAGGATAAATTCAAATCTTGGCCCTGTTTCTCTCCTGAATGGGTGAATTTGATCGATAAACTGGAACCCCATTTTGGTGATATCTGGAAATCCCAAGGACTGTATTATTTCATTTAGCTTACAAAAGGTTTGCTCCCGTTGCAAACCAACTTACTAGAATTTGCACTCCGTTTTTGGTCTCCCTCTTGTAATTCCTTCATATTTTCTTGTGGACCAATGACCATTACCCTTCATAATATCCTTCGTTTACTGAGGATTCCAGTCATTGGTCTAGAATTGATAGGTGTCATCTTGATGACGGATATTCCCAACCTTCCAGATAAGTATCTGAACTACACCTCTTATGCCTCTATAATAGGAACTTGGCATACCTCCTCTGAGACCCCTAATGCTGAGGAACATATCTTGTTTATGTGGGTACTCAATTGCAAATTCTTGTTCTGTCCTGCTTCTGGTCGTCCATCCACAGAGTACTTGTTCCTTGCACATCTGTTGAGTATCGGGAACATTGTTAATTTAGGGGTCATGTTCTTAGGGTCTATCTACTGAGGGTTGAGTAAAAGTGTACTCGATACTCCCCTCCTTAAACTTCAAGGTGTGTGCTGGTTCTTGCAGTTGTGGCTTTTTTCCTATTTTCCGGACATTAGGAACCTTCCGTTTACTAGCATTAATCCTTGTGAAAGTAACGCTCTATCCTACTGCATCACCACAGTTTCTAAGGATTTCTTGATGACTTTTTTCAATACCCTTGGGGAGGGGCATTGTTACTATTTTTCAGTGTTTCTCAACACGGCAAATTATCCTTGGATCTTGTGTTTCATATCTCACCAAAACAGGTTTTTTCCACAAGTTGTTGATGACATACGAATTGATTGCCTTCATTTAAAATTTTTTATTAGCAGTGGTGCCTTTGCCAATGATAATGCAATTCTCCCTTTTGAGATATATAATCCCTTGATCGTGGCCCTGCAATTTGGTTTTCCCCCTATTATACCCGAGAACCACTTTTTATTCCCTCAAAAGTTACCTGAGAACATTTGGGATGAGTTAGTTGATCGTCGTTTCTCTTTGGCAACTGCCAAATTAAACTTAGTGCGGGGATCCTTCTTTCAAGCTCCAATTCAAGAAGTGGCTCAGGATAGCATTGTTCATTTTATGTCATGGTGGACTCCCAAATACCAAGCTCTTACTGCTGTTTTGACAGTTCCTCCTGGAAACTTTACAATCTCTGAACTGGAATTTAGAATTAGTTTGCATACTTATCATTACCTTCTTTTCTTTAGCAGTTCCAACCTCTGTCAAAAAGTTGAAAAATATGGGTGGTGTAGCGCCAAAAGAATCTCCCCCTACCAAAATCAGAAAAAGTACCTTGTGTCACGCAGATTGGCCATGCAACCCTCACGTAGTTCTGAAGTTCCTGCTGATGCAGAAGAAGAGGATACTATATTTGTTTCCTCAATTACCTTCAACGTTGATGCTCTTGGATCAGTTGCTGAAGTAATTCAGCCGCCGAGTTCTATGCCATTGAAAGATGCAGCGTCTCCCACCAAGCACCCAACGCCTGCTGATGTTACTGAGAACATCATTGCGGCACAAATCATCACTGGCATATCCTCAAAAGCTCCTCCTCCCAAGCTAAGTATTCCTGGTCATGCACCCCATGTTGATCAAGTCTCCAATATAGTCACCGCCTCAACTATTGTCGAGGTAATAATTTGCTTACGACTGTATTCTTGTACCTATTGTTAGTATTTCACTATCTCCTGGTACCTTTTTGCAGGATTATTTCTCTCGGCGGATCCAAATGTGCACTCTTCCTTCTGTCACGATGGACTTAGACTTCAGCTTTTTGCAAGACGTTAAAAGTGAACCCATTCCAGAAGTTTCACCATATCCCAACATAGAGTTCGTCAATCATGCTATGACCACCATCAAGTCTTTAATCATTCAGGATTTATTCACATTAACAGAGCAGCAATATCAAGAGCTTCTGACAGCTTTTCACTTACTTCATAGTTCCCAGGGATTTTTCGAATCCCCCTTGGGTATGACTTTCACTCTCTGCCTTCTATCCTTTCACAGGACCGAGATGCTGTGAGCAAACATACAGAATTCTCAGACAAATTTGAGACTTTCAAGGCTTCTAAAGAAACTTGGGATAATCTCAAGAGAGCGAGAGAAAGCAATGTCAACAAACTGATTGAGGTGGGTCAAAATTTTGATACTATGGAAGAACAAATATTGCATTTGAAGATGGAATTGGCTACATGTGAAGTCAAGAGAGTACAACTACTTGAGGAAGGTGAATCTCTCAAAGCACAAATATTGTCGGCCGACCAGGAGATTGGTAACACTAGGAGCCAATTGGTGAATCAAAAAGCTGAGTACCAAGGATGGAACACAATTCTGAATGAATCCATGTACACGCAGCTAGAATGTAAGCAAAAGTGGGAAGAATTGGCGGCCGCATTGGGTTAATTTTAGCGTTTTATGGAGAAAACATTGTTTCTTTTTATTGTTAGAACCTTTTCAAACGTATGTTCTGGAACACCTCGGTTTCTTTCTTGCTTTAGACTAATGGCCCGATTGACCATTTATCGTCGGTTATTTTATGCAATCATTCCTGCGAATTCTCAACTTTTATTTATTTACAAACATTCGGCCATAATTTAGCCTGCTAATTACAAATGCGGCTTTTACAGCCACATACATTACTTAGAGAGCATGTTCCTCTTGCATACTAGAAACATATGGCTTCAAATATCTATCATTGATGCATCGTTTGTGAGGTTCTCCTTCTACATTGGATAGCCAATAAGAGTTCCCATCCAGAACTCGATGAACTTTAAATGGTCCTTCACAATTTGGAGACCACTTTCCCAATTCCCTGTCCTTAACTCCCACAATAGTATGACTTTCCAAACCAAATCTCCTTTATGGAATGACTTTTTCCTAACCCGTTTATTATAACTCCGAGCCACTTTTTCTTTTTGAAGCATGAGGCTATTGAGAGCTTGCAATCGTGTATCATCAAGATCCTCTAACTCTGTGATCATGGCTTCATTGTACATTTTTGGAATCAAATGATTTTGCATAGCTATTCGTAATGATGGAACCATGATTTCCATAGGAAACACAGCTTCATGCTCATAAGCTAATGCAAAAGAATTTACCCCAGTTGCAGTTCTCTTTGAGGTTCTGTATGCCCATAATGTTTCGGACAAAAACCTAGGCCAATCTCTTGGATTGTCCTCCATCATTTTCTGCAAAATTTGAATCAACACTTTATTAGAAGCTTCTGCCTGCCCATTGTCCTGAGGGTAATATGGCGAAGAGAAATATAGCTTAATGTCATAATCTGCTGCAAAATCTTTCACTTTTGACCCTACAAACATGGTTCCTTGATCTGTGATAATAGATTTTGGTATACCAAATTGATGTATGATGTGTTCCTTAATAAAATCAATCACATCCTTTTGTTCTACCTTTTTCAACGGTATGGCCTCTACCCATTTAGTAAAGAAGTCGGTGGCCACAATAATGAAGTTATGGCCTTTAGATGAAGATGGATAAATTTTCCCGATTAAGTCCATAGCCCATCCTCGGAATGGCCATGGTTTTATAATAGCATACATTTCATCAGCAGGAACTCTTTGGATATTGCCTTGTTTTTGGCAAGGCTGACACCCTTTAGAATATCTAATGCAATCTTTCAACATCGATGGCCAATAATACACATGTCTTCTCACGAGCCATCTCATCTTAATTCCTGACTGATGTGCACCGCATTCTCCTTCATGAACCTATTTCATGACCTCCATTGCCTCGGGGAACCCAATGCATTGTAACAGTAAACCATCCATACCTTTCCTATATAAATCACCTTCCATCAATATGTAATTAAGGACTTTCATCCTTACACCATAAGGAGTTGATTTCTCGGGGAACTTTAAAGCTTCTTTTAGTTCCTCTTGCCAATCGCCTGCTAGATTGGTATACAGATTAAAAGTTTCAACTTGTAATCCCATTTGCATAATAGAGGGATGATTCTTCTTCTGAATTAACACCAATCTATGAGTGAGTTCTTCCGACAATCTCAACTCCGAAGAAATTTGAGCTAGCTCATTGGCCTCCCAATTTTGCTGTCTTGGTACATATTGGAAATTTATCTCCACAAAATCATCAGCCAGCTGGGAAGTGGCT
Source organism: Henckelia pumila (assembly GCF_033568475.1). Taxonomy (NCBI): domain Eukaryota; kingdom Viridiplantae; phylum Streptophyta; class Magnoliopsida; order Lamiales; family Gesneriaceae; genus Henckelia; species Henckelia pumila. The sequence goes on from NC_133121.1 coordinate 83,181,495, forward strand.
GCAAAATATGGGATCAATGACAGACTAGTACATTTATACTCTCCGGCTACTTGCCGAAGTACCAATTGTGAGTCTCCAATTACTTGAACGTTCTTTTCTTGCAAATATTTGAGAACCTCCAAGCCAATCACTAATGCTTCATATTCAGCTTGGTTGTTAGTGCAAGGAAAATCCAGATTAAAGGACAAGGTTGTTTTCACTCCGGTTGGAGATATAATCACTATGCCTGCACCTGCAGTTCCTTCAGTGCTGGACCCATCAAATTTCAATGTCCATGGTGGTTCTTCGATCCCATACACAGGGATTTCCACCTCCTCTGGTATTGACTCATCAGAACCTTGATGGTGAGCTAAGAAATCTACGATAGTCTATCCCTTTATGGACTTTTGAGGACATTAAATCAATTTAAACTCTGTTAATGCTAATGACCATTTACCAATTCTACCTGATAACACCGGTCTACTAAGCATGTTTTTTACCAAATCAGTTTTAACACAACAAATACAGTTGACTGAATTAAATAATTCCTCAATTTAGTACATGCATAAAACAAAGTTAAACACAATTTTTCAATAGCAGAATATTTACATTCCACCTCATGGAGTGAACGACTTAAATAATATATAGCATGCTCCTTATTTTCTTCATTGTTTTGGGCTAGTCCGGAGCGGCTGCAATATACAATTTCAAAGAAATTCCATACCATGGAGGCATCAATATTGGTGGTTTGGATAAGTACTCCTTTATCCTTTCAAAAGCTTCTTGATGGTAAGCCTTCCACATGAATTCATCAGACTCCTTGAGCTTCAACAGCTGGGAGAACTCTTTAGTTTTACCTACCAGGTTCGAAATGAATCTTCTTAAGTAATTTACCTGGCCCAAGAACCTCTGTAGTTCCTTTTTAATCTTCGGTGGCCTAGCCTCTAAAATGGCTTTGGACTTTGATAAGTGTATTTTATACACTTAATTTATATATGATTTTAATTGTTAATTTTTGGTTTCGAGCAGATTTATGTGGGTGTTTTGTTGTTTTTGTGGTCGTAGACATTATTATTGAAGTGTTGTTGAAAAATGAGATTTAAGGAGTGAAAATGGAGAAAGGAATTAAAAGAATAAAAGAAAGGAAAGAGAGGCTGTAGAGAAATGAAATAGAAAAGAAGAAAGAAAGGAACGAACAAAAAATATGAGAAATGATAATGGGCTTTTTTTAGTGGGCTTATGGTCAGCGCTACTCTTTAGCGCTAATGAAGAGGAGGAAGAGAGATATCGCGCTATGTGTTGAAGGCGAGAGAATTTTGACAGAATGTTATGCGCGCCCGCCTGGATATTTGGAGCGCCCGCCCGTTGAGATTTCAGCGTGGACTTTTAATTATCGGAAAGGAATTTTGGGCTTTTTGCGGGGCTCGACGAAAGATTTGTTTACTTACTTTTATTTATTTAATTCTGAATTCATGTCTGGATTTTTGAACATGTTTTGGTTTTATTTGAATTCAGTTATGAACTAAATTTTTAGAGTCTAGAGGTCAGATGGAACCTGGTGTAGACACTTTCATGAATTTTTTATTTTATTGAATTGAATTTCTTCTAGATTAATTGTTTTTTCTAGAATTGATTGTCTTTTCAATTATCTGATCAATAATTGATTTGTTATATTTATTTGAAATCTGGCACTCGAGAGAGGAGATTTTGAATAGGACCAATAGAAAATACACTGTTAATTATTTATATAACTCGGGAGAGTGTATAATTTTAACAGAACTTTTAAAAAAAACATTGTTTTGAATTGATCACTACAAGTAGATTCTTAATAGGGATATTGAAATTGAATTGTAGTTGATATAGTTTATTCGGCACTCGGGAGAGGGAATAATACACTTAAGTATTCTTGGCTATTAATTGACTTGAATTCATGAAGATAAATTAATTAGGATTGATTGTTGTTGAAACCAGGTGAAATCTAAACCTCTAGACCATTTTTCTCTGATTGATTTTTATCTGAAATTTGTGTGCGTGCTATCAAAAACTCTTTAATTATTTTATTCTGCAAAATTCTCAATTATTAATTTTCTAGATAAAGTTTAGACTATTTTAATTACAAGAACTGAATATTTTCAATCTACTCTCTGTGGGAACGATACTTGATTCATTCACTATATTAAAACTTGACACTCGTATGCTTGCGAGTATTTTTCAGAACAAGTTTTTGGCGCCATTGCCGGGGAGTAAATTTTGATTATATTTTTTAGTCTTGTTACCAATTAGTCTAGATTTTAATTTAGAGTTTTTTTTATTTTATTTTAATTTACTAATTGATTTCTTCTTATTTTTAATTGCAGTCTATGCGTATTCTTTACTGTTTGATCCGGAGATCGAGCGCACTGCATGTGCTTTAAGAAGAATTAGAAGAGGAGAAGTCAATAGAATGGCTGAAGAGAATGTAAATCAAGCTCCCCTGGTGCCAATCAGAGATCACTTCAGGCCAGTAATCCAGGCTCATTACTCTGGAATAGCTCGTGGAACTATCAATGCTAATAATTTTGAGCTAAAGCCTGCATTGATCAACATGGTTCAACAGAACCATTTTAATGGGAGAACCACTGCTAATCCTCACCTACACCTACGCACTTTCTTGGAGATAACCGATACTCTAAAAATTAATGGTGTGTCTGAGGATATTATACATTTACGCTTGTTTCCTTTTTCTCTCAGGGATCAAGCAAGGAGTTGGTTGCAGTCACTGCCGCTAGGGAGCATTACTACTTGGGAGGGGATGGAAGAAAAATTTCTTGCAAAATATTTTCCTCCTGCTAAATCCACCCAATTGAAGATTGAAATCAGCACCTTCAGGCAGATGGACTCTGAAAAGCTCTACGAGGCGTGGGAAAGGTACAAGGATTTACTTAGACATTGTCCTAACCACAATTTTGCAGATTGGGAACAGATCGAGTGGTTTTACAACGGATTGAATGCGCCTACGAGGATGTCTGTGGACTATGCTGCTTGAGGTACCATATTTGAAAAAGACCATGTACAGGCCTGTGATATGTTGGAATAGATGACGATCAATAGTTTTCAATGGTCATCTGAGCGTATGGGAGTCAAGAAGCAAATTGGAGTGTATGCAGTGGATCCTCTCACATCTATCACTGCTCAATTATCTGCACTGACTACACATGTAGCTGCTTTGAATAAAGTAAGTGTTGCAGAACTAGCAGCAGGTGTTCCGGCTGCAATGGACAATTCTCACTATCATGAACAAGCCCAGTACATCAATCAAAGAGGTTATGGAGGATATCGAGGTAAACCTGTCTCTAATACTTACCATCCTAGCTTGCGTAATCATGAAAATTTTTCTTATGCTAACAACAAAAATGTGTTGAATCCTCCTCCGGGGTTCAATACAAACAAGGATGAGGGTAAGCCTTCTTTGGAAGATGTGGTTAGTACTTTTGTGCAGGAATCTGGTAAAAAGATGGTGAGGACTGAGACTTTTTTAGATGTTCTAATCTTCTAATCTCGAATAATTAACTACAATCGAACACAAAGAGCCGAGGGAAAACGAATCAATTTTTTTTTTAAAGAGCCTCGCGCGCGCGCAGGCTAAGAGGCCAGGGGCCTCGCGGAATGCTCGTGCCCGCGCGAGGAAAAGAATCGCGCGCGCGTGGGCAAAAATTCCCGAGCCCCTCCAGGCACACCGCGCGCGCGCGAGGTCAATCCTCGCTCGCGCGCAGGCCAAATGGACAGAACGGGAGCAGGAACCTGGAAAAATCATCCAAAAGCAATTCCAATCAATTCTAAACTCAAGAACACATACATATCATTAATTAGAACACAAAATATTCTAAGTTCTGCCCAAAATACAATAACAAGTTCGATGATAGGGTTCGTTCGACTATTCAAAATAATACAAGTCCAAAAGACACAACCCTACAACACACGGTGTCTCACTTCTATCATTCTCACCCCGAGCTAACCCAGACAACTCGGTCCGGCTCCTGATCCTCCTGTTGTCAAGTACACATACAACAAAAACAACAGCCGGATAACCCGGTTAGAAATATAATTTCTAAGTAAAAGAGACATGCATACAATATCAATTAAACACCTCATATAGAAATGTATCAATCATCAGTAAATCAAATGAGGGTGGATGTATGCATGACTTCAAAACTCGGGATTATCAAATCATATAATCGAAATATCAATCGGTACTCGATTGGGATCTCGGGGTCAAGTCATTGCAAACAACCCACCTACACTCCCATTCAAGGTGGATGTTTCCCAACACAAACCCCTAGACTTCAGAGCAACTATAAGAAGTATTCTAGCACTTGGAAAAACTTGAAATCCAAAGCCACTTCAGTATAGCTCCCTGAATTGTCTAATTTCAAAACGAATCGAATATTCGGCTCAATATGAATGCAAGTGTAAACAAAACAATCAATCAAGTTCACACCAACAAATAACATGTAGTATGTGATTTTAGGGACTCGAGGATCAATAGAACTCGAGTATTCAACCCCATTCAATTCAATATCGTCTTTTAACTTTCAAGTTCATTGAGGATTCAAATCTGAAAATAGAAACGAACTCAAATCAATATCGAATCGAATCAAAACGAATCAATACAAGAAGTTCAATACTATACCGTCTTCAATTCTCGAATCGGTTCAAACTCCCAAGTTCGTTCCAAACCCGAATCGTCAACCCGAATCTGAAAATGTTGAACATACGGATTCGATATCAATTTACTAATTCAAACAAATCCGGAAATCAAACCGAAACAATACAACCGATAATCCAAAACTCGATTTTGACGGCATAATGGCTATAAATGGTCAAACCAAAAATATCAACGCAACAATTATCAACAATACAACTCAACCCAACTCCCCATCCAACAAAACACAACCAAATCCAACCAAAATCCAAAACCCATTTTCGAAAATATGCTCCAAAAATCATATAAAATCCAAAATTCGATCTTTTTCCAAACCGACTTTGAATACACGGTCTATACTAGCTCAAGAACGACATACTCGAAAATTATCAAATTTTGACAACCCGACAAAAATCAAAGTTCATGGATCGTAGCAAAACTTACGTCAAAACGACGCCCTCGTTGCGGTGATCGTGAATCTCAACTCGAAACTAAAATCTGACGGTCGAATCGTGCGAATCGGATGGAAAAAAAGATTGGGGAATCGTTGGAGTCGCTTCAATGGAGAGGAACCGGGTTGGGGAAGATGGAGTGAGAGAAGGAAGACTAGTCAACTAGTCTAATAATATAACAACTCAAAATTTTCACTTTAGTCCCTCATTTTCTCCAAGTTTGCAAAATGACCCCTGAGAAATATCAAAACGGCCCTCAAAATCTGAAAACTCTGATTATCTTAATTAAACTCAATTAGAATAAAATTGGGGCATTACAATTCTCCCCCTCTAAGATTCGATTTCGTCCTCGAAATCTAACAGAACACAACGGAACTAGAAAGAATCATACTGAAGAAGAACTCACCTCAATCAAACAACTCTAGAAATCACTGCCTCATATCGGATTCGGTCTCCCAAGTTGCCTCTTCAACTCCGTGACGACTCCACTGAATCTTCACTAACGGAATTGACTTGTTTCTGAGCTGCTTCTCTTTCCTGTCAAGAATCTGAATCGGTCTCTCGAAGTAACTAGAGTCTCATCGAGTTCGGCCTCGTCCGGTTGAAGAACATGGGACGGATCCGGATGATATTTCCGCAACATCGAAACGTGAAACACATCGTGGATGCTTGAAAGAGATGGAGGAAGAGCAATCCTATAGGCAAGATCGCCTATCTTCTCCAAGATCTCATACGAACCAATGAATCTCAGCAATAACTTCCCTCTTTTCCCGAATCTGGCAGTACCTCGGAACGGAGAAATCTTCAAAAACACACGGTATCCCTGATCAAAACACAGTGGTCTGCGTCTGATATTCACATACTTGTCTTGTTGATCTTGGCCTATCTTCATTCTGATTCGAATCAACTTCACTTTCTCTGCCATATCGCGAATCATATCTGGACCCAACTCAGGTGATTCTGAAATCTCATCCCAAAACAATGAAGATCTGCACTTCTTCCCGTATAAAGCTTCAAAAGGTACCATACCAATACTCGCTTGGAAGCTGTTATTGTACGAAAACTCCACTAGAGGCAAAGAATCCTGCCAACTTGATCCAAAATCAAGCAGTAATGCACGAAGCATATCTTCCAAAAGTCTGGATCGTACGCTCAGACTGACCGTCGTTCTGAGGGTGATATGCTGTGCTCAAGTGCAAACAAGTACCCAATGCCTCCTAAAAACTGTGCCAAAAGTGAGAAGTGAATCTCTGATCTCTGTCTGATACTATCGACTTCGGCACGCCGTGCAATCTCACAACCTCTCTGACATACAACTCGACCATCTGGTCGTGACGGTATGTCATCCTGTATGGAATGAAACAAGCAGATTTTGTCAGCCGGTCAAACAATACACAAATCGCATCATAACCTCTGACTGAACGCGGTAGCTTCGTGACAAAATTCATAGAGATGTGATCCCACTTCCATTCCGGAACTGGCAAACTGTGGAATAATCCACCTGGTTTCTTTCTCTCGGCTTTCACCTGTTGACAATTCAGACAACGGGACACAAACCTCGTGACGTCTCCCTTCAGCTGTTTCCACCAGAACTGAGTCTTCAAGTCATTATACATCTTTCGGCCTCCGGTATGAACACTGAACCGACTGCAATGCACCTTTCGAAGAATACGCTGTCTCAACTCAGAAACATCGGGCACAACAATACTGTTATTCACAAATAACACATCATCCCTGACCTGAAACTCTGACTGATGACCTGATCTGACCCTCTCTATCAAACTCTGACTGCTCGGATCAGATCTCTTATTCTCTCTAATCAACTGAAATAACTCTGGCTCGGCCTGAATCGCAAAAACTCTGATGGATCTCTTATCGGTCTCAAACTCCAAACCAGAAGTACAACAATCTTCAATCAATTGAGAGAAACCAATTGTAGTAAGAGATAAGGAACAAAGCTTCCGACTAAGAGCATCTGCAGCTGCATTCAAATTTCCAGGATAATACTTGATCTCACAGTCGAAGTCCTTAAGCAAATCCATCCATCTCCTCTGTCTCATGTCTATATAAATAAGATCATTAAAATATATGAAAGTGCAAAGCTGTGGGGCGAAATATTCTCATAAAAAGTACAAGATATGTACCCAAATCACACTAAAACACATTTCATACTGAAAATCTTGGCAATATTTGTGCCATAACATGTGGACTGTGTGCCAATCCTAACAATGTAGTCTCTCTGAATGAATACGAAACAAGTGACTACAGAAGGAACTGTTGATGATGCCCAAGGGAATTCCCACCACAGTCAGCGACGATCTTCGCCACCAGTAAGAACCAGACTTCTGAAATACGACATTAGATAACACATGTTAAATATAACACAACAGGGGAAAACAAAATTTGGAATAATTGAGAAGGTAGGAAAATCAAAGATGAGTGGAAAACAACATACTATGCGCATTTATGGAGAAAACGAATGATAGAACAGAGCCGCATATAAGCACATAAAAAATAACTGGAGAGAATATGCTAGCATGAATCTATAGTTAAAACATTGAAGAAAGCCACAGATAACGAGTAAACGAGTGCATTTAGTTTCCACCAAATGAAATTGAGGAAGATTCATTTGAGATGCTTCGAATATATTCATGTTCAAGAAAAGGCATTAGGTGGAATGAAATAACCATAAATTTATAAATGAAAACACAGTGGAAGCATATCAAACATTATCAGCAATGACATTATGATGCTGTGAAAATGTCAATCAATGGAAAAATTGTGAATATGCAGAATTGTTCATAGGAGGAACTAGAGTGCACGCGGAAACCCAAATTATGAATACTGTACAGTCGTTCTCAATGTACTTTCCTCGAATTATTGGTTGGAAACTACAGGACACTCATGCTGACCAATGATCCAGTGATTATTATGAATAAGGTGGGTCCATAATACCCCCAAAACGAACCCATAAACTTCTGATATGTATTTTTAAATGGAAAAACAAAAAGGAAATAAAACAATCAATACAAACTATGAAACCAACTAATTGTTAAGTACAAATTTACAACAATAGATCATGATATGTCCAGAAATACATCTACGACTTCAAATCATTAATTGGCAAAGAAAAGCAGTAAATTACCTAGCTCAAGTTTAATAATCACTATGAATGTAAAGATGAAAATGAAGATGAAAAACAAGAATTCCGTTCTTGGCGGGTCAAGTGAGAATGGAGAAATGCAATGTGTACCTTGTCTAAAAATAATGAAACAAGAAACTAAAAAGAAAATCATCAGGCTTCTCTAAAACAAGAAATTAAGCAGAGAATCCTCAGGCTTCTCTGAAATAAGAATGAATTAGATAATGTCTTTGACATCAAATTACTAAAATGTAACATTAACATAATCTTCATCCACCACTAACTACCAATAAGAGACAATCCGCTGAGAGGAACAAAAATTCCCTATCCTTATCATAGTTACAACAGAACAGACTTCACTTTAGCATGATGTACCATTGCTAAACCTGTGAAGTCAAAGGGCATTACACAAAGGACAAAGATCATCTACATATCTGGGTAGTTTTTTTTATCACATTGACTTTACTACACAAATTTACTAGACCCCATGTAATTCACAAGGCTTATGAGCCAAGACTCTGACAAATAAACGAAATTCTATCAATAACCAACATCCTTGTACCAAATTCATACCTATTCATAAACATGTTCTTGTATACATTCTGTCAACTCCGAAAGCACCTCTTTAATTTCTTCTAAAGAGTACTCACCTTTTGAGAACTGTCACATATATTATGTTAATAAAAAATCAATCAACAATAACTTTGCAAATTTAAAACAATTTAGTTGTAATTATTTTAGTTAAGAAAGATTAATATTTATCATAGTGAAATGCTCTCGATATTCTCAACTTCTTGAATAATTTGTCTCATATATCTCATCACATAAAGAACACATTGTTTTGCATCTGGCTGCCGAGGACCCTATGGTAGTAGAGAAAAATTGTTGGTGACAAATTTAGATATTTAAACATAATATATTAAACATAAATTATGCATACTTGTACTACTACCCACATAGCATTCTTTCTACCCTTCCTTCCTTTATTTGAGTTAAACAATCTCAAGGCCCTTCATATACTTGATATATGAGTTTTTGAATGAGTGAAATAAATATTTGATAAAAATAAATAAATATGAACTCACATTTCCACTACATGTTTCCAATCATCAACACGAATGCGGTGACTTAAGGAATCCAACACATAAATAACATCCTTGTATGGTTGAATAACAGTGAGAATCCAATGATAGCTACGCAAAAAAAGACATAATTAGTGCTTATAATTCAATAAATTATCGAAATAAATCAACCAAATTGATATTTAAATTTTTACTTACCCGATATTACATGGCGCCAAAACTAGTTGATCAACCGATGCACTACTCAGTCTATCTGCTAAAGCACTCGCCCTTTGGTTCAACCTTTCAAGCTTCCTCTTTTTGTCGTGTGTAGTTTCTCCCATATCCGAGATTCTGTGTGGATTCACAAATCTGAATTTTCCTTCCTTGTTATCTCCCAACATTTTTTTGTAAAGATACCTTTCATTGTAAATATAATAAAATAAGCATGCATGTAAGTACAAATATGAAGTTGCTGAATTACTTAGCTTAAACCAAAAAACTTACCATATATAGGCAATTACACAATTGCTTGATATTGGCCCAACATGATACAAACCATCAATGTCCTCATAGTGCAAAAGAATTACACAATCATCATCGAACACCTCACGATCTAAACGCAGTGATATAAATCTTCCTTTACCCAAAGCATGCTTGCTATAACAATACATCATATGTAGTGACATTGGGACACCAGGTGACACATCATGTCTCTCTTTGGGTGGTGCCAAATACTTCTTTTGAGGCTTCTATTAATTGTAAATACATACAAATTAGATAGGTTGAATAATGAAAAAAGTTACAATATCACATATACCTTATCTTGCTCCACTATCAAGTGTTGTGGCCAAGACACATGGGTTCCAAGAGCATCACCCACTACTTCACATTCATTTGCAATAGGAAATGGCAAAGGCGCTGATTCCTCAACTACTACATCAATAGAGACTCGGTAGCAATTCTTTGGTAATGGAACCCCATGAAGCAACTTTTGAGGATCAACACAAATAATTGTACCATAAGCAACAATATTTGTGCTATATTCCAAACTTAATGCAGCTGATTTACCATAAAAAAGAAAAATAGGCATGTCAATAAATTTTATTACCTCTATTTAATATGACTAAAACTACTGCCATACCTGTACAGCATCGGCTTTGCTCCAAATCTGCACGTCTTCATGATCATTTTCTTCCATCTTGGCTTGGTTAACTTGATTTTTCACTGAGCAACTGCCTTTATCCTCCATTAAAACGTCGCGTGCACCCATGTTATACATCATTGCTTCAAGTTTTGTATACGTGCACCTTGTTCTGAAATTATTCTATTTGCTTCCATCAACTTCCTTTCATGCTCATTGATTACATCTGTGGGAACTCCAACACTCTTCAATGTTCTGCCAGCATTGAAATATAAGGTTGGAGTGACATGACCTCCAATCCCCCTCACACGCCCATCATATTCTTTGGTCTCAAGTGCTTTTGTAAGTATATCCTCTTTTGTCCCTTCAATTCTCAGCACACCATCTTGTTTTTGTTGGATATAATCATCCTATCATGCACATTAAAAGAATAATTAATAAAACAATTGTCATTTCAACAATATTGCTGATTTTCTGAAATGTGAATTCACTTACAATCTTTTGTACTCTTTGCGTCAAATCCTCCCCTTCAAAGTCTCCTGCTTTGTTGGCTCGTCCTTTCTTCCACATAATAGCCCTGTTAATGTCATCATCGTCACATAATTCAGCCGCCTACAACAAGAAAAATACAATAACATATGTGAATAAATTGTATATGAATAATTTGGAGGGTTTGTAAAGAAATATAATACTTACCATTTCAGATGCAAAGCGTGCATATCCCTTGCGTGAAAGCCGATGAGGATATACATTTTATTTTCTTCTCTCTTTTTGTTGCTCACTTAGTTTCTAGTCATTTCAAATATGCGACAAACCAAATTTGAATAATAGTTAAAGAATAACTTTTGGTTGATTATGTACAAATTATAAATAATAAAGAATCTTACAATGAAGTCTCCAGACATACGACTGATGACAAACGCACTCCAATCATCTTTTGGTATACCATGACCAGCAGGTGGTTCATACAACTCCTCAGGTTTATCAAGCTTGCTTAAAATAAACGTCTGAGTGAGATGGGCTTTGTATTGACGCCACTTACTGTTTGCTGATCTCAAACAGCCCTTCTTCCACTTTGCGTCAACATTATATAACAACTACAAATAACAAAAGTGAAAATACGTTAGAAAGATTTAATCACATAATATTAAATATATCCTAAAGTTTAATACATGCTAAATTACTTACATTAACCGAATCCCATATCAATTCTTTAACATCTCCTGGAACTTGCTTTCATGTCTTGTAAGAAATCTTAACCTTCTTCCCGTGCAACCACACCAATGTAACTCTGCATTGCAATAACAGCTTCTCCAACTGGTTGTCCAAGTTTATTGAATGCATCATTTTTAACTCCTTCAACTCTTTTTATTGCAAGACTATCCATTTTTGTGCGACCTCTAGGAGTTCTAGTGGTTTCGGTGTCAGCAGAATCCAACCCAGTGTTACCACACCAACTCTCTCTAGTGGCAGCATATTCTACTTTTTCTTTACCCTTTCCCATTTTTGCTTTTTTCACTAATCTTTATTGTTTGCAATTGTAGAGGGCAGAACCAACTTCACTTTGTCATGTAAACCCCTGCATAGAAGAGTAAATTTAACAAGAACATAATTAAAGGTGCAAAATATTTCAAGTAACGGTCGAGGGTGGCTGGGTTTTTAATCATAAACATTCAAATTAAGGTTCAAGGTGGCTGAGATATTGCATTGACAATAATCTGATGATGAGTTCAATTTCGTCATCGGATGTGTATTCTTGTGCTACTGCAACCACTCTTGATCACGCCACCACAGAGATGAACAATATGCATATTTTTTATGACATTCTTGCACATTATGAATAAATTGATTAATTAGCTGATTAATTATTGAAATAACCATAAAAAATTAAATATGATAGAAAAAGAATTATGCGTTTTTTGTTTGTGTGTTTGATTCCTCGAGAAATGAACATTTATTTCTGAAATATGACAAACTAATAAGGGGGCAAGGGATGAGCAGGAAATGAAATGTCTTACATACAAACGAAACACGAAACATTATCAAATCCAAAAGTTCTAATGTTCTAATTAATTTGAGTAGAAAAACAGCCTCTTCCGGACAGTGGTAAGACAAGGTAGCAGGTTTCTATTCATCAGTGATTTCGACTTGATAATATGTTTTACATTATTTTAAGAGGTAATTTGATGTTTTATATCAAGGAGGACCACATCTGGAAGCATATCTGGTCAGTTGAAGATGCTGTTAAGGTGGATAAAAAAGAACAAAGATTTTGTTTATGAATATCATCCTCTAGGTAACAAGGAATCACCGAGATAAAGGCTCCACATCCACTGGAAGCACTAAGTGAATTAACAAAAATAGAAAAGTCACTTACTGAGATAATCATGTCAGCTTTGCTAGCTTGAACACCATTTACATGCCTCACAAATGACGAGCCAGCCACACATAAAAACCTACAGAGATATAACAAGTAAAAATATAATGAATAAAGTTAGCAAAATGAATGTTTTATCAATACCATTTCAGAAAAAACCATATCTTGTGACAATATCATGTTCTATTGTCCTACCTGAGATATGAACACAACTCCTCATGATCATTAAGCAAATAATTAGCTAATCATCAGTAATTAAAAAAAAATACCACAATTTCAAGGCAAAGAGGGAGCGGATAGTGAAGAACAAAAACTTTCCAGGAAAAAACCATCAAAATCAGTCATCCCGAAAATAGGCCCGATAATATGAAATAGAGTGCTGGTCACTTAAAGTAAAACTTCAGTACTTAATTAACATATCAATTTTTTAAACCATGGTTCAAAGCGTAAATAACATATCAATTTTTTACAAACTCATCTCAAAAGTGAAACTTCAGTACTTAATTATTTTCAACCCAAATCCCATCACAGTCTTCACGAATGCATGGTTCATTGTCATCTGCAACATCAACATCCATTGGTGCTAACCCTCTGCTAGAAGACTGATAATGCATTGCAGTTTCTTCCAAATCTTCACCCTTTGTGTATTCAAAGTACTCCCTACTTGGAATCGCAAGTACAACACTCCATAAATGATCTTCAGGATCTTCAATGTAAAAAACTTGCTTCGCTTGGTTCGCTAAAATAAATGAATCAGATTTGTATCCAATTCTATGGAGGTTTACCAACATGAATCCAAGATCATCTACCTTGATACCATTACTATTCTCCACCCAATTACCATTTAAAAATACGGCACGTCAAAGCTTACTACTAACATTTAAATAGGATGGGGAAATGTGAGTTACTATAAACAAATTACTTACATAAAATACATTTGAAAATAATCGAGAAATCCTCACAACAATATGAAACTGAAATGAAAATTTAAAATTTTAAACATTTGAAGTACTCAAAAATAATCATTTAAGATACTGACAATGAAAATACTAAAAATCTGGATCTTTAAAGACTTAACATAAAATAGTTTAACAACATAATAATAATAATAAACATATGAAAATATTTTTCTTTCAAAACATTAGAGCTTCTGATCTGTCGTGTCATGCAATTTCTTCGCCTCATGGACTCTTCAGCCGTGCCACCAAAGCTTTTAAGTCGAATCTGCTAATCCAACTGCACCATTCAAGTATAGTGAGTCTAATGATTCAGCAAGATTAAAAACGTGCATATTGATAACGTAATAGCTTCAAAATACTTTAAACTTAAAATGACTTGAACATACATAACATGATACCTTGAACTTGAAAAATTTTAACATAAACATCATGGAACTTTAAACTTAAAATCTTGAACATGAACTTCAAAACTCTTAAAAGATGCAAGGAACTTAAACATAGACATCAACTTACTTAACTTTAAATCTTGAAAGTAGACTTCATGCATTTCCTCAAAACTTTACCATTTCATTCTTAAATAAACATTTACACTAACATCTAATGAAAATCATGCAACTTGGACAAACATCAAACCATGAACATAACATAAAAACTTATGATTTTGGGGTGATGAATTATGTGAAATTGTGGCAACCATTATAATGGGCACATTCATAGTTCCTGTTGATCAACAAGCATTTTTTTTCTTTTCTGAGGCCATTTTCGAGATCATCTCGGAGTACCTAACCCGTACATTGAGCCATATGGCATTATGCCTCGTAACATTCGTTCATTCATTTTTGGAGGCCACTCCAGAGCTCATCCCGGAGTACCTAACCCGTACATTGAGCCATATTTGGAAAGGTCCCTCCGGAGCTCAAATCGGAGTACCAGTCCCGTATTGCCACCACAAAGACACATAAAACATCAAAATGTTTTCGTACATCAACATATCATATCTTCATACTTCATCATAACATCATTCATTCATGCTTCATCATCTTATCATTTCATCATAACATTCATTTCATTATGAAGCATCATCATACTATCGTAATTTCCTTCATAAACTTTCATTCATGAACATAAAACTTTACTCAATGACTTAATGCATGTATTAGATGATTGAAAATCATACTTGCATATTGAACATAGGTTTCATGAATGAAACTTAGGCATTTACATGCATACATAACAAACATAACCGATTCAAGTGAGTCGTTCTTTTTGTTCTTGATTTAAAACTTGAAACTTTTTGCATAGAAAATCTTAAATAAATTTTAGAAGCCTTAAAAGATCATAACCATGAATTTAGGACACAAAAATCAAAACATAAGAAAAATAATTCGAAGCTCCAGTGCTCCGGCACTGAAAGAGCAGCGCTGGGGCGCTATACTTGCGCATTGGCAGCTCTGCTGCACTGCAGTTGCTATGCATTCACACTGATATTTCGAGTTTTGGCACAAAGAATTTGGAAACGCAGTAAACATAAAAGTTTTATCCCTTGATTTGGGATTTCTAATTCCGAAAACCACACCTTAATTAGATATTTCAGTAAAACGTTATACTCATTCTCCAAAGATTGGTCAGTGCACAAAAATCAAATCAATCAATACACTTCGGGGAACTTTTGGCCAAACTTTCAAAATGATTTGGACAAGACTCAAAACATTAAAGTTGTAGATATATGAGATAGATTTCAAATAAAATTGGCCTCATCTCATTTGGATTAGTACACCAGTCGTGATCATAAAAATTGTAACGGGTGTTACTAATCCGGTGCCACCAAACACAACTTCAACACTTCAAACTTCAAACTCCAAACATAAAATTCTTTTTATCCAAAATCATAACTACATAAATCATAAAAACTCATTTTCTTTCAATTAAACATCAATTTCCCACCTTTAAAACTTCCAATAACATCATAATCTTCAAAAGATTCATTACTTTCAACCCATCTATCAAAAACTTGTCAAGAACGACCACGCATCACAATTTCAACAATTCATAACTTGATACTCGTAATTTCATTCTTCTTCAAAATCATAAACCATTAAAACATGCACATCAACATACACCTTCATATTAAAATAATTATAATCTTGAATGAGTTTCAAAACCTTAAAATACTTGTTGAAAAACTTGCCTTGATGAAGATGGAGTCGATCCGGATTCTTGGCAACGAGCTAACCATGAAAAGGAACGAGATTGGAAGCTTAACTTGCAAATATCTTCAAGGAACCGAAGGAAGAAGAAGAAGAAGAAGAAGAAGAAGAAGAAGAAAAAGAAGAAAAGAGGAATGGAAAGGGAGGTAACCTTGAGAATGAAGGAAGGAAATTCAAGGGAATAAGGGTGTAATGAGGTGGGGAGATGGTGGTTGCATGGGGTAGTGTTTTCTAAATACATAACGTGTACTGACCACTTAAAACGAAGTCTAACTGACACGCCTTAAACCAAGCTATAAAATTTATACTCTCGACTCTTACGTTATAAACCATATGAATATTATACTTAAAACACTCGTAAAAATATTCTCTATCATTTCGAGAGTAGGTTAGCTTTGTCCCGTGAGTTCGGAATCAAACTCGACCTGAAACCATAAACTCAATCAAAATCGTTAAATAATATAGACACAATTCATGAAATCATATGCATAATCATAACTTAAAACAATTTAAGAATATAAAACCATTTAGTCAAGAATACTCTTTTAAATCATGAATAATAAAATGAAATAAATTAAAAATCATTTAACACAACACATGAAATCATTTAATTAAGAATAACTATTAAATCATGGTTAAATAAAATAAAATAACTTAAAACTCATTTAAAATTCATTTAATAAATCATGAATAGATTTATGGATTTTTCGGGTATTACATGAATGATATATTCTTGATTATTGATGATTAGATTATTAGAACCAAGATCCTCACAACTTCCCTCAGATCCTTAATCTGAGGTTTATTAAAAGGTTTGGGGATTTTCCCATACGCGTAGCATTCAGCGGAGTTGTGACCCGCATGACAACAATCAATACAATATTTTGGGAGATTTTCATAGATAACTCGTTGTTCCAAAATTCTGCCTCCCATGCCAATATAAATTTCAGAGTGTAATTCCTGCAGTAGATCGACTTCAATGCAAACCCGACCCATCATTAATCGCTCTGCCTTTGATGTAAGCTCATCCATCTTCAGCAATTTTCCAACCAGGTTTGCGACAGAGTATAGGTGATGTTTATCAAACAGAGAAATATGAAGATCGGGGAAACGAACCCAAATAGGTGCAATAGAGCTTTCCTTTTGATAGTCGAACAAAGGCGTCCATTTGAACACTCGAAGAAGATGGCCCTGAAGGAACCATCTACCCGTACCCCAGAAATGAGTCATGTCTTCTTCAAATTTGAAGTCAATAAATAAGAAATCTGGTCGCAAGAATTTTACAGAGTAATGAGCAGCAAAACCAACACCAGCAAACGCTTGAATGGTTCTCTCTTTTGTAGGCCAGCCACCAAAAAATTTTCCAATGAGAGCGAAAGGGTGAGCTTTGCTCATATCGACCAATTCCTCATCGGAGAAAAATATTTCGGTGCATTTTTATACATAACCTTTTGTTTCACTGGGAGTTGAAAGTCTTCTCCACTTAGGAAACTCTTCTTCAACGTTCTTGGAGAGGATGACATGAACGCATCCATGTAAGATCCCTTACCATCGTCTGGTGGTTCAGGATCTAGCCCCGCCAATCCACTGATAGGGAAATGCTCAATCCTAGGGTTTCCTCCAACCATAGAGAAAGAATTTTTCAATATAGTATATATGTATGTCCTAGTTTCATGAACATGAATTGTTTTTGCAATATTTTGATTATGAACTAAATTTTTAGAGTCTAGAGGTCGGACGGAACCTGATGTAGACACGATTATGAATTTGTGATTTTATTGAACTTAATTCCCTTAGATTAATTGTTTTTTTATAGATTTGAGTGTCTTTTTAATTACTTGATCAATAATTAAATTGTAATATTTATTTGAAATCCGGCACTCGGGAGAGGGGATTTTGAATAGGACCAATAGAATTTATACTGTTAATTGTTTATATAGCTCGGAAGAGTATATAATTTTAACAGAGCCTTAAAAAGAACATTGTTTTACACATATATCACTGCAATTAGATTCTTAATAGGGATACTGAAATTGAACTGTAGTTGACAAATATTATTTGTTGCTCGAGAGAGGGAAATGATACACTTAAGTGTTTTTTGCTATTCATTGAATGGAATTCATGAAAATAAATTAATTATGAGTGATTGTTGTTGAAATCAGGTGAAATCTAAACCTCTAGACCATTATTCCTCTAATTGATATTTCTTTGAAAATTGTGTGCGTGCTATTAAAATCTTTTGCTTATTTTTATTTTTTTGCAAATCTTCTGATTATTGATTTTCTAAATAAAATTAGGACTATTATAATTACAAAAACTGAATATTTTCACTTTACTCCTCATGGGATCGACACTCTATTTATCACTATATTAAAACTTGACACCGTGTGCTTGCGAGCATAAAATTCGCAACATGTTTTTTGATTTGATAAGTGAAATATATGCATTTAATTTATATATGAGTTGAATTGGATTTTGTGATGTATCGAGTTGATTGAATGCGTATTAGTTGTTATTTTCGTGAGTTGCAAGGATTGGAGTAAAAGTAGATAGAAGAAACGGAAAAAGAAATTATGGAGCAGCAATTTCAGAAATTTACTGGGAATTTTTTATACATCCAAATCCAATCTTCACTGTTCATAATAAATTTTATGATGTTTTGAAGCTGCTGTCAAAATTTCAGCTCCATCCGACGAATAGATTGTGAGATATAATTTTTTTGAAATTTGTCGCGCGATGCAGAATTTCAGACCCGAGAGCTGTGCGCGGGCGCGCCGTCTGAGCAATTTTGAAGAAAATGAGGTCAGAATCATATGTGCGGGCGCCCCTCTTCTCAAGCTCGCCCGCGCCATCGCGAAAGTCAGCTTTTTTAGTTTTTTGGGAAGTAAACTTGTGGATCTTCTTGGGCTTTTATTTATTAAATTTGGAGCACATATAAAAGGAACTTTCAAGAGAACACAAGAGGGAGAATCCACCGCACAACACAAGAGAAATTAAGAGAGCTTAAACGTAAGATTTGGAGGAGAAAATCTGGGCAAAACTTGAAGAACATCAATCAACAAATACGAATATCGATCGATCGGGCACGAATGACCGATTACGAATTTGTTTTC
Organism: Henckelia pumila; assembly: GCF_033568475.1. Classification (NCBI taxonomy): domain Eukaryota; kingdom Viridiplantae; phylum Streptophyta; class Magnoliopsida; order Lamiales; family Gesneriaceae; genus Henckelia; species Henckelia pumila. The sequence continues at coordinate 83,200,610 of NC_133121.1, forward strand.
TTTCTTTTGAATTTATATTATTGATTTGATGTCTAGTTTCATGAACATAAATTGTTTTTGCAATATTTTGATTATGAACTAAATTTTTAGAGTTTAGTGGTCGGACGGAACCTGGTGTAGACACGATTATGAATTTTTGATTTTATTGAATTTAATTCCCTAAGATTATTTTTTTTTTTTTAGATTTGAATGTCTTTTCAATTTCTTGATCAATAATTAAATTTTAATATTTATTTGAAATCCTACACTTGGGAGAGGGGATTTTGAATAGGACCAATAGAATTTGCATTGTTAATTGTTTATATAGCTCGGGAGAGTATATAATTTTAACAGCTAGAGCCTTAAAAAGAACATTTTTTTACACATATATCACTGCAATTAGATTTTTAATAGGGATATTGGAATTGAACTATAGTTGATAAATATTATTTGTTGCTTGGGAGAGGGAAATAATACACTTAAGTGTTCTTGGCTATTAATTGAATGAAATTCATGAAAATAAATTAATTAGGAGTGATTGTTGTTGAAATCAGGTGAAATTTAAACCTCTAGACCATTTTTTCTCTGATTGATTTTTTCTGAAAATTGTGTGCGTGCTATTAAAATCCTTTGCTTATTTTTATTTTTCTCAAATCTTCTGATTATTGATTTTCTAAATAAAATTAGGACTACTATAATTACAAGCACTGAATATTTTTACTGTACTCATCGTGGGATCGACACTCTATTTATCACTATAATAAAACTTTACATCGTGCGCTTGCGAGCGTAAATTTTACAACAAGTTTTTGGCGCCGTTTTTGGGGACTAAAGTTTATTTGATTTACACTGAATTGTTACTAATTGATTTTAATTCTGATTTAGAGCAAATTTTATTTTGTTTATTTCCTATTTTGATCCCACTTCTTTCCGTGTATGCAGTTTATGCTCAAGAGCCAAAGCTTCAATTCATTACTCTTTGATCCAGAAATCGAAAATACTGCAAAAGCTTTGAGAAAATCCAAGAGAGAAGAATTGCGAAGAATGGCTGAAAATCATAATAACAAAAATTAAGGGGATGCAACTGTCCCAGTATCGATCAGGCATCTCTTTCGGCCAGTTATCAATACAAATTATTCAGGAATTGCAAGACAGACCATAACTGCAAACAATTTCGAGTTAAAGCCCGCACTGATAAATATGGTATAACAAAATCAATTTTGAGGATTAGCAGCTGAAGATCCTAATCTACATCTGCGAACATTTCTGGAGATCGCTCATACCATAAAAATTCATGGTGTTTCTGAAGACATCATCCGGTTGAGATTGTTCCCTTTCTCTCTTAGGGACAATGCAAGAAGTTGGCTGCAATCTCTACCTCTGGAAAGCATCACAACATGGGAAGACATGTCTTCCAAGTTTCTGACAAAAAAATTCCCGCCAGCTAACTCAATTAAAAATTAAGATCACCACCTTTCGTCAACAGGACTCAGAGCAGCTATTTGAGGCATGAGAGCGCTTCAAGGAATTGCTGCGGCGATGCCCAACTCACAATTTTAAAGATTGGGAGCAAATTGAGTTATTCTACAATGGGTTGAATGGGCCAACAAGGATTTCAGTGGATGTTGCAGCTGGTGGATCTGTTTTCTCTAAGTACCCATAGGATGCATACGACATGCTCGAGCAGATGACTATGAATAGCTATCAATGTCCAAGTGAGAGATTACAAGTCAAAAAAAATGCTGGAATTCACGAGGTGGACGCATTCTCCTCATTGTCCGCCCAAATGGCCGCTATTTCTTCACAGCTCGCAACAATGAACAAGGGAAACCAAATGGTCGAGACTGCATTAGTTGCTACGGGAATGAATTCTATTGAATTTGGAGGAATCGTGGAGCAAGCTCAATATGCCAATAATAGAAATTTCAGAAATTTTAGAGGTAACCCTCTCCCTAACCATTATCATCCTGGACTGCGGAACCATGAGAATTTTTCCTACGCTAACAACAAGAATGTGTTAAATCCTCCACCGGGATTCAACACTCAAATAGGAGAAGGAAAGCCTCCCTTAGAAGACTTGGTGAGCCATTTCATCGCTGAATCTTCTAAGAGGATGGACAGGAGTGAATCACGCATTGACAACATTGAAACACACTTGACCAATATGGGTGCCACTATGTAATCTATTGAAGTGCAAATTGGTCAACTTGAAAGTGCCATAAATAATCAACAGAGAGGAAATTTTCCTAGCAACACTGAAACAAATCCCAAGGATCACTGCAATGCTGTTATGCTTAGAAAAGTTAAAAACGTTGGTCAAGCCACCAAAGAGTTGAGACCGGAAGAGAATGATGTGATAGCGGAGACACCAAGTGAGCAGTCAAGAAGAGATCTCAAGAAACAAATCCTAGACACTGAGTGAAATATCGGATATTCTTAAGGCTCACATGTCGTTTCCTCAGGGTTCCCGAAAAGGGGATTGGATGCTCAGTTTTCCAAGTTCTTGGAAGTTTTCAAGAAAATTCATATCAATATCCCTTTTGCTGAAGCTTTAGAGATCAAGTTATGCCAAGTTTATAAAAGAGATTTTAACTAAGAAGAAGAAATTGGCTGAGCTTGATAATGTGGCATTAACTGAGGAATGCAACGGTATTATTCAAATTAAGCTTTCACAAAATCTTAAGGATCCAGGTAGTTTTATGAACCCATGTGCTATAGGAGGTCAGTTTGTGGGAACGCACTGTGTGATCTTGGGGCGAGTGTCTAATGCCTATATCTGTCTATAAGAAACTTGGTTTGACTGAGATGAAACCAAGCAGAATAATGTTGCAGTTGGCAGATAGATTGGTCAAGTCTCCATGTGTCTTGGTGGAAGATGTACTAGTAAAGATGGACAAGTTGATACTTCCTGCAGATTTCTTTGTTCTTGACATTGAAGAAGATCATCATGTTCCTATCATTTTGGGACGACCTTTCTTAGCCACTGGAGAAGCAAAGATCAATGTGAAGAAAGGTGAATTGACTATGCAAATTGAAGATGAACAGGTCACCTTCAATGTTTTTGAAGAGGGAATCCACTCAAAGAAAGAGAAAGAGGGCCAAAAATTGAGACAAGATGGAATAGCTGAAAATTGTTACAAACTTGAGGTGATTGTAGAGCCCTACATAAATGAAGAGGATTGTAAAGAAATCAAGAAGAGAGATCAAAACATGAATGTTTGGAGGGTCAAAGAGAAGAAAAAATCCTTCAACAAAGTGGCAGTGACGGGCTAACACTGGCGTATAATCAGGCTGATGAATATAAACAAAGTGCTTCTTGGGAGGCAACCCAAGCATTATATCCTTTTATTAATTATTTTTTATGTAGACTTTATTTTAGTAATTTTTTTTTACTTTATATTTGAATTTGCATGCCTGATCATTATTCCATTGAGATGTTCCTTATTTGTGAGTTCTAGTTGAGTGTTGAAGCCAAGTATTGAAATTCCACCACACCTCCTATGATGATGAAGAGAGCAATGACTACTGATGGTCATCAACAGAGGTATGTGCAATCCTCTGTTCTTTTTGCTAATTTGTTCATTGAGGACAATGCACAGTTTTAAGTTTTTTTTTTTTTTGGGGGGGGGGGGGGGGGGGGGGGGTTTCTGTTATTTTTAATTGCTAGTTGTTGTTTGCTTATACTCCTGCTGAAAAAAAAGTTATGATTTTGATTTTTGTTGTGTTCAAGTCGTGGACGATGTGATTGTTGTAGCCAATGATGAAAAAAATGAACTGAGCGGATGAATATAGTCGTGTTCTCAATTTTTCTGAGTTTTTCACAAATTGATGCACATAAAGCCAAGACATCTTCCATTCTTGATGCTTAGAGAACATTTGTGTAAACTTGGTGATTCTAAATATATAAAGAAATTCTAAATACTCTGTGGTTTTCGCTCGAACCTGAGTTAGATTTTCACGAACACAAATATGATTTAGGAGTTTTTGAATCAATTGAGCCTTCATGTGAGCCTTTTTAGCCACTCTATAATCATGGGAAGTACAAACAAAATGAGTAGCTAAAAAGTACAAAGAAAAATTTGTAATGGCGAAGAAACTAAGGTGAGGGGAGGCCTTGAAGAAAAAAAGATTGAAATTCTAATCTAAATACAAGGCTAAAGAAGGAGATTGTATGTAGTAGAAGGAATTCGGATGCAAAATCTTCCAGATAATATTTTTCGCTACTCGTACTTCCCGCTCCAAAGCATAAAAAGACAATTTAATCCAATCCCTTCGCTATAATCCTGATTCTTTGATTATTCCTGATATATTCTTGGATATTTGTTTTTCATGCCAACTCTGTTTGACCCAATATTGACCTAAAAAGTCCTTTTAATATTTGTGACTAAGGTGAGGGGAGGCCTTGAAGAAAAAAAATATTGAAATTCTAATCTAAATACAAGGCTAAAGAAGGAGATTGTATGTAGTAGAAGGAATTCGGATGCAAAATCTGCCAGATAATATTTTTCGCTACTCGTACTTCCCGCTCCAAAGCATTAAAAGACAATTTAATCCAATCCCTTCGCTATAATCCCGATTCTTTGATTATTCCTGATATATTCTTGGATATTTGTTTTTCATGCCAACTCTGTTTGACCCAATGTTGACCTAAAAAGTCCTTTTAATATGTGTGAGTAAATATTGAACTTAGTGGATTGTGATTTGAAACGTGAGTTGCGAAATTTAGGAGTTTATAAAGTTCTCCAATAAGCATGGATCTATCTGGGTGTTAGATGGGTTAAATGAGATTGGAAAATCCACACACACACGAAAAACTCTTGAGCATGTTGTGGTGAACAAGAAATTATCACTGAGGCTTGACACAATCACAAGATTTCACGACTTTAGTTCGTTTATTGTTTTGATTTATTGTTCTTATTTTTTATTTTATTCTATATTGCTCGGGACTAAAAATAATTCTAAATTTGGGGGGATTTAATAAGTGCAATTTATTGCACTTCTATTGTATATATTTAACTTGGATTTGTTGCTTCTTGGGCGGTATTATGTGTTTTGTGTTGTTTTTGTCATATGTAGGAGGCAAGAAAATTATGATGTGATTATGGAGCATAAAAAGACCAAATATGGTGGTGGAAAGAGCAACAAAGGAGAAGAGAAAATCTGGAGAAAATTGGGGCAGCACTACAAGTGCACCCACTCAGAAAAACAGTGCCCTTGCACCATCTGTGCGAGCTTTGCAAATAAAACGCAAAGTTACAGAACTAATGCACAACTTTGACAAGTTATAGGACCAAAAAAGCAAACATCACAACTTAGAGGACTATCGTGACAGCTAGCACTCGTGGACCACAAAAAATATGCAGATAAAGATAGTGGATGTCTGCTCCCAAACAAGATATTATCAAAGCAGACAAATTTTAAAATCATCCCAGTCAAATGTATATGCATGCATCAATAATTATAACATAAATGCTTCACGAGGAAAAGAGCATACCTTTCCCTGGTAGTTGAAACAATTATGATGGAACAGGGCACTTATAAGTTCTGCCAAAGTGACAGATAAGGAAGGTGCAACAAAGTGGTCATTTCTGGTAATATCTTATAGAAGCCAACAGATAAAGTGGAAAACTAACGTTCCGAGATTTGCATTGAAAATAAACTATATTTAAATCATAGTTGTTGAAAATAAACTATATTTGAATCATATGTACCAAGCTCAGCCTTTCACCCTGACAAGAGCGAAGGCTTAGCCCCTAGATGAAGAGCTCACCTTAACTGTGACACTCCATTTTTGGTGTGGTTTACAGGCACAAGGTGCGTTCATGAGTATATGTAAAATGTATAAATAATACATACAAGGTGAAATGCAAGAGAATATCTATTCATTTCCACTACCAAATTAATCTATAATTATTTTATTCTTATTTAATAGTTTGTAAGGTGTATACTTGATAATACATGTGAAATTTTCTCAAGATATTTAAATCCTATTGAGCGCCTCACTTTGATAAAGCATGTCAATTGGTATGTGTTTTGGACCTAGGTTTCACAAACCATGTGCCGTAGTCTACCTTGCGCTTCTAACAAACATGGCTTAAACGATTAAAAAAAAGTAAAAGGAAGGAAGATCGGAGAAAACAACTACAGGTGAATTGAAACTAATTGATTGATCAAATTGTCTTGTAGAATTCTAGGCTCCATTTGGACAAGCATTTATAAAACGTTTTTATTATTAAAAAAATTTTTAAAAAAAATGTGTAAAATGTTTTAAAAGTTATTTCAAGAATAAACGTGTTTGGGCAACTACTGTATAAAAATATTTTAACATTTCAAAAGTAACGTGTTTTAATTTTCATTATTGTCTTTCATTCTAAAAACATCTAAAAACACCTCTTATTGGTTTTTTGAAAATTATATTTGGAGAACACTTTTTAAAAAATGTTTTTCAAAAATGTTTTACAAAAATCATATCCAAATAAATATTTAAGTGTTTTCACTTATAAAACACTAAAAACGTTTTTAAAGTAAATGTCCAAACAGAACAATGTGTTAGAATTTTCCAGGTGTGTCCAAGTCGGTTAGCAATCTATTTTGAAACAATAAAACTAAATTTATGAATTGAATACCTGGGTTTATGTGAGAAGACAAAATTATTGTCTGCCGATAGAAGTGTGCTTGCCCATCTAGATACCTGAGAAAACAACAAATCATCAAGAAATATCTTAAGAAGGAATAAATAAATAGCAACGAGAGTCTCATCCACACCCCATAACCATTTTATTACCTATGTTATTTTGGTAAAAAAACTACATGCACTTAAGAAACCAACATTTCCTGGTGCATAACCAAGGTTTGCAACATTGCAATGAGACATGACAATCGGTGAAGAAACATCCATTAACCGAAGTTTAATATCTCAAAAAACAAATAAAAGAATGCAGTCCAAGAGTTCCAAATTACCGAATAACAGAGTGTTGGTCCCAGGTACGGCATCACGAGATAGAAACTATAGAAATTGAAGAATAAAATAGACACCAAGATTTACGTGGAAAACCCCCAAAAATATTAGGGTAAAAACCACGGGCAAGATCAAAAGATTCCACTATAATATTTGGAGAATTACAACCTCTCTCTGTGTTTCAAAAGAGACACTCACTCTCTTATACAGGAAAAAACCTATCTCACAAATATATATAAAAATATTTAGGAGAAAGAAGAAACTCAAGCTCGGATGATTTTCCTGAGAATGGGATGATCTGAATGAAGGGAAGAGGCACGTATATATAGGAAGATTTCCTCCGGGTGAACCCACGTAACAAAATTCACATTGAATTTCCTACACTGCACGTGGTTCTCTTTTCAAAGTTTTCAGCCCACTTTCATTGAATAATTAATTCCCATCAATGAAAACATGTCTTGACTTTTCAAAGGCCATACTTGCCAACATTTCTCCCACTTGGAGATTTGATTGAGAATCAAACACATCTCCACACTTCCTTTCAATCTTGCCTTTCCCTGCTGCTTACGTTTCTGCTAGGCCACTTGAGTATCTACACCACTCAAATTTCTCTGTGTTCACTGGCTTTGTCATAATATCAGCAATGTTATCCTTCGTATGGATTTTCTGCATATCCACACTTCCTTCCTCTACTACCTCTCGTACAAAGTGAAATTGAACTCCAATGTGTTTAGTCCTGGAATGAAAGGCTGGATTCCTTGCAATGTGCAAGGCACTCTGACTGTCACAAAACAGAGGAATTTTCTCTTGTTTGTGTCCAAGCTCCTCCAATAGCCTTTTAATCCATATTTCTTCCTTGCAAGCTTGAGTAGCTGCCATGTATTCTGCCTCCGTTGTAGATAATGCCACAACTGTTTGCAGTTTTGAAACCCAGCTGACTGCACCTCCTGCAACTGTAAACACATAACCAGTAGTAGATTTTCTTTTATCTGGATCACCTGCATAATCTGAATCCACATAGCCCTTGAGTGTAAAATCTAATCCTCCAAAACATAATGCAGCATCCGAGGTATCCTTAATGTATCTAAGGATTCTCTTAACCGTGCTCCAATGCTCTTGTCCATGATTCGCCATATACCGACTGACTGCTCCCACTGCTTGTGCAATGTCTGGTCTTGTACAAATCATGGCGAACATTAAACTCCCCACTGCTGATGCATACGGTACTCGAGACATCTACATCCTCTTTGCTTCACTGCTAGGACACATCTCAGAAGATAACTTGAAGTTAATAGGAAGAGGGGTTGAAACTGGCTTACTATCTTGCATGTTGAAGCGCTGCAAAACTTTCTTCAAATAATTTTTCTAGGAAAGCCAAATCTTCCTATTGCTTCTGTCTCGATGAACTTGCATCCCTAGAATCTTGTTTGCTGGTCCCAAGTCCTTCATATCAAATTCCCTAGCCAACTGTGGCTTCAATTCTTGGACCCGATCTTTGTTGGGGCCTGCTACCAACATGTCGTCCACGTACAACAACAAAATGATATAATCATCATCACCAGACCTCTTGAAATACGCACAAGGGTCTGCACTGAGTCTGTTGTACCCAAGGCTCATGATATAGGAATCAAATCTCTTGTACCAACACCTCGGCGCCTGTTTGAGACCGTACAGAGATTTGTTCAACCTGCAAACCAAGTTCTCTTTGCCTTTTTCTGCAAAAAACCTTCTGGCTGGAGCTTATAAATTTATTCTTCAAGATCGCCATGAAGAAATGTTGTTTTCACATCTAGCTGTTCCAGATGTAGGTCAAACACCGCACACAATGCCAATACTACTCTGACTGTTGAAAGTCGAACCACAGGAGAAAATATCTCATTGAAGTCAATACCTTCTTTCTGAGCGTACCCTTTGACAACCAATCTTGCACGATACCACTCCACTTGGTTATTGCCATCACGCTTGATCTTATAGACCCATCTGTTACCGATAGCTTTCCTCCCTCGTGGTAGTGTAACAAGATCCCAAGTTTTGTTCCTGTCCAATGCTTTCAATTCTTCCTGCATTGCTGTCATCCATAAGGATACATCCGAGCTTTGAGTAGCCTCATGGAAACTCGATGGCTCACCATCCTCTGTTAATAGACAATATGCAATGCTGCTTTCAGTGACATAATCTGAAAGCCAACCTGGTGGTCTTCTCTCTCGAGTTGACTGTCTCACTTTGGAAACCTCTGACTCAACTGGTTCTTGTTCCTCGTGCTCCGGTACTGCTTCACAAGAAACTTGGTCTTCGTCTGTATTATTTTCCATCGGAATGATAGTAGTTTTTGAATTCAGTGTGCCTTTGTCTCCCTTCAATTTATCTTCCTCGAAGATAACATCTCTGCTGATGATAAGCTTGTGGCCAGTAGGATCCCACAAGTGAAACCCCTTAACTCCATCAGCATAGCCCAAGAAGATACACTTTTTGGATTTGGAATCCAACTTCGATCTTTCTTGTTCATTTTACAACACGTACACCGGACTTCCAAATGTATGTAACCGAGAATAATCAGCTGGCTTGCCAGTACACATCTCCATCGGAGTCTTCAAATCAATCGCCACTGAAGGAGAACGATTGATGATATAAGAAGCGGTTTTGACTGCTTCTGCCCAAAATGACTTGTCTAGACCCGCAGTACTCAACATGACCCTTGTTCTGTCCAACAAAGTTCTGTTCATCCGCTCCGCCACTCCATTCTGCTGAGGTTTGTACGCCGTCGTGAACTGTCTTTTGATGCCCTCATGCTGACAGAATTCATCAAATTCATCACTGGTATATTCTGCTCCATTGTTAGTCCTCAAACACTTGATTTTCTTGTCAGAATCAAGTTCAAACCGCACTTTGAAAACTTTGAAGACTTCAAAAACATCTGAATTTTTCTTGATTGGATACACCCAACATCTCCTAGAGAAATCATCAATAAACGAGACAAAATATCTCGCTCCTCCTAGGGATACCACCGGTGTTTGCCAAACATCAGAATGAATCAGCTCCAATATGCCTTTGCTTTTGGCAGTAGATGTGCCAAACTTCAATCTGTGTTGTTTACTGGTAACACAATGCTCACAAAAGGGTAGAGTCACTTTTGTAAGCCCTGGCAACAGCTTCCGTTCAGAGAGAATCTTCATTCCTCGTTCTGACATATGTCCAAGCTTTCTATGCCACAACACTATTGATTCTTCTCCCGAACCAATTGATGCAACAGCTAGTTCCGCCACTTTGTGTGTTTCCCCCAACAATACAACAGATTTGCAGCAACCTTTTCCGTCTTCATAACCACAAGCGCGCCTTTCACAATCTTCATGATCCCTTTCTCGATATGGGTTTTGCACCCAATATCATCCAATTGCTCCAAAAACAAAAGATTTTTTGTCAGGCCCTTCACATGTCGTACCTCCTGTATGGTGCGAATAGTGTCATCAAACATTTTGATTTTAATGGTACCGACCCCAGCGATTTCCAAGGCATGATCATTTCCCATGAATACAGATCCTCCCGAGACTGGTTCATACTGGTCGAACCATTCTCTCCTTGACGTCATGTGCCACGTCGCTCCTGAATCCATAATCCATGCATCACAAAATTTGTGTCTGCCTTCCGCAACTGTTGCTGCTTTGCTGAATAATATTTCACCACTTCCTGAAGTACTGGCCACATTTCCTTGAGATCCCTTCTCGATGCTCTTCGTACACTCTCTCTTGAAGTGCCCTTTACCGCCACATTTAAAGCAGTAAATATTCTTCTTCTTACTTTTTGACTTGGATCTACCATATCTGTGGCTCCCACTGGAGTCACGCTCCGTCAATATTCCTCTCGTCATCGATAAAGCCTCTGCTTGCTTCGACGTTGCCAACCTATCTTCCTTGCTCCTTCGACGACTCTCTTCACCAAGACCGCAGTTAAGACGTCGTCAAAATTTAAATTATCCGAAAGAACATTGTTGGTAACATTGATGATGAGCTGATCGTATGAATCTGGTAGACTTTGAAGTAGAAGCTCCGCATGTTCTTTTTCCTCTATTTTATGCCCCATAGACGTGAGCCGAAAAAATAGAGTATTCAATGTGTTGATATGGTCGGTCATCGATGAGGATTCCGCCATCCGAAGAGTATAAAGCTTTCTCTTTAGGAAAATTTTGTTGTGTAATGACTTGACCTCGTACAGTTTTGCCAAAGTATCCCAAATAAATTTTGCGCTTTTTATTTCAGATATACTTGACAAAACTTCATCCGCTATAGCCAAGTGCAAAAAGGCAACAGCATTGTGATTCATCTCATTCCACTTTTGATCGTCCGTGACGTCCGCCGGTCTATCTCCAATAGCTGCCAAGCAACGCTCTTTTGTTAGAATTGCTTGCACCTTCAATTTTCACAGCAAAAAATTGCTCCCGTTGAACTTTTCTATCTCGTATTTTGCCGTCATCTTGACTACAAGAATCCTGCCTTATAAAATCTTTAAAAAATCTTTTCTGATGAGGAAGATCAGTCAAAGCTGCAACCACAGAGCATACTCAGAATTTTAAGAAATTTTATGCCAAGCTTTGATACCACTTGTTGGTCCCAGGTGCGGCATCACGAGATATAAACTATAGAAATTGATGAATAAAATAAACACCAAGATTTACGTGGAAAACTCCCAAAAATATTAGGGTAAAAACCACGGGTAAGATCAAAAGATTTCACTATAATATTTGGAGAATTACAACCTCTCTCTGTGTTTCCAAAGAGACACTCTCTCTCTTATACAGGAGAAAACCTATCTCACGAATATATATAGAAATATTTAGGAGAAAGAAGAAACTCAAGCTCGGATGATTTGCCTGAGAATGGGATGATCTGAATGAAGGGGGAGTCTATGCTCCTCCGGGAGATATGCTCCCCCTATCTTCAAAACGTGACATGTGTCACTTATTTATATTATATATTAATTTTTTATTTTCTCTTTCTTCATTCACTCCTCCCATTCTTTTTTAGTTTTTTCTGTTCCTATTCCTCTTATTTATTCTTTATTTTCTTATTTTGCTTTTGCTTTTTTTTTTTTTATTAACTATTGTTTTTTATTTATTATTTACTCTTCCTTTTAACCATTTTATTCCTATAAAATTTGCCGTTCTCTTAAATTTTGATGAAAATAAAATATAAAATTTTATATGATACAATTTAAAGTTTATAAGGGATTTACAAAAAAAATATGTTTCATGCGAAATCATAAAAATAAAAATAATTAAATAAACTTGTTTCTTCCCTTCTTTCAATTTTAATAATTTTTCACACAAAAAAAAATTACAAGTTGATGATCAATATTAAATTCACTATTTCTTGAATTTGCATAGCCCAATATTTAATTTCACAAATAGTTTCAACGTGCAGTTCCTTTTTTCAGTTTTTTTTTGTAATTTTAAATATTTGATTTTAATATTTCATTTTCAACATAAGGTTACAAAAAAATATTTTGAAATTTAACAAATTGAAAGTAATTATAATGAAGCTTCGTTTGTGTGGATGATTACAAAATTTCTTAAAATAAATGCAACTTGTTGATAATTTTTACACTTTATCATATAAAGTTTAAGATATTAAGTTTCATAATCCAAAATTAAATTCCATGTATGTATACATTAATATTAACTATCGCAAAAAATATTAATATTAACCATTAAAATGACAGATAATATCAAATTTATAGAAATACACATGATTAAGAGAGAGTAAATGATAAATATATAAGTAATAAAGAATAAAATAAAAAAATAAAAGGATAAAATAAAAAATTGAAAATAAACAAAAGGAGGAGAGAACGATTAATTGCAAACAAAAAAAAACAAAGAATACAAAATTGATTAGGGGCACGTGACACTTTTTGGGTAACAAGGAAACATTTAAAAAAAACAGGAAAGAGAAATTTAAAAAAAAAAAAGAAAAGAAAAAGAAAAAGAGAAACAGAACCGGAATAAGTGTCAATCAAAAACAATGGGGAGCTCCTCACCAGGAGTAGCATAGAACAACCCTGAATGAAGGGAAGAGGCACGTATTTATAGAAATATTTCCTCCGTGGAACCCACGTAACAAAATTCACATTGAATTTCCTATACTGCACGTAGTTCTCTTTCCAAAGTTTTCAGCCCACTTTCATTGAATAATTAATTTCCATCAATGAAAACATGTTTTGACTTTTCAAAGGCCACACTTGCCAACAAAGAGCGGCTCAAAAGCATACCATGGTCTTATGCGCATAATGTCTGTTCCATGCTGTTTAGATGGTATTTTGTTCAATTTTTCAACAACAGTCTTCACATGGGACCAGTTCTGGAAAATTTTAAGATATATATGGATTCGAAAATAAAATCATCAGTGCAGTTCATCATGATAAATGGACCACAAATAGATTATCTATTATGCTTCACCCACCTGCATTAACATGACATCTGCGAGGTCAATGATTAAGATCTGTGACATAGAAGCATTCTCCACCAATCAGCATAAGACGGACATTAAATCATTCTGATAACCAAATTACAGTCACACATAGTTCGCAAATGATGGCACCACCTCTATAGAAGAAAGATAGTCAACATCTTTTTCTTTGTCACCTTCAGCCTCCACAATTTTCTGCAACAGAAAATTCAATAAATCAAAGTCAATCACATCCTATGCACTTACAAAAACCCAAACCAGAAAGCACTTGAAATTCAAAACATGCAAAACTTTAATTTTTAAACTGGTGCAGCTTTGAACATAGGTGATCAGCACTTTGAAAACTAATTCAACCGGTAAGATCAGATGAGCTCCAAATGGTCCATTAATAAAGTGTAAATAGGGAAAGGCTTACGGTGATCAAGCCCAGCGGAGAAGCAACAAGAATGTCCGATGTATAGAAATCAGCATACAGCTTTATACCCCTACAAATAGGATAAAATTGTAGTTAATTGTAGAGATGTACAAGCATAACTGAAGAATGCTAAGCACCTCAAAAAACAAGGTGTTTTCACATAAATGTTAGCCATCTTTCAAATATTAGTCAAATGTAGAATATAAGTAATGAGATGCAAAACTCATGAGCCTATCAACGGTGTAAGAAAAAATCATATCAATGATCAATGAATGTTAAAAAATTTTATCAACTCCTAGTATACAACGACTCGAATGACATCAGCAGTGCTCTATTTGTGACACCCATGCTGACTGGGGTAAGTGTGCGAACTTTGAAGAATGCATCTTAAACAAGTATAAAAATACTTTTCAATACAACAAGTTTAAGAGATAGAGCAGCTCTGTTATAAAGCTCTTGCAACTGCTACAAAACTTCGCTTCCATATGGAGAGTAGTTGACGTGAAGACTCTTACCTGTTGGTAAACTTACACCTATCATAAAGTGATCGTTGTTATTATCTCTACCAAGCAACGCTTCGAAATCAGAAGGTTTTGTGGACAATTTGGTTTTTGTATTTTCTGAGTCATCCTGATCATCCTTGTCCTTGGTTACTCTGGAACCAAACTCCTAAAAAAAGCGCTCGACATTTTCGACCTTATTCTGATGATACCAAAGAACCAAAACTGGTGACCACTAAATTAATTGCATAAAACTATATCATTGAACACTGAATGATAATCAAACTGATATCTCAACGAGAAATGTTAATAATTCTACCAAGCATAAAAATGGGGATTCTCTTGTAGAATAAAAAACAAATACAAATTAAAAGGCATGTGTCGTTTCAAAATTTTTTTTATAGAATATGTATCCACACTTCAGCCCAATAGGATGACATATTACATATGAAATTAATCCTAAAGCATAAGCAGCCAGCAAATAAACTCGTGATCAGTCAAAGAATGCCAAAAACAAAACTCTGATACAAAAGGCACTATTACAGAGAAACGTAAAGTGACCTCATTAAAATACTAAACCATAATGTGGTGCTGGTCTAATTCATCCAAATGCATCAAGTACATGACATTGAAGATGCTTAGACTGCTTTAAAAATATTAAGAAACCAACTCTCAAGTGTCAAATTAGTTATATTGGGCATGGCATTATTCTAATTATATAGAAAAATCAAAAGTGAGATAATCTTTAGTGTGTGCATCTCAATTTAAAAGTGTGATAAACATGACAAAGACAAACATTCATACATTCTCAAGCCCAAGTGACAAAGATGCCTTGGCATATTTAAATTTTAACTATCATTTAGCTCTAGAAAAATTGACAAAACTCCTGCTCCCTCCCCCTATCTCCCTGAATCAATAAGGTAGTGTTTCAGCTCTCCCAAACTCTACCTAAACATGAAACAATTTATACATAAGATGTATGGGGACTTAACGAGGGCATATACATGAACATCAAGTGGATTTTTTTTATGAAAGCTGGCGGGGTAATTAGTAAAGACTAAATGTATTATTTAAAGACTAAAGTTGACAAAAAGAAGAGGAAAACCAGGAAATACCTTTGGACGCGTAAACCCACGGTCGAGGTAAGCTTCTGTGTTAAGGTTTATTCCCTCCATATTTTCTTGATTCTTAGCCAATTTTCTATCATTTTTCGACATAAGATCTCTACTTCTAAAGATATGATTCAACTGCATAAACACGATAAGTTCAATTATCAGTGAACCATTGGCAAGTGAGTAAATGAAGAAAATCGGCCAACCAATGTAACAGATAACACAATGACAAAATGAAAACTCTTGTAACAAAAGGATTAACCACACTGAAACTGAGACTGCAAAAATATATGTGCATGTTCGAGTAAACCTGGAAAAAAAAAATCGGTTCGTGTACATACAGAATTCATCAGGTAAGCATCCATGGTATTTGAATCTTCCTCGGAACCTTTGAGGTAAAAAGGCTTCTTGTTGTGGTGCATTATATCACGATAGTTATTGCCTAGACAAAGCGAATAACACCATCAATAAAGTTAGTTACAAATAGATGTTATGTGTGCAGAGAAGTCATACAAGGAAATTGCCCAGTCCACTAATGCTATTCTCCTACTCTCCAAGCCATCCCACAAACAAGACAAGGGAAGCAAAAACTGTTAGAATTTTGGGACACTTATATAATTAAGTGAATGTGTATGGTCATCAATTATAATAAGTTAAAATTATGTGATCTATTTTTGAAACAAGAAATTTGACTTAAGGACATAACTATCATGAATATTTATTGTGGATACCATATGCAGAATTCTTAATTTGATGAGGGGCCAAATTAGAAATAAGCAAAAGTTATTATAACTGTCTTTGTCAGTTATAAGGGGTTATGGTCCCAACATGTAGAGACACAACTTTTCTCTGTATCCCCATCAACAGAGATTATCAAGAAATCTAAAAGAAACTCTACAGTGGAAGATCAAAACCATCATCAATATCACAACTATGGCCAAAGATCTGGGTACGCTTCCGCAATCCTTTGATTTAGAATTAGTTTTCTGAAAATTGAATAGGCTATTAAGTTTTTACCAACAATGGTATCAGAGCACCTATTCAAATTTTAGAGAATTCGGAATTTGTTTTTTTTTTTTTCCCTTCGATTTCTTCTTCTATATATATTCAGTTTATTATGTGACTGTGATTCACAAATAAGATTCGGTCATATATATATATTTAATTGTCATGATTTTGTTTTGTTTTTTAAATGCGATTAATATTCAATTTTACTGAACCATTTTTCAATCGCAAATTTTGGTTGTCGTGGTGTGCTGGTATGGATTTCTTGTTTGCGGTAATCTATGGGCCATTCTGTGGTGGATATTATTATTATATTTTTTAATCGCATAAGAAATAAAATTTGGTTCTTTGCAGGGCCGTACAGCTTTCATGTTTGCATTAATCTATGGGTCTGTACATGAAAGGTTTTACTCATATAAGTTTATGATATTGTGGGTTGAAATCCTTGATACAATTATTTGTTTTACATGGTAAATTGATATTTTTTCCTTATATCACCGTGAGGTTTCAATTTTAATTCAATGAATTGGCATACTATATAATAAAGTTATTATAGTTCATCATTCCGACTGAATAAATTGAAATAAGAAGTCGCCAAAGTGATCACTCTTATGTAGATTGTTCATGAAGAATTTTGAATGTTTGTAAGTGTGTATGTTCATGCGATTATTAATCGGCTCAAAAGAAGGTTAATATTTGGCCGAATTACATAATTACTTGTGATAGTAAACATGTAACGATTGTCAAAATTTTACATGCAAATAATGAATCAATCCAAAGAGAGGTTTGTTATTTGTCATGCATGATTGTTAGTGTTTGATTATTGCAACAAGAGTATCACTTGCAGTTAATTTTAATGTCCAAAGACTTGAAATTAATAGTGCGCTAGGTATCTTGAGATGGGATTGCCAGTTATTTTGAATTTTATTGATAATTATGATTGTGAGCATGATATTTATATTTCAGTTGTGTTTGTTTGTTTGTTTTTTTTTTTTTTTTCAGTGAATGTTGCAACTATTTCTGCTAACCTAAATTCTGTGCCGGTCCTTAATGGTACCAACTTTAAGGACTGGAAGGAGAACATTCTGATAGTTCTTGGGTGCATGGACATGGACCTTGCGATTCGGACAGAGAAACCCACTGTTCCTTCGGCAACTAGCTCCTCGAGAGAGAGAGCTATATTTGAGAAGTGGGATCATTCCAACCGCATGAGTCTAATGATTATCAAGCGCGCCATTCCGGAGGTTTTTAGGGGTGCGGTGTTCGGGGACACCACCAATGCCAAGGAGTACCTTGCTGAGATCGAGAAGCGCTTTGCCAAAAGCGATAAGGCTGAAACAAGCACTATTCTGAAGAGCTTGATTTCAATGAAGTATAAAGGCAAGGGAAACATAAGGGAGTACATCATGGAGATGTCTCATCTTGCTTCGAAGTTGAAGGCACTCAAGCTTGATTTGCATGAGGATCTACTTGTGCATCTCATTCTGATTTCTCTTCCGGTTCAATTCAACCACTTTAAGGTCAGTTTTAACTGTCAGAAGGAAACGTGGAGTTTGAATGAATTGATTTCTCACTGTGTTCAAGAGGAAGAGAGATTGAAGCAAGAAAAGACAGAAAGTGCTCATTTGGCAAGCACCTCTAAGGACAAGGGCAAGAAAAGAAAGAATGAGGATGCTGCGGGTTCACGTGAGAAGAAACAAAATAAAGGTGGTGACCTTTGTTTCTTTTGCAAATGGCCCGGACACATAAAGAAGGACTGTGCCAAGTATCGCGCATGGCGTGAAAAGAAAGGTAAATTTCTTAATTTGGTTTGTTCTGAAGTAAATTTAGCTTCAGTGCCTATAAATACTTGGTGGTTAGATTCTGGTGCTACTACTAACATCAGTATTTCAATGCAGGGTTGCCTGAGCTACCGAAAGCCAAATGATGCTGAAAGACGTATCTACGTGGGCGATGGAAAGTCGGTAGATGTAGAAGCAATAGGGCACTTTAGGTTGTTATTAAGTACTGGTTTTTACTTGGATTTAATGGATACTTTTATTGTACCGTCGTTTAGACGGAATTTGGTTTCTGTTTGTTATTTGGACAAATTTGGTTATACTTGTTCCTTTGGAAACAATCAGTTTATGTTATCTATTAATTCTAGTATTGTTGGAACTGGTTCGCTTATGCAATATGACAATCTATATTTGCTTGACATAAATGCTTCATATAATAAAACCCTAAATGTTGAATCAAAAGGTACAAAACGAAAGCTAAATAATGCTAATTCGGGTGCATTATGGCACAAGCGCTTAGGTCACATCTCTAGAAATAGAGTAGAACGACTTGTGTCGGATGGAATTCTAAATTCCATTGATTTTATGGATTTTAATGTCTGTATTGAATTAAAGGAAAACAAACCAAAGGGAAGAGATTAGGTGCATATAGAGCTACGAAAGTCTTAGAGTTGATACATACGGATGTCTGTGGGCCGTTTCCAACATCTTCTTGGAATGGTCAACGCTACTTTGTATCATTCATAGACGATTTTTCAAGATATGCATACATATTTCTTATTCATGAAAAGGCTCAAACATTGGACGTGTTCAAGTCATTTAAGGTTGAAGTTGAAAATCAACTCGACAAAAGGATAAAGAAAATACGATCCGATCGTGGTGGTGAATACTACGGTCGGAACGATGGTTCGGGTGAACAACGTCCAGGGCCTTTTGCCAAGTACCTAGAGGAGACAGGTATCGTCCCACAATAAACCATGCCGGGATCTCCGAGCATGAATGGTGTAGCGGAAAGACGAAATCGGACTCTTAAGGATATGGTAAGGAGCATGATTAATCATTCATCATTACCGGAATTACTCTGGGGTGAGGCACTAAAGACGGCAGCATACATTCTGAATAGGGTGCCGACAAAAGCAGTTGCTAAAACACCTTTTGAGCTTTGGACCGGGCGAAAACCCAGTCTAAAGCATTTTCATGTTTGGGGATGTCCAGCTGAGGCAAGGCCTTATAGGCCACATGAGAATAAATTGGACCCCAAGACTGTGAGCAGCTACTTTATTGGCTATTCCGAGCGATCAAGGGGCTATAAATTTTATGATCCCAAATCAAGATCAATTTTTGAGACGGGTACAGCTACATTCTTCGAGGATATTGAGTTTGGGGGGAAGAATAAAATAAAGGACTTTGTCTTTGAGGAAGAATCAACTTCTACTACGATTAATGAGGAGTTGATTCCTATTCCGATTGTTTTAGACAATGATCAAGATTCCACTCTAATCATTGATCATATCGGAATTCCAAAAAATCAAGACATCGTTGCTCTCCCAGAGGTACAAACTCAACAACCTCTTGAAGAAGTAATTGAGGTACAAGTGCCATTGCGGAGGTCCATGAGAGAAAAGAGAAGTACTATTTCAGATGACTATGTAGTATTTCTCCAGGAACATGAGGATAATGTTGGCATGATGGAAGATGATCCTATCAACTTTTAGAAAGCCATAGAAGGTTCGAATTCGGGAAAGTGGATCAAAGCAATGAATGAAGAGTATAAGTCAATGCAAGACAATAAAGTTTGGGAACTTGTCCCATTACCGGAAGGTGCAAAACCTGTTGGTTGTAAATGGATTTTTAAGACCAAAAGGGATTCAAACGGTAATGTGGAAAAGTATAAAGCTCGTCTTGTAGCAAAAGGCTTTACTCAAAAATACGGAATTGACTATAAAGAGACTTTTTCTCCGGTTTCAACTAAAGACTCTTTTAGGACAATCATGGCACTTGTCGTGCATTTCAATATGGAGCTACATCAGATGGATGTAAAGACTGCGTTTCTCAATGACGACATTGATGAAACAATATATATGGTGCAGCCAGAAAACTTTGTGTCGAGAGACCCAAAGAATATGGTTTGCAAATTAAAGAAATCCATCTATGGGCTTAAGCAAGCGTCTCGTCAGTGGTACCATAAATTTCATGAAATAATTCTCTCCTTTGGTTTTGAGGTGAATTTAGTCGATGATTGTGTGTATCAAAAGTTCAATGGGAGTAAGCACATATTTTTGGTTTTATATGTGGACGACATTTTGCTTGCCACAAACGATATAGGCTTATTGCACCAAACCAAGAGTTTTTTGTCAAGACATTTCGAGATGAAAGATCTTGGTGAAGCCTCATTTGTATTAGGAATCCAGATACATCGAGATCGTTCTCGAGGTATTCTTGGATTGTCGCAGAGGAGCTATATCGATAAAGTACTCAAGAGATTTGGTATGCAAGATTGTAAACCAGGAAACACCCCAGTCGCTAAAGAAGACAACTTTAGTCTCAAACAGTGCCCTAAAGGAAAGCTTGAAATTCAAGAAATGCAAAAGATATGCTTCGGCGGTAGGAAGTCTTATGTATGCTCAAGTATGTACGCGTCCGGATATTGCATACATAGTAGGTGTGTTGGGCAGATATCTAAGCAACCCAGGAATGGATCACTGGAAAGCAGTCAAAAGAGTAATGAGATACCTGAAGAGAACTAAGAATTACATGATGCTCAAGTATGTACGCGTCCGGATATTGCATACATAGTAGGTGTGTTGGGCAGATATCTAAGCAACCCAGGAATGGATCACTGGAAAGCAGTCAAAAGAGTAATGAGATACCTGAAGAGAACTAAGAATTACATGCTCACGTATAAGAGGTCAGACAGTCTTGAGATCATTGGGTTTTCTGACTCCGATTTTGCGGGATGCCAAGACAGTATGAGATCCACTTCGGGCTACATTTTTTTGCTAGCTGGTGGAGCCGTTTCTTGGAGAAGTGCCAAACAGACACTTACAGCTTCATCCACTATGGCGGCGGAATTTGTGGCTTGTTACGAGGCATCAAATCATGCAATATGGCTGAAGAACCTTGTCACTGGGCTGCGTATTCTGGAAGGGATTGAAAGACCCCTTGGGTTATTTTGTGACAACAAATCAGCTGTATTGTATTGCAACAACAATAGGAGCTCGACGAAGTCAAAGCATATAGACATCAAGTTCCTTGTTGTGAAAGAAAGGGTACAAAATGGACATATTTCTATAGAACATATAGGTACAAACTCCATGGTAGCAGATCCCTTGACAAAGGGTTTGCCGCCTAGTGTCTTTCATGAGCATACTGCTCGTATGGGTGTTGTAGAGATCGATGATTTCTAGTTTGAGTGGGAGTTTGTAGTTTGGTTATCTTTCAGTTT
Source organism: Henckelia pumila (assembly GCF_033568475.1). NCBI lineage: Eukaryota > Viridiplantae > Streptophyta > Magnoliopsida > Lamiales > Gesneriaceae > Henckelia > Henckelia pumila. The sequence continues at coordinate 83,222,260 of NC_133121.1, forward strand.
AATTGTTTTATAGACATTTATGTATTTTTTTATTATTCTGATCAGAATTAAATAAAGTATTATTCAGTTCATTACACTTGTACAATTATGTTTAAAGTTTGATCTCACTAAAGTTAAGTAGGACCAGTTGAAAATTGACATGAACAGATCACCTTGCATGTAATTTTCATGCCACTAATTCATGATTGATCTATGTCATTTAGTTATGTTGATGTACGTGACCATTGATGGGTTTAGTTGTGATTGATATAACGAAAACCGCTTTGATCCCATGTCAATATGACTACTGGACGAGATTGTTCAGAATGTCCTCAGATTTTGATGACAAAAGATGTGCACACTAAGGATATCACATTCATTATGTTATATATGTGTCCAGTGGGAGATTGTTAGAATTTTGGGACACTTATATAATTAAGTGAATGTGTATGGTCATCAATTATAATAAGTTAAAATTATGTGATCTATTTTTGAAACAAGAAATTTGACTTAAGGACATAACTATCATGAATATTTATTGTGGATACCATATGCAGAATTCTTAATTTGATGAGGGGCCAAATTAGAAATAGGCAAAAGTTATTATAACTGTCTTTGTCAGTTATAAGAGGTTATGGTCCCCACATGTAGAGACACAACTTTTCTCTGTATCCCCATCAACTGAGATTATCAAGAAATCTAAAAGAAACTCTACAGTGGAAGATCAAAACCATCATCAATATCACAACTATGGCCAAAGATCTGGGTACGCTTCCGCAATCCTTTGATTTAGAATCAGTTTTCTGAAAATTGAATAGGCTATTAAGTTTTTACCAACAAAAACCATCACAAGTAACAACACCACAGAAGTACTTTCTCCAAATAAATGGCATAGATAGTTTCAGCTGCAGCCTAATGGAATCTAAATTAAATGTGACAGGACATGTAGATGTCCATTACTTGTTGCTTCCTTGAACAGTAGTTAGTCGGTCATGGATTTGCCTTTCACTAGTTTCATTCTTGTTGACAAGAGAGATATTAAAAGGTTCCTTGATCAGAAAGAACTGGTATAATTGCACAATTTTTTAGATAATGTTTAGAAGTGTAAGAAAGTATGGCGAAGGAATTGAGAAACCTTTATTAGGTAGTGTTTGGGGGAGATTTTAGGAAGCACTTCTCAGCTTCTCGTTAACAAAATTTCACAAAAATTCAAAATTTTTTTAATGAAAAACTGAGAATTGCTTCTTAGAAGCTCTCCCAAACATTACCTTAATATCAGGTACACCTTCCTTTTGCTTCACATGCAAAACCAGAAAACAAATTAACAGGTTTGAGGAAGGACAATTCAACTATGTTTGGCAGCAACTCATTGTTCAGATCTTTGGAATGATAATGATTAAATTAAGGAACACATAATGTTCAATCCTGGATAAAATTGACATTAGAGCGTTGGAATTGCAACAGAAAGCATGTTATTCTTAAGAGAACTAGAGCGTCAAGAAGGCAAGAGATTACATGAAAATAATCCAATCATGGCCTTTTCTTATTTACAAACCAATGCCCCTTAGTCTATTATGGATCTAACCATCCAAGTCCAGGCACAAAAAAATTTCCAATCTTGTTTATTTCTTGTCCAAAAACCGTATTTTATGTAAAAATGATTTAAAATATAGTGAATCGGACGAGAGATTTGGCAGTTGACTAAATCATTATATATTTCCATACAATCATATAGACAATGATTACTTGACAACATTGATCACTATGTTGCTTGTGTGGCAATGTTAAACAGATTTTGAAAATGACAAGGTGGTCGGATTTTTGTTTTGTTATTTTTTAACTAGAGGGATGAGGGAGTGATCATAGTTCAAAACACTGGGTAGAACGGTCTATACATGATGTAACTGAAAAACAATTTTAATGGAGACCAAGAAATAATGACATTGTTCTCTCCATGTAATCATTTGCATAGAATTAGAAGGTTACCACCATAGTCAAGGCTTGGTAATCATACAAAAAAGTTTAATGGGATCGATGACACGTTGACTGATGTACTCACATAAAGAGAAAAACATTTTCTTCTTCGATTGATGAAATTCACTGCTTCCCGATGCCTCGAAGATTTTCATCCAATTCTTGTATAGATTTGTCTTGAGGCCATAAAAAGAAGTCATGTCCAAATCCTATGCACATAGTCAAAACACATTATTCAGATCACAGTCATAATTCTTCTTGAAATAATACCAAGTAATTCCATCATGAATTAAACCATTATAGCCATTCTATGGGCGAAGATTGAAAAAATAATAATATCACTCAGACAAGTTGTTTATATATAAAAGAATCATCGCAGTTAAAATCTATTATTCATGAGCCAGCTTTGATCGATCACACATAATTTAGACAAATTTATCTGATATATGTGAAATAATTGCATTTAGGTGGACGTTTAGCAAACGTTAGCAATGAATCAGACTAATCTTGCTTTAAGGTGGAAGTCTTTTAATTTTTTTGAGGGTTCATTAAACTTTTTACCAGCATGTAGGGTGGTGTCATAAATACCTAATGATTAGCTCGTATGCCTTCTAAATCCTAACCCTAAATATAAAAGGAAGACATTTTAAACTGAATTTACTAGTTTTAAATATATCCCGCGCAAGGTGATGGAAATAAACTAAAACCAAACAACTATAGAATTCAAAAGAACGTGACTATGTCGAAACTTAGATAAGAATAGTCAAGTCAAAAAACAAATATATTGTAAGGTCCTGAAGTTAATTATTTCGTGATTAGCAGAGTTGATTATTATTTATTTTGGAGATTAATTGAGCCGGGATTGAATCGATTTAATTTGAAAGTTTCAGGGGCCGAATTGCAATATTGGAGGGTTGGACTTAGTCAAAGCATGGGATTATTATTATTATTATTATTATTATTATTATTATTATTATTATTATTATTATTATTATTTTTATTATTATTATTATTATTATTATTATTATTATTATTATTATTATTGTTTGCATCTCTCTCTCCCCTCATTCCTCCTCCCCTCCATCTCGCCTAGAAGCCGAGAAAGCCATGGAAATGGTTCCAAGCTCTTGCTCCGTCCGATTCGCACGATCCGACCGTCAGATTTCCGATTCGAGTTGAGATTCACGATCACCGCAATGAGGGCTTCGTTTTGACGTAAGTTTTGCTACGATCCATGTACTTTGAATTTTTTCGGGTTGTCAGAATTTGATAATTTTCGGGTATGTTGTTCTTGAGCTAGCATAGACCGTGTATTCGAAGTCGGTTTAAAAAAAGAACGAATTTTGGATTTTATATGATTTTCGGAGCATAATTTCGAAAATGGGTTTTGTGATTATGATTGGATTTGGTTGTTTTTGATGGATTGGAAGATGATATGAGTTGTTTAGAGTTGGTTGATGTTGTTGTTGATTTTTGGTTTGACCATTTATAGTCGTTATGCCGTCGAAATCGAGTTTTGGATTATCGGTTGTATTGTTTCGGTTTGATTCCCGGGTTTTTCTTGAGTTGATGAATTGATATCGAATCCGTATGTTCTACATTTCAGAGTTTGATTGAAATATTCGGGTTTGGAATGAACTTGGAAGTTTGAATCGATTCGAGAATTGAAAACGGTATATTATTGAGCTTCTTCGTTATGATTCGTTATGATTTGATTCATTATTGATTGAGTTCGTTGTTATTTTCAGATTTGAATCCTCGACGAACTTAAAAAGATAAAAGACGACATTGAATTGAATGGGGTTGAATACTCGAGTTCGATTGATTCTCGAGCCCCAAAAATCACATAATGCATGTTTATTTGTTGGTGTGAACTTGATTGATTTATCTGTTTACACTTGCATTCATATTGAGCCAAATATTCGATTCGTTTTGAAATTAGACAATTTAGGGAGCTATATTGAAGTGGTCTTGGATTTCAAGTTTTTTCAAGTGCTAGAATACTTCTTATAGTTGCTCTGAAGTCTAGGAGTTAAGTTGTGCGACATCCACCCCGAATAGGAGTGTCGGTGGTTGTTCGTAATGACTTGACTCCGGAATCCCAACCGAGTACCGATTGATATTTCGATTATCTGATAGTCCCGAGTTTTGAAGTCATGCATACATCCATTCTCATTTCAATTTATTGATGATTGATACAATTCTATATGAGATGTTTAATTGTTATTGTATGCCTGTCTCTTTTACTTAAAAATTATATTTCTAACCGGGTTATCTGGCTGTTGTTTTTGTTTGTATGTGTACTTGACAACAGGAGGATCAGGAGCCGGACCGAGTCGTCTGGGTTAGCTCGGGGTGAGAATGATAGAATTGAGACACCGTGTCGTAGGGTCGGGTCTTTTGAACTTGGATATTTTGATTAGTCGATTGATTGATATCATCGAACTTAGATTGTATTCGACTTGTATTGTATTGTATATGCATGTGGAGTTGTAGTGCATATTTATATTTTGAAGTATTGAATGACTTGAATGGAGTTGGTTAGCCTTAATTTTTGTTCTGTTGTTTTCTGGGCAGAGGGCGCGCTCGATCCCACAAGTTCGTAGGATCGAGCGCGGCCTGTTCTTTGTTGAGGCAGAAACCTTGCATTTTTGAGTGCGCTCGATCCTACGAGTTCATAGGATCGAGCGCAGCCCTTGAATTTCTCGGGCAGCACCTAGAGCATTTGTGGTGCGCTCGATCCTACGAACTCGTAGGATCAAGCGCGGCACTATTCATCCAAAAAAAATTCCTTTTCTTTTGGCTTTTGATTAATGATGCTTAATTATTGTTTAGTCCCAGATTAGACGATTAGAAAACGGGGTCTCACATTAAGTGGTATCAGAGATATAAGATTCTTGGAATTGAACTAGAGTGAGCGGGGTAGATCGAGTCCGCATGAATTGAATTCTCGCATGTGATTGATTTATTTAAATGATTATTTAAATACGTGCAAGTATGTTTTATTTATTCTTGGATTAATTGAATTACATGAGTTGTGATTTAATTTATAAAGCAGGAATTACGTGATATATATTTGTATTTGTGCTATCATCTGTCCTCGAATATCCTTGAGATTCATGATTACTCATAGCAGAGTTTTGGACACCGAGGTTATGAGATTGAGATTGTGATTGAGATATTGTGTCCTAAACCTTTGATATCAGATGGCACCTCGACGATCTGCGCGAAAGAATCAACCACCTTTGATTCCTCCTTCTACTGAGAATCCGTAGCCAGTAATAACTCTTCCGAATGATCAGGGTAGTACTGGAGTGGATCAGTTTGATGCAACCGCGACCCCTATGGAAACTCTATTGAAGAGATTTCGATCGTTCCGACCGCCTACATTGACGGGTACCGAGAACTTCATTGACTGTGAAAGTTGGCTAGATGACATTGATCAGCTCTTTGATTCCCTCGACTATACTGATGACCGCAGAATCAGGTTAGTCATTCACCAACTTCAGGGTGTTGCTAAGAATTGGTGGAACACAACCAAGAGGGCGAATGAGAATCGAGGCACCACTGTCACTTGGAGTTTATTCAAGACTGAGTTTTATAAGCGATTCTTCCTTGTGTCGTACCGAAAGGAAAAGGGTTCCGAATTTGCGAATTTAAAGCAAGGGAAATTGAGCATCGAGGATTATGTGAGCAAGTTCGACAGTCTCTTGAAGTTCGCACCTTACGTCTCAGAAAATGAAGAAGCCAAAGCCGATCATTTCATCAACGGCTTGAATCCAGAGATTTTCACTTTGGTCAATACCGGGAGACCCAACAACTTCGAAGATGCTATGGATCAGGCAAAGGGAGCCGAAGCTGGACTATTGATGCAACGAGGAAATCAGATAGCTCCTCAGCAGCAGCAGAGATCTTTTCAGAATCAGCCCGTTCAGTTTCAACCTCAACAGTCTCAGTATCAGTACCAACCTTCTCAGCAGTCGAATCAGTCTCAGAGGGTTGAGGGAGGAAACAGTGGCAAAAATAGGAAAGATCAGTATCGACCGAAAGGAAAGCAATTTAAGAAGTCTGGGAGCAGTTCATCCAGTTCCAGTGGCTCAAGACAGTTCAGTTCTGGACAGGGTTCAGGGTTTTCAGGAGAATCGTGCAGTAAATGTGGAGGTCGTCACCCCAGTGACCAGTGTCGAGGCGTGTTTGGTAGTTGTAACATCTGCCAGCAGCCGGGTCACTTTTCTAGAGTCTGTCCTCAGCGGGGATCCGATAGAGCTCAGAGCGGAAGTTCTTCTCGACCGCCAGCTCAGCCCGAGAGATCAGCTTCTGCAGTCCATTCTTTTCAGCCCCAGCAGCAGTCTCGTCAGGGAGGTAAACAGAATCAGAACCAACCTCCTCGACACCAGGCGAGGGTGTTTGTCTTGACAGAGGATTAGGCCAATGCAGCTCCGAATGACGTGATAGCAGGTAACTGTTCGATTTTTGGTTATCCTACGTATGTTTTGATTGATATGGGTGCTTCTCACTATTTTATTTCTGAAAGATTTGTCGTGATGCATGATTTAATTGCTGAGCCTTTATCTAATGTTGTTTCTATTACTTCACCTTTGGGTGGAGAAACTATTTCGGTGAGATTGGTCCGAAATTGTGTATTAGAATCCGAAGGGAATTCGATTGAGATAAACTGCATTGTACTTGGACTATCTGATTTTGACTGTATTGTCGGGATTGATGCTTTGACCAAGTATAGGGCGACAGTAGATTGCTTTCAGAAAGTGGTCCGATTCAGACCTGAGATGGCAGACGATTGGAAGTTTTTTGGTAAGGGTTCTCGATCCAGAATTCCTTTGATTTCGGTGTTATCCATGTCTCGTTTGCTACAGAGAGGAGCAAAGGGATTTCTGATTTATACAGTGGATGTCCAGAGGTCTAGCCCTGAGTTGACTGAGATACCAGTGGTTAGCGAGTTTCCTGATGTATTTCCAGACAAGATTCCTGGTTTTCCGCCTATTCGAGAGATCGAATTTAGCATTGAACTTGCACCAGGTACTCAGCCTATTTCGAAAGCGCCTTACCGTATGGCTCCGTTACAATTGAAAGAGTTGAAGGAGCAGTTAGAGGATTTGATTGCCAAGGGATACGTCCGACCTAGCGTATCGCCTTGGGGTGATCCAGTGCTTTTTGTGAGGAATAAAGACGGTTCTATGCGACTCTGCATTGACTATCGCCAGTTGAATCAATCGACGGTCAAGAACAAGTATCATCTACCTAGGATTGATGATATTTTTGATCAACTGCAAGGTCCTTCAGTGTATTCGAAGATAGATCTGAGATCAGGGTATCATCAGCTGAGAGTTCGCGACGAGGATGTGCCTAAGACAGCCTTCAGAACCAGATATGGGCATTTCGAGTTTATAGTCATGTCGTTCGGTTTGACCAATGCTCCAGCAATTTTTATGGATCTGATGAATCGTATCTTTCAGCGGTATTTGGATGAGTTTTTCATTATCTTCATTGACGATATTCTGATCTATTCAAAGAACCGTTCTGACCATGCCGAACATTTGAGGATTTTATTGTAGATTTTGCGAGCCGAACAGTTGTATGCTATGCTATCAAAGTGCGAGTTCTGGTTGGACCGAATAGTTTTTCTAGGCCACATTATATCAGGAGATGGAATTGCTGTGGACCCTAGTAAGATCGAGGCAGTCATGAATTGGCCGAGACTGACATCAGTGCCAAAAATTCGAAGCTTTATGGGTTTAGCAGGGTATTATCGCTGATTTATCGAGGGTTTCTCTTCCATTGCAAAGCCGATTACCCAGTTGACTCAGAAGAATGCACCGTTTGTTTGGTCCGAGAAATGCGAGGCTAGTTTTATTGAGTTGAAGAAGAGATTGACCAGCGCTCCGATCTTGTCTATTCCATCAGGTACGGGAGGTTTTTCCTTTTATTGTGATGCTTCTCACTATGGTCTTGGATGCATTCTTATGCAGAGGAAGCACTTCATTGCTTATGTTTCGAGGCAGCTGAAGCCGCACGAGACTCGTTATCCGATCCATGATCTTGAGCTCGCTGCAATCGTTTTTGCCTTGAAGACCTGGCGCCATTACCTTTATGGTGAGTCGTTTGAAATATTTTCTTACCACAAGAGCCTGAAATACTTGTTTTCCCAGTCCGAGCTGAACATGAGACAGAGGAGATGGATGGATTTGCTTAAGGACTTCGACTGTGAGATTAAGTATTATCCTGGAAAGTCGAATGCAGCTGCAGACGCTCTTAGTCGAAAGCTTTGTTCCTTATCTCTCGCCACGATTTGTGTCTCTCAGTTGATTGAAGACTGTTGTACTTTTGGTTTGGAGTTTGAGACCGATAGGAGATCCATCAGAGTTTTTGCGATTCAGGCCGAGCCAGAGTTATTTTAGTTGATTAGAGAGGCTCAGAGATCTGATACGATCAGTCAGAGTTTGATAGAGAGGGTCAGATCAGGTCACCAGTCAGAGTTTCAGGTCAGGGATGATGTTTTATTCGTGAATAACCGTATTGTTGTGCCCGATGTTTCTGAGTTGAGACAGCGTATTCTTCGAGAGGTGCATTGCAGTCGAATCAGTGTTCATCCCGGAGGACGAAAGATGTATAACAACTTGAAGACTCAGTTCTGGTGGAAACAGTTGAAGGGAGACGTCACGAGGTTTGTGTCCCTTTGTCTGAATTGTCAACAGGTGAAAGCCGAGAGGAAGAAACCAGGTGGATTATTGCACAGTTTGACTATCATGAAATGGAAATGGGATCACATCTCGATGGATTTCGTCACAAAACTACCGCGTTCAGTCAAAGGTTATGATGCGATTTGGGTAGTGATTGACCGGTTGACGAAATCTGCTTGTTTCATTCCATACCGTATGACATACCGTCACGATCAGATGGCCGAGTTGTATGTCAGAGAGGTTGTGAGACTGCACGGCATGCCAAATTCGATAGTATCAGACAGAGATCCGAGATTCACTTCTCACTTTTGGCACAGTTTGCAGGAGGCTTTGGATACTCGTTTGCACTTGAGCACAGCGTATCACCCTCAGACCGATGGTCAGTCCGAGCGTACGATCCAGACTTTGGAGGATATGCTTCGAGAACTAGTGCTTTATTTTGGATCAGGTTGGCAGGATTATTTGCCTCTAGTAGAATTTTCGTACAATAATAGCTTCCAAGCGAGTATTGGTATGACACCTTTCGAAGCTTTGTACGGGAAGAAGTGCATGTCTCCGTTATTTTGGGATGAGATTTCGGAATCACCTGAGTTGGGTCAAGATATGATTCGCGATATGGCAGAGCAAGTGAAGTTGATTCGAACCAGAATGAAGACATCCCAAGATCGACAGTCCAAGTACGCTAATATCAGATGCAGACCACTGTGTTTCGATCAGGGAGACCGTGTGCTTTTGAAGATTTCTCCATTCCGAGGTACTGTCAGGTTTGGGAAAAGAGGAAAGTTGTTGCCGAGATTCATTGGACCGTATGAGATTTTGTAGAAGATAGGCGATCTTGCCTGTAGGATTGCTCTTCCTCCGTCTCTTTCAGGCATCCACGATGTGTTTCACGTTTCGATGTTGCGGAAATATAATTCGGATCCATCCCATGTTCTTCAGCCAGATGAGACCGAACTCGATGAGACTCTGAGTTACTTCGAGAGACCGATTAAGATTCTTGACAGGAAGGAAAATCAGCTCAGAAAACAAGTCAATTCCGTTAGTGAAGATTCACTGGAGTCGTCACGGAGTTGAGGAAGTGACTTGGGAGACCGAATCTGATATGAAGCAGCGATTTCCAGAGTTATTCGATTGATTTGAGTTTTCTTCAGTTTGATTCTTTCTTGTTTCAGTCTGCGGTCTGTCAGATTTTGAGGACGAAATCGAATCTTAGAGGGAGAGAATTGTAAGGCCCTGAAATTAATTATTTCGTGATTAGCAGAGTTGATTATTATTTATTTTGGAGATTAATTGAGCCGGGATTTAATCGATTTAATTTGAAAGTTTCAGGGGTCGAATTGCAATATTGGAAGGTTGGACTTAGTCAAAGCATGAAATTATTATTATTATTATTGTTTGCATCTCTCTCTCCCCTCATTCCTCCTCCCCTCCATATCGCCTAGAAGCCGAGAAAGCCATGGAAATGGTTCCAAGCTCTTGCTCCATCCGATTCGCACGATCCGACCGTCAGATTTCCGATTCGAGTTGAGATTCACGATAACCGCAACGAGGGCTTCGTTTTGACGTAAGTTTTGCTACGATCCATGAAATTTGAATTTTGTCGGGTTGTCAGAATTTGATAATTTTCAGGTATGTTGTTCTTGAGCTAGCATAGACCGTGTATTCGAAGTCGGTTTGGAAAAAAAATGAATTTTGGATTTTATATGATTTTTGGAGCATAATTTTGAAAATGGGTTTTGTGATTATGATTGGATTTGGTTGTTTTTGATGGATTGGAAGATGATATGAGTTGAGACTTTTCCTTCATGCATAGACAAAATGTTGCTTCATTTTCTTTGTTTTGAAGGCAATATATTCTTTGATGTAAGGCTTCATAGTAGGAACATACCTTCATTCACTTTAAAAATTAACTATATCTCACCATTAGTATTTTTTCCTGTATAATTTACTGTAAGGAGTTCGGTAGCTATTTTCGACAATCCTTTTGTATTTGGCCAGCTATACATTGAACAAGTCTACACCTGACCTCATGTTGAAACTCTGCGCTTTAGAAAACATGAATCTGTTTAATGCTTTTAGGTTACAGAATATAAGCTTTACTTGATAGAAGCTTTTTCCTATGATTCATGATATTTTCACAAGTTTTTTTTAAGAATCCCAAGGATGTTCTGTGTTGAATCTCATTGATGTGTACTCATACATTCTTATTGGTTCACTGTTTGCCATATAATTCAAATTTGGAATTATTAACTTGTGGTTTTTACATGTAGTACTTTTGACAGTCATGTAAACTACAAATTATCATCAAGAGAGGTTGAGAAATTGTTAAAAACGAGATGGAGCTACACATGGAATTTGCCTGCTCTTACCATGAAGAATTGCAACTGGAAAGGAACATGAGATTGTTGCATCAAGGTTGCTTGTCGTATAATTTTGTCTTGTATCTTTGCTTTTTGACTTGACTAGTCTTATCTAAGTTTCAACATGGTCACGTTCTTTTGAATTCTATAGTTGTTTGGTTTTAGTATTTCCATCACCTTGCGCGGGATATATTTAAAATTAGTAAATTCAAGTTAAAATGTCTTTAGGGTTAGGATTTAGAAGGCATACGAGCTAGTCATTTGGTAATTATGACGCCACCCTACACACACTGGTAAAAAATTTAATGAACCCTCAAAAAATTAAGAGACGTCCACCTTAATGCAAGATTTGTCTGATTCATTGCTAAACGTTTGCTTGAACTAAATGCAATTATTTCACATATATCCAATAAATTTGTCTAAATTATGTGTGATCGATCAATGTTGGCTCATGAATAACAGATTTTAACCGCAATCATTCTTTTATATATAAACAACTTGTCTGAATGATATTATTATTTTTTCAATCTTCTCCCATAGAATGACTATAATGGTTTAATTCACGATGGAATTTATTGGTATTATTTCAAGAAGAATTATGACTGTGATCTGAATAATGTGTTTTGACGTATGTGCATAGGATTTGGACATGACTTTTTTTATGGCCTCAAGACAAAACTATACAAGAATTGGATGGAAATCTTTGAGGCTTCGGGAAGCAGTGAATTTCATCAATCGAAGCAGAAAGTGTTTTTCTCTTTATGTGAGAATAAAAAAAAAATTTTATGATTACCAAGCCTTCCCATAAAACATCATGTATAGACCGTTTTACCCAGTGTTTTGAACTATGATCACTCCCTCATCCCTCTAGTTCAAAAATAACAGAACAAAAATCCGACCACCTTGTCATTTTCAAAATCTGTTTAACATTGCCACCACAAGCAACATAGTGATCAATGTTGTCAGGTAATATTTGTCTGTATGACTGTATGGAAAGATATAATGATTTAGTCAACTAACAAATCTCTCGTCTGATACACTATATTTTAAATCAATTTTACATAAAATAAGATTTTTGGACCAAAAATAAACCAAATTGGAAATTTTTTTGTGCGTGGAGTTGGATGGTTAGATCCACTAATAGACTATGGGGCATTGGTTTTTAAATTAGAAAAGGCCATGATTGGATTATTTTCATGTAATCTCTTGCCTGTTTGACGCTCTAGTTCTCTTAAGGATAACATGTTTTCTATTGCAATTCCAACGATATCGACGGAATTGGTTACAATGAGGTAACAATATGTAAAATGTATGTTGCAGTGATATGGTGAGTATTTGCACATTTGTTGGCACGTTAAATGCTGACTTTACCTAGGTAGATTAATGTGTGGAATTTTCTAGAGATGTCGCCCTTGAATGTCAATTTTATCCAGGATTGAACATTATGCGTTCCTTAATTTAATTATTATCATTCCAAAGATCTGAACAATGAGTTGATGCCAAACATAGTTGAAGGTTCCTTCCTCAAACCTGTTCATTTGTTTTCTGGTTTTGCATGTGAAGCAAAAAAAAGGTGTACCTGATATTAATAAAGGTTTCTCAATTCCTTTGCCATACTTTCTTACAGTTCTAAACATCATCTAAAAAATTTTGTGCAAGTATACCAGTTCTTTCTGATCGAGGAACCTTTTAATTAGGGGTGGAATCGGGTCGGGACCCGTCCCGTAACCCCTTACCCGATTCCCATTTCGATAGGAATTGGGATTTTTTTTTCTCCCGATCCCGCACCCGAGAAGTGTCGGGACCCGAATGTTCGGGATCCCGTCGAGTCGGGAGAGGGTAATCCCGAACAATATTTTTTTAAAAAAAAATCTATGAAAATATTTTTTAAAAAACAATTATGAAGAAAATCAAACAATTTCTTAGTACATTACAAATAAATTAAAATTTCTTTGTCTATAACCATTAAAAAACTAAAACATTTTTTTAGTACATTACAAATAAACTAAAACAACTACTTGATTAATACAAAAAAATATATAATTATTCATAATAATAAAAAACAAAATAAAAATTTATAACTCAACAATGTTAATATTAAAAAAGATAAATATAAAAAAAATTATATGGTAGATAATTATAAAACATTAATATTAAAAAATAAAATTATAAAAAAAATTATTTTTTTAATTAAAAATATTATTTTTATATTCGGGTCGGGTCAGGAATCCCTTCGGGAAGAGTTGCCTATCCCGATCCCGAAAATGATCGGGTCGAGAAAAATCCCGACCACTCGGGTTGGAAAAAGTTCGGGATGGGAAAAATTCAAGACGAGAACGGGATGGGAATCGGGAAGGGTCGGGATTTATGTGAAATTTGCCAGCCCTACTTTTAATATATCTCTTGTCAACAAAGAATGAAACTAGTGAAAGGCGAATCCATGACCGACTAACTATTGTCGAATGAAGCAACAAGTAATGGACATCTTCCTTGTTGGTTTAGAGCATGAACTCCATGTCCTGTCACATTTGATTTAGACTCCATTAGGCTGCAGCTGAAATCGTCTATGCCATTTACTCGGATAAAGTACTTCCATGGTGTTGTTACTTGTGATGGTTTTTTCTTCCCTTGTCTTGTTTGTGGGATGGCTTGCATTCTGTATGTACACGAACCGAATTTTTTTCAGGTTTACTCAAACATTCACTTATATTTTTGCAGTCTCAGTTTCAGTGTGGTTAATCCTTTTGTTACAAGAGTCTTCATTTTATCATTGTGTTCTCTGTTACATTGGTTGGACGATTTCCGCCATTTACTCAATTGCCAATGGTTCACTGCTGATTGAACTTATCGTGTTTATGAAATTGAATCATATCTTTAGAAGTAGAGATCTTATGTCGAAAAATAATAGAAAATTGGCTACGAATCAAGAAAATATTGAGCGAATAAACCTTAACAGAGAAGCTTACCTCGACCGTGGGTTTACACGTCCAAAGGTATTTCCTGGTTTTCCTCTTCTTTTTGTCAACTTTAAATAAAGCAAACATTTAGTCTTTACTAATTACCCCGCCAACTTTCATTAAAAAAAATCCACTTGATGTTCATGTATATGCCCTCGTTAAGTCCCCATACATCTTATGTATAAATTGTTTCATGTTTAGGTAGTGTTTGGGAAGAACTTCTCAGCTTTTACTTAACAAATTCAAGGAAAATCTGAGAAGTGCTTCCTAGAAGCTCTTCCAAACACTACCTTATTGATTCAATTGATTCACTCACTTTGTTTGGAATTCAGGTTTTGATCCTTTTGTCCCTAGCAGGCATTGCACAACGTGTTGTCAAGAAGTTGATCCAGTTGACTCCACCTAAGCTTAAGGTACTCATATTTACTTGCATTATGTTGTGTGTTGATGGATTCATAATATGTAACTCTCAGTCAATTGTTACTGTATCAGAAAGAGAAAATGTTTATTTTGCTGGTAAATCACCACCTTGATTGATGCAGGGAGATAGGGGGAGGGAGCGAGAGTTTTGTCAATTTTTCTAGAGCTAAATTACCATCTCGATAGTTTAAATTTAAATATGCCAAGGCATCTTTGTCACTTGGGCTTGAGAATGTACTAGTGTTTATCTTTGTCATGTTTTTCACTGAAACAAGAAGAATTTCGTAAATCTTTCTTATATTTCTACTGAAATTGTACATCCTTTATACAAGTTACATCATCATAATAAAGGTAATTAAATTACTAATTGATCTCAAGATAATTTCCTATTCTAGATAATTCATACAATGGAAAGTATATAATTTAGTATCTACAATATCTCCTAAATATTTCTGAAATCTTCAACATTCTCCCTCAAGTTTAGGAATAGATATCTCTCATTCCAAGCTTTCTACGAAGATTTTCATGACTCGGCTTTGTGAGACTCTTGGTTAGGATATCAACTTCTTGATCATAAGAGGAGATATAGAATAATTTAATGTCCTCTTCTTTCATTTAATCTTTAATAAAGCTTTGGTCTATCCTTACATGTTTCATTCGGTCATGCCGGACTGGGTTGTGCACAATGCTGATAGCAGATTTACTGTCACTGTACAACTTGATAGGTGAGCTGATAGTAATTCTCAAGTCTTGCATTAACCGTTGTAGCCAAAAAAACTTCACACATCCCTTGTGCAATAGCTCGATATTCAGCCTCAGCACTACTTCTTGCTACTACAGTTTGTTTCTTGCTTCTCCATGTAACCAAATTTCCCCACAACTCGATCAAAAACCAGAAGTTGACTTACAGTCATCACTTTCAGCCCAATCGGCATCAACATATGCCTCAATGTTGCGGTTATTATTATTTTTTGAGAGCATAAGTCATCGGCCAGGATTTTCTTTGAGATATTTTAAAATATGATTCACTGCTTGTAGATGGCTTTGAGTTGGAGAATGCATGTACTGAATTACAACACTAACGGCATATGCGATATCAGGCCATGTGAGAGATAAGTATATTAGTCTGCCAACCAAGCGTTGGTATCTACCAATGTCTGCATAAGGTTCATTCTTTTTAATGCTGTTCTTCTAATTTTTTTCCAAGTGGGTTCCTGCCGGTTTGCAACCCAATTTTCCAGTTTCTTGCAACAAATAAAGAGTGTATTTTCTTTGAGAAATGAAGATGGCATCTTTACTTCGAGCTACCCCCATGCCAAGAAAATACTTTAAAGATCCTAAATATTTTATTTCAAATTCTTTCCTCAATTTTCCTTTGAGCTGAAAAATCTCAACACTGTCATCACCTATAATTAGGATGTCATATACATACACAATGAGGATGGCCTTCCTTCCACCTTCTTCTGCTTTGATGAAAAAAGTATGATCTGCCTGTCCTTGACTATATCCCAGTCACATGAGAGTGGAGCTAAATCGAGTGAACCACGATCGTGGGGATTGTTTCAACCCATACAATGATTTTCACAGCTTACAAACTTTCCCTTGCTCATGTTCTGACTGGAAACCAATTGGAATCTTCATGTACACCTCTTCATCAAGGTGACCATTCAGGAACACATTTTTGATATCTAGCTGGTGCAATTCCCAATCCAAGTTTGCAGCAACAGACAACAACACGCGTATTGAATTGAATTTTTCCACTGGAGCAAATGTTTCTTCGTAGTCTATTCCATATGTTTGAGTAAATCCTTGGGCCACCAACCGAGCTTTGTATCTTTCAACTTCTCCATCAGCCCTATACTTCACTGTAAACACCCATTTACTTCCAACCACTTTCCTATCCTTGGGTAGATCCACTATATCCCATGTTTCATTCTCATGCAAAACTGTCATTTCTTCCAGTACAGCACTTCCCCATTTTTATCTTTCAAAGCATCATCAATATTTTTGGGAATTTTCACACTATCAATTTTTGTTGTAAAGCCTTAAAACCCGGAGACAACCTTTTACAAGTTAGAAAATTTGCAATAGGATGCATAGTACAAGATCTTAACCATTTCCTTTGTGCAATTGGAAGTTCCAAATCTTTGCAAACAGAAGGTTCCAATTCTAGGATCGATGATTGGTTATGCTGAGAAGGCTTTGGTTTGCGAGAGTAGATCTGAAGAGGTTTCTTTGAAACTACCTCCTCATGTACTTCTCTCCCCTGTTCATGAATCTGGATAGGACTTGGAACAAGTATAAGATCCGAATTTAGAAGAGGAGACACATCTTCTGATATGGGTAACGATACAATAGGATCCCAAATACTATTCTCGTCATTATTTTCCCCATGGAGAGGAGAGCGAGAGTATAAAAAATTATTTTCAAAGAAAGTTACATCGAAAGAGACAAAGAACCTTTTTTGTGAAGGTGAGTATCACTTGTATCCTTTCTGGGTTTAGATGATGATTTGAACAATACACTCTCTGAAATGGAAGACTCTTTGATAACCCTTACCAAAGATCTTCAAGAAATCAAAGCCAATCAGCACAAGTCTGGAGATCACATCATTCTTCTTAAAAACTCCATGGCCAACGAAATGGCCAAGCTTCAACAAAAGTTTCTCCTATTGACCAAGTTCTTGAAAAATTTCCACAAAATTGATTCCTCTCTGTCTCAACTACAACATTCTCATGAATATTTGGCAAACAAAGTGGACTCTTTATCTACAGACTTACAATCCCTCCAGACATCTGTTACCATAATTTTCAGAAAATGGCAAGACAGATTGAATCTTTGACTGAACTCTCACGCAAAATTTTACACTCTCAAGCGCATCCGCACTCAACTCAACCACCAATGGGCTATCAAGGTCAGTCTAGCCAACATCATTCCACCAGTCAAAGTCACAACACTCAACGTCGATATTCGAGTCACATATAGATTTTTTAGCATCAATTATATTATCTACACTTCTTTGATGATATATTCTATTGAGCTACCAGTACTTTGATAATGACTTCTTCGTTTTGTTTGTCAAAAAAGGGGAAATCAGTTCAGATCAGTTCAGTTTATCTCGTTTATCATTTCAGTTCTATTTATCTTGTTTAAATCAAATCAGTTCATAATGAAAAATATAAGAACAATCTAAACCGACGACAAGGGAGATCAATCTACGTTTTGTCAAACACCAAAAAGGGAAAAATTTTTGGAAACTTTAAATTTTGTTGTTTGCAAATCTGCGCTAAACTGATTTCAAATGAAAGAGCTAAACTGATATCGCGAAAGAAGAAAGTACTAAACTGATATCAAAAAGGAAGAAAGCGCTAAACTAACATCGCGAAGGAAGAAAGCGCTAAACTGATATCGCGAAAGAATAAAGTACTAAACTAATATCAAAGCACTAAACTGATTGAATTACAAAGTACGCTAAACTGAAGAAGGGCCAATCTAATTGCAAGAGTTTGGGAAGAATACTGATCGATAAAATGTTCTACATATTACATCAATTTACTATCGTTTCTTGAAGTGGATAAGATCTTCCGTACACTGATATGACTGCAACAGAACGCTGCAATCTCAGAGAATGTTGGGTGCAGAGAATGTTGGCAAAAACGAACAAAGCAACGAGAATAATTCAAATGTTATCTGATGCAATTCAAAATTATTACCGTTGGAATTTGAACCTATAAATAGAAATTTTGACCAGTTGAATGACCCTTTAACTCGTTCACTTATTCAATCATCCTCTCATTCAAAGTCCTAAAAGATAAACTGATCAAAGAACTCGAAGCACACACTTACAGTCATTATTCTGATCGATCAAGGATCTTATTGTTCAAGTCAGATCTTGTAGTACATATCATCTCATCAGTCTAGGACTAACATTGAGTTGTAACTAGGAGCTAAGATATGTAATTGTGTATAAGTCCTACTCTTGGAGTGGGGTTTGGCAAATTTATTGTAAAATTCAAAGTCTTCTAGTGCTATCCTTCCGAGGAGGAGGAAGGGGTGACAAGTGATTTACCCCCCCCCCCCCCCCCTCTACACTCTTAAACCGATCCTATCAAAAAGATTTATGTTTGCTGTTATGTTAATTATTATAATGATTACTTATGTTGATCAATTTATTGCTGCAATTTTGTGTATCAAAACAGAGCTGATGAATTTATTAACAAAATGATAATGTGTCATTGGGAATCTCTTCGATGCATCGGCTTACAAGATCCCGTATTGTTGGAGAACGGCGATCAGATCAATCAGAATTGATACCCGGTGCAGCGAAAGTTTAAAAATTTTATATGGAACGATTCCATAATGGGTATCAAAACTTTACGATTAAATTGTGTGTGTAAAAATTAAATAACAATTATAAATTTTTACCTCCAATCTCGAATCGAGATTATGGACACCAACAGATTGCTCTGCTCTTGTTGTATATCCCTGGAACTGATGGACGAACTGTTCTTCAATCAGGTCCACGAACGGATATTTAATCTCTCTGATAGATTGCACTAGAAAATCTATCAGAAGTTTCTACGAAGAGAATTAACGAATTTGATCCGTTAAACCAGACTGTAATTCAAAATTCACAGACTGGATTTTTCCCGAGCAGAGGGGAGGGGGGCGGCCACTGTTAGAGAGAAAACTAGGGTTTTTTCAAAAATTGTGACCTGTGTTGTGTGTGTAATTTCTGTACTGCAATAACTTATTTATAATATAGGCCGCTAACAGCTTAGGGCCCATTAGTCATAAGTTCAAGCCTGACAAGCAAAGCCCGCATGTTCAGAAATTAATATAAAATTCATCGTGACTCTGATTGATAAACCGATTTTACCAATGTTCACAGAAACCATTTCTGCACCTTTTAAAGTCAAGATAAATTTTTTTGAATCCGAATTCAGTGATTTCCAAAAATGCCCATCCCTATGTCATTTTAGGAAATCTTACTCCTCTACTCTTAAATAAGAAGTCCAACTTCTTTGTTCATTAAATTTAACTCTTTAAATTTAACTATCTCAACGGGGATTAAAAATCCATTACTCTGTGTGACCCTCAATGGTTCAGGGATACAGCTAGCTGTGGGCTCACAACTCCTTGTGACTCGGAACAACAATTTTCGACTTGCCCATCGAATCATGGTAAGAGCGCCTAGCAACATCGCCCCATGATTCCCTAGGTATCACTGATAGTTCCTGCAAGAACCAATAGATTTTGGTTAGCGTACAGTACGGTCCCTTCATCCATATATCCCGATCGAATCAACAACCATTGGTAAATCGAGAGTCGTTCGAGATTCAATAACTATGCAATACATCTTGAAGATCAAATAGTGACATCGCATGTGCTACTAAGAAACCATTTCTTAAAACACATCATGTACTCTGGCCAGAGATTCGTCACACTAATATCTCCTCAGATCGCATAGGATATCCACACTCGCAAGTATGTGGTGAATCCTTGACAACAAAGCATCGACTCCTATATGTGTTGTAACTGCACCCAATCCCGACACCTGATGACCCCAATAGAGTCGGTAAACGAGTCAAAACACAGTACTAGCATATAGAGTCTCAATGATGTTTCAAGTAGTAAGGACTAATGGTGTACAACCAAAACCGCGGACTTTATCCACTCGATAAGTGATAACCACTTGGAAAGTCCGGATAGGGTAGTTCGATCATTCATCGTATGAATATCCATTTGCATGCTTCGAACATCTCTATGTTCCTTACCAATGAAACGTGGTACTCTGCATTGCAAATGCTAGTCTCAAACTTGAGCAATCCTTATCCTTATTATCGGACGGCTCAATCGACTAGGAACAGTTTAGAATATACAGTGACTATAAGATGTGTTTCATGATAGTCATCCCCATGTGCTACCACATCTTACATACACTATAGTATATTCAAGGTCTTTATCAAAACAACAATAGTATATCACAATATAACAATATGAAGAAAGATAAAGTCATTGCCATTAATAAAAGTGTAAATTATATTTAAACAAAAGATTGTTTATACAAAGAGTCATCAAAGCCCTTAGCCACAAGTTGGCTCACCGGGCACCCACTCTTTCAATCTCCCACTTGCCCTAAAGCCAACTAGTCATACTATGTAGACCCATTGCTTCGCGATGTTTGTCAAATAATGGTCCTGGCAAGGGCTTAGTAAGAGGATCAGCGATATTGTCTGCAGAGGCCACTCTTTTGACAGTGATGTCTCCTCTTTCCACAATCTCCCGGATGATGTGGTATTTCCTCAGTACGTGTTTGGATCTTTGATGAGACCTTGGTTCCTTTGCCTGAGAAACGGCACCCGTGTTGTCACAGTACACCGGGACTGGACCAACAACTTCAGGAATGACGCCCAACTCTTGGACAAAATTCCTCATCCAAACCGCCTCTTTAGCAGCAGCTGATGCTGCAATGTATTCTGCCTCAGTGGTGGAATCCGCTGTGGTGTCCTGCTTGGAACTCTTCCAAGAGACAGCACCGCCATTGAGCATGAACACAAATCCAGAGGTTGACTTCGAGTCATCCACGTCACTTTGGAAGCTAGAGTCGGTATAGCCTTCCAATTTCAGTTCTCTTCCTCCATATACGATGAACATATTCTTAGTCCTTCGTAAGTACTTAAGAATGTCCTTCACGGCTTTCCAATGCATTTGACCGGGATTAGCTTGATATCTGCTCGTGACACTCAGAGCAAATGCTACATCCGGTCTGGTAGATATCATCCCATACATGATACTACCTATGGCTGACGCATATGGTACATGTGTCATTTTCTCTATCTCTTCATCAGTCTTGGGACACATAGACTTGGATAGAGAAACTCCATGACACATAGGTAGATGTCCTCTCTTGGACCCATCCATTGAAAACCGTTTCAATATGGTGTCGATGTAGGTTGCTTGAGTGAGTCCTATCATTCTCTTAGATCTATCTCTATAGATCTGTATCCCTAGAATATAGGATGCCTCACCCAAATCCTTCATCGAGAATCTACCTGATAACTATATCTTTGTTGACTGCAACATCCCTACGTCATTCCCAATGAGTAGGATGTCATCAACATAAAGTACTAAGAATGTCACAGCATCCTTAACTACTTTCTTGTACACGCATGGTTCCTCCGGGTTCTTGATGAAACCAAAATCCTTTATTGTTTCATCAAATTTTTGGTTCCAACTTCTTGATGCTTGTTTTAGACCATAGATCGATCTCTGAAGCTTGCATACCTTATGCTCGCTTCCCATGGATGTGTATCCCTCAGGCTGCATCATATAGATCTCTTCCTTAATGTTTCCATTAAGAAATGCAGTCTTCACATCCATTTGCCATATCTCATAGTCATACCAAGCAGCTATGGCAATAAGGATTCTTATGGACTTGAACATTGCAACTGGTGAAAAGGTTTCATCATAGTCAACTCCTTGTCTTTGAGTATAACCTTTCGCCACCAATCGCGCCTTGTAGGTCAATACCTTACCATCAGGCCCAAGCTTTCTCTTGTAGATCCATTTACACCCTATTGGAACAATTCCATCGGGAGGATCTACTAAAGACCAAACTTGGTTTGTATGCATCGAATCTATTTTCGACTGCATAGCTTCAAGCCATAAATTTGAATCCGCATCAGAAATTGCTTCCTTGAAGTTTCTTGGATCACATCCAACGTCGGGTTCATCTTGATCCCCTTCAAGAAGAAGACCATATCGACTAGGAGGTCTAGAAGTCCTCTCAGATCTTCTAGTTATAGGCGTGTCCATCATTGGTTCCTGAGGTGTAGGATCATTATTTTGTATTTCAAGGTGGATCGACTATCCAACTTATCTCCCACTGTCTGCTTCACGTAAGTAGGACATCCCCAAATCCTCAAGTAAGAATACTTAGGAGCTTTGCCATTCCATAACTCGTATGGTGTTTTATCCACTGCTTTGGTGTGGACGTTGTTCAACAACAATACCGCCGTTTCAAGCGCGTAGCCCCAAAACGAAGGTGGAAGCTCAGTGAAGCTCATCATGGATCGAACCATGTCCAACAAAGTTCGATTACGACGCTCCGATACACCATTCAGCTGAGGTGTCATAGGAGGAGTCCACTGAGAGAGAATATCATTTCCTTTCAGATAGTCCAAAAACTCGTTACTTAAGTATTCTCCACCTCGATCTGATCGAAGTGCTTTAATACTTTTACCTAGCTTGTTTTCTACTTCAGCCTTGAATTCTTTGAACTTTTCAAATGCTTCAGACTTATATTTCATTAAATATAAATACCCATACCTAGAATAATCATCAGTAAAGGTAATGAAGTAGGTGTGGCCAAATTGAGTACCAATTCTAAATGGACCACAAATATCTGTATGGATCAAATCCAACAGATTTTGACTACGCTTAGGTTTTACCTTAAAAGGAGATTTAGTCATTTTTCCTTTCAGGCAGGACTCACAAGTAGGTAGAGAGTTAATATCAGACATATCAAACATGCCCTCTCCCACTAGCTTGTTCATCCTCCTTGAGGAAATATGACCTAGCCTAGCATGCCAAAGGTTTGCCGGGTTTTGACTATCAATTTTCCTTTTGTTTGTTGTTACCGGTTTATCAACATAATTTATTGGAACGTCTTTTAATTTTAAGTTATATAGATCGTTTTCAAGTTGTCCATTTCCAATCAAACAATCATTCTTGTAAATATTGCAAATCCCATTCACAAAATTGCAAGAAAAACCATCTCTATCAAGCATAGAAATAGAAATAATATTTTTAATCAAATCTGGAACAAATAAAACATCTCTCAAAAGTAACTTAAAATCGTTCTGCAAAATTAAATAAACATCTCCTACAGCTTTGGCTTCAACTCTGGAACCATTTTCGAGCCTCAGCTGGGTCTCACCCATTCTAAGCTTGCGACTTCTTGTCATCACCTGCAAATCATTGCAAATGTGAGATCCACATCCGGTATCCAATACCCAAGAAGTAGTATTAAGTGAAACATTTATTTCAATATAGAACATACCCTTCGCAGTTCGCAACTGCTCTAGATATTCCTTGCAGTTACGTTTTCAATGACCGGGTTTCTTGCAGTGATGGCAAACATCCTTGGACTTTTCCATGTTTGAAGCCTTTGTCTTATTCTTCTTCTCGGGTCCGGTTTTCTTGGGTGGGGCAGAACGTTTCTTACCCTTTGTACTTGGCCCCTTCTTAGCTGAAGAAGAGGAGCCCACCAAGAGAACTGGTTTATCCTTCTTTAAAGTGGCTTCATATATTACAAGCATATTGACCATCTCTTCAAGGGAGGCCTCTATCTTGTTCATATTGAAATTCACCACAAATCCGTCAAACGAAGAAGGAAGAGATAGAAGTAGTAAGTCCACGTTGAGTTCATGCTCCAACACCAAATCAAGCGTTACCAACTTCTGTATGAGCCAAATCACTCGTACCCCATGGTCATGGACCGAAGTCCCTTCACGCATGCGACACGTCATTAGCTCCTTTACAGTAGCGAACCTTTCAGCTCTCGATTGAGCCCCAAAAAGTTCCTTGAGTTGTACGTGAATGTCAGCAGCATTCACGGTGTCCTCAAATCGCCTCTGGAGTTCATCAGACATCGAGGCTTGCATATAGCATTTGGCCTTGATATCATGGTCCCACCATGTATCAAGTTTGGCTAACTCTTCTGGACTTATGTCAGCTGGTGCTTCCTTCGGAGGAGTTTTTTCTAACACGTAGAGCATCTTCTCCGAAGTCAAGACAATCTTCAACTTACGAAACCATTCCGTATAGTTTGCGCCAGTCAATTTATTTTGTTCGAGGATCGAGAAAAGTGGATTACGCGAATTCATCTTTATGAAATACTGAAAAGAAACAGACAAATATCAGTGATTGTTTAATTAATTTACTAAGACATAAAATAGGCGAAATTTATTTTATGAATCTCACTCCCACTATTTTAACGATTTCACTACCCTCTAGTGAAAACGGGAAACTGTTTTTCTTAGTGAGAACATGGAGTCCAATTGACAAACTATGGTCCCGAATAATATCAGCCAACCATAATTTTCAAAAGGTAGAGCCCAATTGCTTCCAAAGCAACCTCCACGTTTTTACCTCATGTCCAGTAAGGGCCCAATAATATGACGCCGTTTATTGTGACATGTCAAGATGACCCATCAATATTAAGTTGTGATGGACGGTCTCCATGTGGATCCCCCAATAATATGAGCCGATCCCATGGGAGTTCCACCCAACTTACAACATGTGTCGATCCAATGTACAGCTTTCCGACGAACGGGCCCCCCCAATAATATGATCCGGACCGTATCCGCGGGTAGCATCTCATACATTGATCGTTGATGGAAGGTAGGAACATTTAAACAATTTTAAATTTTCTTTATTTATCTTGATATCAATTTTAAATCATATTTAAAATGAGGGATTTTAATTTTGAAAATTTGTCTCATCATTTTAAAATTTTGTATGCTTGCCGGATTCACACAATTTAGTCTAAAACATGCATACAACAATAATATCATATATTATATAGGATGATCGATTTCATTTCTAATCGACCTGTGGTTGCCAATCACGAGTCTTAGTCCAATCCTAGGTAATATGCAGTATGCAATGCAATCCTATTACATTGAGCTTCCAATTTACATTTATTCTGTCTTTATTGTCTGCTGGGCCCACCTCCATCTTCAAATCTTCATCTCCCACTAAGTCTAATATATTTACAATAAATAACCATGACAAGTAGGGGATACATTTTAAGGGGTCGGAACGGGCCATAAACCAAGCCCACTTTTATTACATATGACAATTCATATTGGGCCATAAACCAGGCCCATTAATAAATCCAACAACAATAAAAACAAATGTAAATTCCTAACATACACCTACAAAATTGGTCATGGCAATCGATCATCCTTATCCAATAACATTTAATTCAAAATTAATTTATTGGATAACATGCAATGGCAATTTAAATTTAAAAGGATAAAATCATATTCCATATATAAAATCTTATTTTACATACAAAATCATATTTTATCTTTTTATCAAATAAAATCATATTTTATCTATAAAATCCAATTTTATACATAAAATCATATTTTACTCAATATATCCATAAGATCATATCTTATCATCAATTGTACCAAAAATAATTAATTTCATAAAATCTGATTTAACGGATAAAATTTATAAATTTTCCAAAAATTAAAATTTATCCAAAAATCAATTTTAAAATTTTCGGACTCGAACAATTCGATCCGACGCCTCATGGACCAATCAAAAACAATTTTCGATCGGACCAAAAATAGAATTTTAACATATTAAAATTTTAATTTTAAAATTAAAAAATTAATTTTCGCGGGCCGCCCGGGACACTCCCGGGCAGCCCGCGCCCCAAAGGGGCTCGGGCCGGGCAGCGCCGTGCGATGGCCCCCCCCCCGGGCAGCGATCCAATCGCTGCCCGGGTTTTGCCCGAAAAAAAAAATTTTATTTTTAAAATATTTATTTTGTTTCAAAAACCGAGGCTTAAAAATTTTTTTAAAATCGATTAATTTAATCGCTTGATCTGAGAAACCTGGCTCTGATACCACTGTTGGAGAACGACGATCAGATCAATCAGAATTGATACCCGGTGCAGCGGAAGTTTAAAAATTTTATATGGAACGATTTCATAATGGGTATCAAAACTTTACGATTAAATTGTGTGTGTAAAAATTAAATAACAATTATAAATTTTTACCTCCAATCTCGAATCGAGATTATGGACACCAACAGATTGATCTGCTCTTGTTGTATATCCCTGGAACTGATGGACGAACTGTTCTTCAATCAGGTCCACGAACGGATATTTAATCCCTCTAATAGATTGCACTAGAAAATCTATCAGAAGTTTCTACGAAGAGAATTAACGAATTTGATCCGTTAAACCAGACTGTAATTCAAAATTCACAGACTGGATTTTTCCCGAGCAGAGGGGAGGGGGCGGCCACTGTTAGAGAGAAAACTAGGTTTTTTCAAAAATTGTGACCTGTGTTGTGTGTGTAATTTCTGTACTGCAATAACTTATTTATAATGTAGGCCGCTAACAGCTTAGGGCCCATTAGTCATAAGTTCAAGCCTGACAAGCAAAGCCCGCATGTTCAGAAATTAATATAAAATTCATCGTGACTCTGATTGATAAACCGATTTTACCAATGTTCACAGAAACCATTTCTGCACCTTTTAAAGTCAAGATAAATTTTTCTGAATCCGAATTCAGTGATTTCCAAAAATGCTCATCCCTATGTCATTTTAGGAAATCTTACTCCTCTACTCTTAAATAAGAAGTCCAACTTCTTTGTTCATTAAATTTAACTCTTTAAATATAACTATCTCAACGGGGATTAAAAATCCAGTACTCTGTGTGACCCTCAATGGTTCAGGGATACAGCTAGCCGTGGGCTCACAACTCCTTGTGACTCGGAACAACAATTTCCGACTTGCTCATCGAATCATGGTAAGAGCGCCTAGCAACATCGCCCCATGATTCCCTAGGTATCACTTATAGTGTCTGCAAGAACCAATATATTTTGGTTAGCGTACAGTACGGTCCCTTCATCCATATATCCCGATCGAATCAACAACCATTGGTAAATCGAGAGTCGTTCGAGATTCAATAACTATGCAATACATCTTGAAGATCAAATAGTGACATCGCATGTGCTACTAAGAAACCATTTCTTAAAACACATCATGTACTCTGGCCAGAGATTCGTCACACTAATATCTCCTCAGATCGCATAGGATATCCACACTCGCAAGTATGTGGTGAATCCTTGACAACAAAGCATCGACTCCTATATGTGTTGTAACTGTACCCAATCCCGCACCTGATGACCCCAATAGAGTCGGTAAACGAGTCAAAGCACAGTACTAGCATATAGAGTCTCAATGTTGTTTCAAGTAGTAAGGACTAATGGTGTACAACCAAAACCGCGGACTTTATCCACTCGATAAGTGATAACCACTTGGAAAGTCCGGATAGGGTAGTTCGATCATTCATCGTATGAATATCCATTTGCATGCTTCGAACATCTCTATGTTCCTTACCAATGAAACGTGGTACTCTGCATCGTAAATGCTAGTCTCAAACTCGAGCGATCCTTATCCTTATTATCGGACGGCTCAATCGACTAGGAACAGTTTAGAATATACAGTGACTATAAGATGTGTTTCATGATAGCCATCCTCATGTGCTACCACATCTTACATACACTATAGTATATTCAAGGTCTTTATCAAAACAACAATAGTATATCACAATATAACAATATGAAGAAAGATAAAGTCATTGCCATTAATAAAAGTGTAAATTATATTTAAACAAAAGATTGTTTATACAAAGAGTCATCAAAGCTCTTAGCCACAAGTTGGCTCACCGGGCACCCACTCTTTCACGTATGTGTTTGATATATTAAGTACATTCTTCTTTATCAGTGTTATCACTCGAAAATTTTTAATTTTCTGGTTATTGGTTTTGTTGCTTTGCCTATATATTTGGAACGAGTTATAAAGTAGCATATGAATACTAAAAAAAGAAGCTATCGTAGAGGTTTATATGAACTGTAGGAGCGAGTTTTCTCTGCTCCTAAAAATATTACATAGATTTGTCTAGCGCAATTATTGCCACCATTTCTAGCGTCAATTAAAGCGAAAGATAAAAGTGGTGGTAGATTTTATATTAACTGCTCTAAAAAGTTGGTTTGCCCCCTTTGAACATCTGTTGTCGAATACAAAAATTCTTGAATTCATAATATGCATCAAAAATATTTTTGAGGCAGAAAAAACTTTTTAAATGGAATTAAGAGACAACCCCCTTGGGTTTGTCCATGTCCACGACAAAATCGCATCCCAACATTGTTTAGGTAAACTATGAATTCAAGAAGTTTTTTATTCCACAAAAAATGTTATGTGGGATTGGGGCTACACCCCTTGGCTACATCCCGTTCCATGCCCAAATCTCATCCCCTACAAAGTTTTTGGAGAAAATTATGAATTCAAGAAGTTTGGTATTTGGAACTAGATTTTATGTTGGGTGGGGACAACTCTCATCAGTTACGTCACTATCAATGTAGTAGCCCGTATCCAGAATTAACGATTAATGAGTAATTAATCATGTGATAGTGTTTAGATTAAGTAAAACATGATTAAGGGAATTCCAGATGGATTAACGGACTTCGGAAATGGACTCAAAAGGATCAGAAGCTCCGATCGGGAACGGAGGTTCCGATTGCCTCTATACGCAGCCAGCCAACGAGGGAACGACGCGTGGCAGATAAGGGCTATCGGAAGCTCCGATGCTGCAACGGAGGTTCCGATCGTGTCCTATAAATATAAGGTCCAAGACTTTTATTTCTTGCCAATTCCGAATCCTCTCATGTGCCCGCGTGGCTCTATTTTAGGGCTTTGGGTACTCTTATTTTAGAGTTGGAGTAAGGAGTATGTTTTAGCATAGTCGGACAGTATCTGACATAGTAGCGGAGTAGTGCTCATGTAGGGGAGCCATGCTCAAGGCTATGGAGCTGCAGCAGAAGTGTGCCCCTAGTTGCGGGATAGTCGCCATCAGTGGGCTGACGACGGACGCATGTATAGCTATGGTCTCCTTAAATTATTTAGGAGTATGCAATAACTTAGTTAAGCCTTTTAGAGCTTATTAAATGATGCTTGAGTATTTGCATTGTAGAGTTGATGATAGGCTTGGAACCTAGAGTGGGACTGCTAGGGCTGCCTATAGTAAGGTACGTAAGTACTGATTGAGATTGTCAGCGGATATGCATGCTCGTATGATTACATTTATGTGTTTGCATGTTATTATTGTTATATGGCATGTACATATCATCTTGTGCCTGTACATCTGTACATCTTTTGAGATTAGCCAGTTAGGTTTGCTCAGCCCTGTTTGGACGTTTGATATCGAGTACCTTTAGGTACTGGTACCTAGAGGACTCCGTGGTCCGCGTTCGAGATTTGGGAGTGAGTGGTCGCACACAGTGGTTAGCTACCCCGATGTGACGAGCTCATATCCAGGCGCCAGTTTGAGCAGTTTGCATACAGTTATCCCTGATATGGATACTCTGTCATTTGCATGCATCACATTTGTATGTTTATCCGTGCTTTCGTATTGAGCTTAGAGCTCACGTCCAGTATTTTTTGTGTATCTTGTCACCCTATTTGACGGGGCAGGTGTAGGTGCAGGGTTGAGCACCAGGAGCTTGGAGTAGCCAGTGACCTTGAAGACAGCAGGATTAGCTGTAGGTTTATACCCATAGGATTATTTGTAATTCGATTGGGTTGTATATTGATTTAATTAACCGGTTGTATTCTGTCGATCTGTTTCTATTTATGTCTTCCACAGCGATTTATTTAATGCATGCTTAATAATGCTCTTAACTCTGATTAGGTAGTGGATCCGGGATGGGTCGCTATAATCAACGACCAAATCTCATTCCCAACATTGTTTTTGGGAAAATTATGAATTCAAAAAGGTTGATATTCGATAACGATAGTATGTTTGATTTGTAGTTGAGTAAATATATGTTTGTTGTGGATGTTGGTAAAAGGAGATAATGACAATGGTTTGAATTTTTTACAATTACTTTTGGAAATGCAATGTATTCTGTTATTAATTTTTTATTTTGCATTATCAAGTACTATGTGAATGAGATAGAATAAAAATCTTAGTGATTTATTACACAATGAATATAAGTTTTTGGAGGTTCTTGCTAGCCAGAGTACAGAGATTTTGTGAAAAAAAATATTTTCGACTGACTTTGTATACACAGTGAAACTGCGGAATGAGTGTGTGGTTGACGAAATAAATAAATGAATGTATGTTATCCAGTCCAAAAAAATCATATTCATATAGTACTAATCTTTGTTTCGTGTCGACGTGCAGTTACAAGAGAGGTTGCTTCTTCCCAATATAACATATGTTACCGAATACAAAAATTTTTGAAGCCATAATATGTTTTGAAAATATTTTTGGTTCGAAAAATAATTTAGGAATTTAGTCACGAGGCAACCTCCCTTGGCTCTGTCCTTTTCCACGACAAAATGCCATCCCTAACAATATTTTTGGACTTTGTACATGTAATGGAACCGTGGACTGAGTTTGTGATGGACGAAAGAAATCTAAAAATAAATTACGTTTTACACTTCTACAAAAAATTTATATGGCACAAAAGTTTGTTTCATACTGACGTGCAGTTCTGCGATACAGTTCCAAGAGAGGTTGCTATCTCTCAATACAACACCCGTTGTCGAATACGAAACCTTTTGAATTCGTAATATGTCTCGAACTATTTTTGGGTCAGAAAATAATTTAGAAATTAATCCAAGAGGCAAGCTCCCTTGGCTTTGTTCCTTTTCGCGGCGAAATCTTATCCCCAACAATGTTTTTAAGGAAAATTATGAATTTAAAAAAAAATATTCGTCAATAAATATTATGTTGGAGCAAGACAACCCCTATTGGCTACGTCTCTATCCATGGATAAATCTCACCCCAACATTAAAAATGTAAGATGTTATGTTAATTATTATAATGATTAATTATGTCTATCCATATTTTGCAGCAATTTTGTGTACCAAGATGTATGTAAGACCGAACGTTTGTCGCTTTACCAAAAGTTATAGCTGATGGTAGTATTGCAAATCAAATCTTTTAAACCGCACAACAACTCAAGCTACATGGTTCGATCGTTATACCCAACAAGGACAATTATTGCATCCCAACAATCTCCCTCCCAAAAATTGCATTATCGAACTCATTACCTTGACTTTGATACCAATTGTAGAACCAAATGTTTGCCGATTTACCAAAAAATATAGCTGGTGATAATGGTGCAACTGAAATATTTTAAATCGCACAACAGCTCAAGTGACATGGTTGGATCGCTCTATCCAGCAGAGACAAGTATTGCGCCCCAACAATGTATGAAAAGAATAATGCTACATGTACATCAATATTTGTAATTCAATTCTTACCTAACGAAAAATTCAATATTTATTTGTAAAAATTTCATGATACGTTGTTGACGAAATACCACAATATACTAACAAAATCTCACGATATTAATCGAGATACAATATATTAATCGTAACTTTAGTATTACTAGTAGAAAGCATGTGCATCGCACGTGAGTACACATAATCAATTTATAATTTGTGGGTCATATCACTCAGAGTTACAATCATTTTTTAGAATTTATTTCATGAAACTAAAATCCATCTCCTTAATATATATGATAATATTTTAGTTTGATTAAAAATGAGTTAAAATTTTCTACAAAATATAGGTGTTACCTAAATTTCATAAATTTAGTCCTAATAATATGTATGATGATGTTTTCTATCCGTATATTTTTTAAAACATATTTGTATGGTTGTAAATATGGATTAAGATTGAGAAATAGTTCTTTTTTGGAATTAAAAAATCATATTCATTTTTTTAAGCTACTCAAAAAAATTTAACTTTAATTTTAATTTTATTATTAATTATCAATTGTGTATCTCAGATTAATTTGAATGTTCACATCATACTACGAATAATAAACAACTTAAATATTCAAATTTTGTCCTTTTTCATCGTAACCACTTGGACATCCGATCCATTCCTCTGTTTTATTATGTGTCTTCTTCTTTGAGTAAACGCAAACAAATTCTTGTCATCTTCGATATCAATTATTTCATGTGTTTGTTGTTCCGATATTTGCTCATCTTATTTCTTATTTATAAATTTTGGTGAGTCTTTCTTTTTTCTTCTTCGGTGTCATTTGTTCTTTTGACGTTTTAACTAGTTTCGAAGTTTTTTGCCATGGTATTTGCAAGCCTTTCGTGACAATACAGAGGGGCGCTTCTTCTTTATTTTTACTAAATTATTTATCCATCTCGAAAAGAAATATATGTTTTTCCATGATTGGGTAGTCAAGTACTCGTTATTTTTTCTTCGTCTTGATGACCCTATTATTATATATTTTCAATGTATATTATATCATGTATCAATTTAGAAATGAGAAAAAAAATTTATATAAAAGTAAATACATACAATGATATAAATGTAAAAGTCAAATATTGGCTAGGACATAATTTTTATATAAATAAATTCAAAATACAAGGCTTACTAATTTTGAAAAGAGAAACCTTTAAAAAAACAATTGAAAGGAGAGAAACAAAAAAAATTATAAGAAAAACAAAAATTTAAAACTTCTGATAATAATGTAAAAAAGATTAGAATTAAAAAATATATTTTTGAAACCTTGATATTTTTGTATAGATACGAAGAAGAACAAAATTTTAAATAATAATTATACAAACTTAATTAATATATAATTATATCAACCTAATATTACTCACTTTTTATTGGCTAATAGCATTGTTTATTATTTTTAGAATTTAATAATTTAAAATATCATTGTATAAATAATTCATATTTTAATTACTAATATAATTGATCTAATATTTCATTCACACAATCAAAAATATATCATCTTCATAAATTGCATAACATGAATAAATTTCTATGAAAACAAATTAAATGAAATCGTCATGTTAAGTAACGGTGGTCTTGTCCTAAATTTTGTTTTTTTATTGATACTTGTTTTTACTATTAAAATATTATTTTTTCTAAATCCATTTTATGGTTATTGTTATTATTATTTAAACATTGCATTGTTTATTATTTTTGTAATATAATAATTTAAAATATCATTGTATATATAATTCATATTTTAGTTGTAGAAGACACCATTTTGACCAATTAAATGTCAATAATAAAGGCCTAATAAAAACATATATGAAACCATTATGAGGCACTAATTAATGCTTTACAAAATTTACTTGTATGTCTTTACAGAAAAAAAAATGTACTATGTGTGTTGTATATTTACTTTTATATCTCTATGTATATTTATTAGGAATACATGGGCAAGAGAATAAAGGAGCAAAGTCGGTAATTCACAATCGTAAAATTTTGCCCTTTTATTCATTCTTTTAGATAGGTATAGGTATAGATAGATATAGATATAGATATAGAAGATTAGATAGGTATAGATAGAAGACACCATTTTGACCAATTAAATGTCAATAATAAAGGCCTAATAAAAAGATATATGAAACCATTATGAGGCACTAATTAATGCTCTACAAAATTTACTTGTATGTACTTCCAGAAAATGTACTATGTGTGTTGAATATTTACTTTTGTATCTCTATGTATATTTATTAGGGATACATGGGCAAGAGAATAAAAGGGCAAAGTCGGTAATTCACAATCATAAAACTGTCCTTTTATTCACTCTTTTATATAGATATAGAAATAATAAATGCCTAATAAAAAAAATATGAAACCATTATGAGACACAAATTAATGCTCTACAAAATTTACTTGTATGTCCTAACAGAAAATGTACTATGTGTGTTGAATATTTACTTTTATATCCCTATATATATTTATTAGGAATACATGGGCAAGATAATAAAAGAGCAAAGTCGGTAATTCACAATCATAAAATTTTGCTCTTTTATTCACTCTTTTAGATAGGTATAGATATATTTATTAGAGATATATGGGCAAGAGAATAAAAGGGCAAAGTCGGTAATTCACAATCATAAAACTGTCCTTTTATTCACTCTTTTAATAGATATAGAAATAATAAATGCCTAATAAAAATAAATATGAAACCATTATGATGCACTAATTAATGTTATACAAAATTTACTTGTATTTCCTTACAAAAAATGTACTAGGTGTGTTGAATATTTACTATGTGTGTTGAATATTTACTTTTATATCCCTATGTATATTTATTAGGGATAATGGGCAAGAGAATAAAAGGGCAAAGTCGGTAATTCACAATCATAAAACTGTCCTTTTATTCACACTTTTAGATAGATATTTAGAAATAATAAAGGCCTAATAAAAAGAAATATAAAACCATTATGAGGCACTAATTAATGCTCTACAAAATTTACTTGTATATCCTTAGAGAAAATGTATTATGTGTGTTGAATATTTACTTTTATATCCCTATGTATATTTATTAGGAATACATGGGCAAGATAATAAAGTGGCAAAGTCGATAATTCACAATAATAAAACTTTGCCTTTTTATTCACTCTTTTAGATATATATATATATATATATATATATATATATATATATATATATATATATATATATATATATTGTATGTCCTTACAGAAAATGTATTATATGTGTTGTATATTTACTTTTATATCCCTATGTATATTTATTAGAAATACATGGACAAGAAAATAAAAGGGCAAAGTCGGTAATTCACAATCGTAATATTTTACTCTTTTATTCACTCTTTTAGATTTAGATATAGATATGTCCTTACAGAAAATGTACTATGTGTGTTGAATATTTACTTTTATATCCCTATATATATTTATTAGGAATACATGGGCAAGATAATAAAATAGCAAAGTCGGTAATTCACAATCATAAAACTTTACTCTTTTATTCACTCTTTCAGATAGGTATAGATATATTTATTAGGGATACATGGACAAGAGAATAAAAGGGCAAAGTCGGTAATTCACAATCATAAAACTGTCCTTTTATTCACTCTTTTAATAGATATAGAAATAATAAATGCCTAATAAAAAGAAATATGAAACCATTATGATGCACTAATTAATGCTCTACAAAATTTACTTGTATGTCCTTACAGAAAATGTACTATGTGTGCTGAATGTTTACTGTGTGTTGAATATTTACTTTTATATCCCTATGTATATTTATTAAGGATACATGGGCAAGAGAGTAAAAGGGCAAAGTCGGTAATTCACAATCATAAAACTATCATTTTATTCACTCTTTTAGATAGATATATAGAAATAATAAAGGCCTAATAAAAAGAAATATGAAACCATTATGAGGCACTAATTAATGCTCTACAAAATTTACTTGTATATCCTTAGAGAAAATGTATTATGTGTGTTGAATATTTACTTTTATATCCTTATGTATATTTATTAGGAATACATGGGCAAGAGAATAAAATGGCAAAGTCGGTAATTCACAATCATAAAACTTTACATTTTTATTCACTCTTTTATATATATATATATATATATATATATATATAGATTGTATGTCTTTACAAAAAATATAC
Organism: Henckelia pumila; assembly: GCF_033568475.1. NCBI lineage: Eukaryota > Viridiplantae > Streptophyta > Magnoliopsida > Lamiales > Gesneriaceae > Henckelia > Henckelia pumila. The sequence continues at coordinate 83,257,884 of NC_133121.1, forward strand.
TATGTGTGTTGTATATTTACTTTTATATCCCTATGTATATTTATTAGAAATACATGGACAAAAAAATAAAAGGGCAAAGTCGATAATTCACAATCGTAAAATTTTTCTCTTTTATTCACTCTTTTAGATATAGATATGTCCTTACAGAAAATGTACTATGTGTGTTGAATATTTACTTTTATATCCCTATATATATTTATTAGGAATACATGGGCAAGATAATAAAAGAGCAAAGTCGGTAATTCACAATCATAAAACTTTTCTCTTTTATTCACTCTTTTAGATAGGTATAGATAGATATATTTATTAGGGATACATGGGCAAGAGAATAAAAGGGCAAAATCGGTAACTCACAATCATAAAACTGTCATTTTATTCACTCTTTTAATAGATATATATAGAAATAATAAATGTCTAATAAAAAGAAATATGAAACCATTATGATGCACTAATTAATGCTCTACAAAATTTACTTGTATGTCCTTACAGAAAATATACTATGTGTGTTGAATATTTACTATGTGTGTTGAATATTTACTTTTATATCCCTATGTATATTTATTAGGGATACATGGGCAAGAGAATAAAATGGCAAAGTCAGTAATTCACAATTATAAAACTGTCCTTTTATTCATTCTTTTAGATAGGTATATAGAAATAATAAAAGCCTAATAAAAAAAAATATGAAACCATTATGAGGCACTAATTAATGCTCTACAAAATTTACTTGTATATCCTTAGAGAAAATGTATTATGTGTGTTGAATATTTACTTTTATATCCCTATGTATATTTATTAAGAATACATGGGCAAGAGAATAAAATGGCAAAGTCGGTAATTCACAATCATAAAACTTTATCTAAAAGTGTTTTTCAAAACCTAGCATTAAGGGCGTTACGATGATATACGAAAGGAATAGAGAAAAACTCGTGATTGGTGTATAGGAAAAGATCTGTTTATGATATAGTTCAAGAAAGAGTCGTCTCATTTCCTTACTTCTTTCTAATTCATTCACTTCAAGACTGGTTTTGAACGCTATATATATATATATAGATTGTATGTCATTACAAAAAATGTACGTTGTGTGTTGTATATTTACTTTTATATCCCTATGTATATTTATTAGAAATACATAGACAAAAAAATAAAAGGACAAAATAGGTAATACACAATCGTAAAATTTTGCTATTTTATTCACTCTTTTAGATATATAATATAGATAGATAGGTAGATATAGATTTATTCACTCTTTTAGATAGGTATAAATATAGATAAATATTGATATAGATATTCATATAGATATAGATTAATACAAGAAAAGTCATGTCACACGCATACATGCTCACATACGGATAATGTTATTTACAAGCGAGGAGCAATTCCTAAACTCAACCAGTATGTCAACCTTAGTCCTGCCTCATACATTTGGTAGTAGCTTAATTTCCAAGCTTGTATTTTTCCACAGCGAAATCAGCTGCGCTTCTGAAAATAGTTTTGCTCCTCCAGTTTCTGGACCCGAGCCGCCTTCTCTGGTTTAGTCAGCGCGTTGAAAATGAAAACAGATTTATCTCCAATGTCGTCCTGCAAAAGAACAATATTTTTTTTGACATATTCGATGAAGCTAGTAACTTTATCGTGGTAATAGTCCACTATACGTACCTTGATCGGCTGAGTGAACTTTCTGCCAGCAAACACTGCAAAGAGCGTCATCCAAAAGCCCAAAATGCTCAACTTTGTGCCATCGTCCATCAAACCACTCTGAAGTTAAATGTCAGTTCGCCATTGAATGTGATAGTTAAACATCAGTTCGCCATTGAAAGTGATATAAAAACATCGTTGGAAACCAAAAATAAATAAACGTCAAGACTGAGGTGCGCCCATTTGATCATACAGGATAACAATAATAAACCGTGAAAGAAACATCATCTTTACCTACACATTAAGCAACAACACCTATTTATGTGTGTTTTGCACAATGATCGCAATGTAATGCATGCGGTATTGACTATTGAATGATTTAAAAGATTTGAGATTTAAGGTTACCGACCACTAAAACTATTAACATAGTGAGACAACCGTTTGATCCTACATATTGGCCAAAAAGAAAAAAGTAGCAGTTTGCAGTACCAAGTGCCCAAGCAGAAGCGCTGGAATGACGAAAGTGAGCACACCTGCTTCCAGCTTTCCATAGCAGAGTCCTGTATAGGTTATTAATTTGTTGATAAGGTGAGAAACATTACACAAATCACTGAGATCATAAAAAAACCGAGGAAAATAACCTTCTTTGAACACAAGACCGGTTAGCGCAGCAAAGAGTGGGCCAACAAACCATACAGCAGCTGGATTCTCCACAACATACTCTACTAAACTCGTACCCGATGGCTGTGCCAAAAGGGCATATGTGGCCACAGATCCCAAAGCACCAATCAACCACAAGGCTTGCAATGCCTGCTTAATCTCTTTGACATATATGTGAATCAAGTACAGAGACAATCCCAATCCACAGCCACCCAAACAATAAAACAAATCCAAATTTCTTGATATCAAATCATGCACTGTTCCCGGATCGCGGAAAAAAGCTGTTGAAGATGCAATTACAAAAGAAGTGGCAGCCGTCACGAGCCCGGACCTATACAAAATCACTTCTTGGATATCAGAAGACTCGACTGTCCATGGTCCATAGGCACCTTGATACACAATTTCGCTCGGTGTCTCTGATGATTCAGATGAGCTCCCACCCTCTCCCACTGCTCCAAGTTCTGTCTTTGACCTGTTGCCTGAATTTTGGCAGAGGAAGAGTGATCCTGCTGAAATTTTTTAAGCAGAAAACCACGATATTTGGAAAAGGAAGAGTTATAGTCTGTTATCCTTGCATCACTTGCTTTTAGAAAACAACAGAACAGACATTAACAAGTACCAATCTTTTTAGCTTAAGTAATAACACGCGTCCGTTTGGTTGAGACAATGAACTATATGGACTACACAACGATTTATAAACTAATTCTTTCGTAAAACTTGAGACAAAGGTGCCTTCGCACCAAACATTGGATAAGTTCAAAAAGAGCTTAAAGGATTTCCGTCCATCCATTCTGAACAAGAAAGCGAGAAAATACACATTCCACGTGAAAACCTTATAACTAGTACGAGGAAGAACATTACTGTCGGGATATTCGACACTCCGGTAGCGACGACTAATCACCGGCGAAAACCCTTTCGATGATGTTACTTGTCTCCGTCCATTTAGCGGACTCGGCGCCCGGATTCCAAATCCTGGCTTCTTCAATTAAATAAACAAAACATTGAAGTCCAAGAAAGATATAACAAGTAATAAGCAATCAGAAGTACGATGACGAAAACTGAAGAAATATTCCAACCAGGAAGCTTAATGGGTTCCACGCGAAGCTTCGGCAGACAATCCGCACGTATGAAGACGGCGAGTTCCGGTCGCTGGAGGTAGCCGGGAAATGTCGGCAGGGCAATCCAACGGCTGAAGTAGAAGCCATTGTTCGTCGACCTGTAATGATAATTGAGATGAAGAAAACCTCCGATTACGTCAAAAACTCGATATATCCACAGAACAAAAAATAAATAAAACAAAGGGGAAATGATCAAAATATCCAAGCAAACTTTTATTTGCAACTCCATGTGTCAGCAAATGTTTGTTCCAACTCCCTAGCAAATCTATGACATTTGTTTTCGCTCCTTATTTATTTAATATATATAATAAGTATAAATATGAAAATATCTTCACTTTTTTTTTTAAACTCAACAATATTCTTTTTAAAAGATATAACATTTTTACAATGTAGAATAGAAGTTTTTTTCCTTCATTCTTGTCGAAAGTCTCCCCAACTTTATCCTTCAACCATAAATCACTAATCCACCGACCACAATATTATAGATCTACTTCCAATTGGATTGAAAAAACTTGCTAATCGTTTTTAATTATTTATGGAACATGAAAATCTTTTTGAGGAGGATAAATTTGTTGGAGGTAAATATCCAGTTTGCCAAAAATTGTTTGGTCGTCTAGCCTAAGAAGAGGCATCACAAGTACGAGAAGTACAAGCGGTTACAGGGTGCAACCACGTCTGAAGAAGTTTTCAGTTCCAAGGGCATCCACTTTCTTTCGCTCATCAAGCGATACAATGTTTTATGCAAAAATTTTACTGATCCAGAAATCCTAGAGGATTTATCAAGAGATCTGGGTGTCTGGATATATTCTTGTAAAATGTCTATACTAAGGGATATATGTGTAGCCAGGAGTCAAAAATGAAATCTATTTGCATTCTCTGTTATGTTCTTATTGTCTACTGCTATAAAATAAAATTCAATAGATTAAAACACAGAGAATAAGAAAGCTTAATCGTGATTCGAGATGCTGTTTCCACTCTTGACGAGGCACTTGTTGATATTAACACGGAATCTTCTTCTAGACTGGCTGGTAAACAACTTCAGTTGTTTGTGGTTATTTTTGGTTCATTATCTGCTTTCTTGTATCTGGATCAAAATTCTATTAAAAATTCGTAACAGTAAGGCAGGCAATGATCTTCTTGAAGGTGCAGCTGTCAGAAGTGCGAAATGAGTTGTTTTGTTATAACATGTCTTCTGGTTCTGATGCGTCGTTTAAGAGTGAGAAAGGATCATCGCTCTGATACCACTTGTCAGGATCGAATTGTTACTGCTACTGGGTAGACAAGTAGTGAGTTACTACTGTTTTGATGCTGATTTTGTAGAGGCAGTAGCTCCTTGCTTCTAGTGAGCTCAGTTGTGGGGACCTCGGGTGCTAATCTTCTATCATATAATAATCATCCATTATGACTTAATCAGCCAAGATAATTTAAAGAATTTTTTTTACATGAATAGTGTCTCGCTCGAGCGGCAACAAGTTGCGCTCGAGCGAGAACAACTCTGTCTCGAAAGTATAATATATGTTTGAACCTACTCTTTTAAACATATAAAATCCACAGCATGTTTCATAGGAGCCAATCTTCAAACATTACAAAATCACAAGCAAGTCTAGATAATATCTCTTTCAACAACATCCAAATACATAATAAGACACACATGTGATAGCTATATACTTTCAAATTTGAAGATTTGACATCAAACTCTACTTCTTAACCCGATGTCCCACGTCTATGACTCAATCTCGAGCTATCCAAGTCGATTCTGACTCGCTCCTACCCCACCTGTTACCATGTACACATATAAAACAAAGCAACAACCGAATAACTCCGGTGAGAATAATATTATCAGTATAAACGACATAAACATGCATGATCATAAGATAAGTAAAATGCATGTTTTGGTAACAAGGCTATCAAATTCTGAGTTCAAAGGAATCTTGTTTCTTCTTTTGGGATCCCGGGGAAAAAACCTCACAACATATCCCCAGACTCAATCTGCCTTCTATGCTTCATAGTTTAAGGCTCAAGATGAATGCATATATAGCAAAGATGCATCAAGCCATAACCAACAAATGTAATTCATGCTAATCAAGAAATGATTTAAAATGAAAAACACATACAAGAACATTCACAAGACAAATAAACATGTAAGTATTTGGTTTAGGAAACTCGAGAATCGTATCTATCTCGAGTGTTCTATTCCGTCTTGATTGACGTCGGCTATACCTTTAGATCTTGGTTCTATGGTGCTCCAAATCTTAACCAATCTTTTTATGAGTTCGAATCTGGAATTCTAGAGATCGTCAATCCCTTATCAAAGCTGAAATTAAGGATATACAAGCTACAAACATCAGCTTTCAATTCAAATAGTGCACAACTCAAGAAACTACGCATAAATCTAAGGATTCTCGGACCGACGGCGTAATGGCTACAAACCGGCGAACCGAAATTCATTGCTATCAATTCGAACAATCATATCAGCTCATAACATGTTCATATCAGCATATTATCACCATATATCAGCAAATCAGATGGCATAAGTTTTCAAAAATATTCTGAAATTCCAAAACAAATCCAAACGCCGATCTTTTTTCGATCTGTCTTAGATATACAATCTATGAAAATTTTAGAACGCATACAAACCATCATAATATAATTTGAATTACATCTCATAATCAAAACATGCTGGATCGTGATAAAACTTACATCACGTCGAAGACTTTGATGCGAGGATCACAGATATATGTTGAATTCTGAAATCTAACGGTCGGATAATAAGAATCAAAGCTCAAAGAAGAACAAAAATGGCGTGAAGGCTTCTTCTACAATCTTCTCTGCTCCTCTCTCGTGACTTGGTGATGAAAATGAGATATGGATGTACACATGTATACAATATATCTATAGTAGACTAGTCAAAGTCAAGATTTGCACTTTAGTCCCTAAAAACTTCAATAATTGCAATTCATTTCCTGATCAAATTTGCAACTTCTAATTCAATCCTATTAATTTAAGAATCTCAGAATTTAAATATTAATCACGTAAATTCTCAAATTAATTATTTTCGGGGCTTTACATCAGTAGTATGAGCCACTGAACTCTCCTTTCTCTTGGATCTCGAAAGTCGATCAACAAGTATACTTGTGCGGAAAGAGGTCAACTAGGAGATTGGAATTCATCAGTTTGTTCTACTGGTTTGTGAATGTAAAAAAGCAATAAATAACACAGTAGATTATTTTTGGATGTTCGGAGACTCAACTGCTCCTACGTCACCCCTTATTTTGGTTCTGCCAGAAGGTACTACTAGAATACTTTGAGTATTACAACCCTTGCAACACCCTACCTCAGCTAGGACTTACTCGACTGCCTACAACTGAGACTCCTAGACTCAACAAATCACTTCTCGACTGATCTTAAAAGAGTGTTTTGGTCAGTTCACTCAACTTATTAGTTTACAGAGTTTGTACAATCCAAAAATTCTACACTCGGCCGATTACTGATTAGCTGTCTTTTCATTTAAGTTCGCTAAACTTAGAAACCCCAAATTGTTAACATTGGATGAATTAAATTAGATTTTCAAAACAAAAAATTTAAAAATCATTACGTAATTTTGAGGTAAAATAATTTTCTTTGTTGGGTAGAGCGATCGAAACATGACGTTTGGATTATTGGGCGGTTTAAAAGATTTGCATTATCACTAGCTAATAGCTATAGGCTATAATTTTAGATAAAGTGATAAACGCTAACGATACTCAATACGGACATGAAGAATAAATTTTTTTTACATATCGTACTTTAATTAAAAATATAATCTGTTTTTAATATAGGGATGATTGTTTATATTTGTGATATTTAGAACAAATTGTATATCCATAATTTTGAATGGCACTACATGGGCTTGAGGGAGCAGCGACCGCCCCTTGAAATTTTTAAAAAATGCAGTACTATATATATAATATTTTTTTATTCAACCCGTCTTTTGATTTTTTTTTAAAAAAGTTTAGAAATATATATAATAATGTATTTTTAAATATCAATTTAATTTTATATTAATTAGAATGACTTTGATGAGTACGAGACTCAACTGCTTCTACGTCACTCCTTCTTCTAGTTCTATCAAAAGGTACTACTAAAAGACTTTGAGTATTACAACCCTTTGATCCCACCTCAGCTAGGACTTACCATACTGCCTACAACTGAGACTCCTAGACTCAACGAATCAGTTCTTGACTGATCTTACAAGAGTGTTTTGGACAGTTCACTCAACTTATTAGTTTACAAAGATTGTACAACTTAACACATAGCATAGTATGATCCTGTCTGATCTGATATGCTTGAAGTGTGTGCTTGGTGTTCTTTGGCTTCTGTATGATCATCTATGTAAGCGTTTGAACTCTTGTTGTGTAGATATGAGCAACTGTAAGTATTTGTGAGTTCTTGTAAGTCGGATGCTTCTCTTCACATCCTATGGTCTCTATTTAAAGTCACAAGATAACGGTCATCTAGATTCAAATATGTATTCATTGGATTGGAGCCGTTGTATTCCTTTGAAGCTTTACTGACATGAAATACACTTTCATGCGGCTTGTCAGTATAGTGTGTAGTAGTTTGCAAAGGTCTTTATCCAAGGGTTAAAGACTTATTCTGCTGGTTTCTTGTGAGCGGCTACTGATCTGCTTCTGCTCGAGTTCTTCTGTTCTGTTTTATCTTCTCTTCTTCATCTACCGTACTTCTGCTGCTTTACTTCTTCTCAATTGTTGATGTGCTAAGTTGTTTGTCAAACACCAAAACTCAGATATTGAATTTCTAACAATTTCCACCTTTTTGGTGTTTTGAAAAACTTTAAGCAATTGATCCATTTTGTCATTTTTTCCTTTATGACAAACACATCAACCTTTGTCGTCTTCTGTATTTGTTCTACAAAGATTTTAAATTCCAAAGGTAGTCAAATCTTCTGATTTGTTCTGATATCTTACTATACTTCAGCTGTTCTTCAAATTGCCTTGAATGCTAGTATGCTACAGCTTGTGTCAGTAGTGAGCTACTACTTTTATCACTTGTCAGGATCTACTAGTCTGCTTGTCTGTTTGAATTAACATTTAAATTCATTATTTGTCCTGCAAGTTCTCTCTTTCCACCTTGATTTTATTCCAATTGTTCTTTGTAGATTGTCGTCAACATAATTTTACTGAGCTGGATCTGCTACTGTTTCTGTCAATCGGCTCTTTTGCTCTTTCTTTGCAGTAAGCGATTCCATTCTGGTAGTATTTTATTTAAAGTAGGATGTCTCACTGGTTCAGTAGTGGAGGCTAAGAATTTATGGGAGTAGCTTACCGAAATCCTTTTGTCAAGATAATGTTTTTGCTATCATTCTCCCTTAGTTACTGATTCTACTAGAATCCAGTCATCTCACAGATGACTTATCGGATTTTCTTGAAATTCCTTCCAGTTGAATGGATTTTCTGCTTCTGCGGATAGGCTTCTATTGGTATCATCTGCTATTCTGCTACTCCTGAAGAGATAATTTTCAACTTGATTTCTTCTATTGAGAGATGTCTCTTCATGTTGTAGTTTATCCTTGGTCTAGAGATTTCGTAGACCCCAAGAGATCTTTCTTGTCATATGTAGCTGCTAATGTAGTAGAGGTTTCTTCATATTTCTGATGGTTCCATAGTGAGTTGTTGTCGTTTCAGTAGCTGAGTCTGTTCTATTCTGCTCAAGCATTCATCCTAGTTTATCGTGCAGCATTGTAGTGATCCGCGCCGTGATCACCTATTAATCAGAAGCTTAAGTATGCATTTAACTTAAATAATAAATCATCAGAATTAACAGCAAAAAAAACATAAATAAATCCCCAAATAAAATAATTATGATACAACCAAATCGAATAAATCCAATTTATTAACCCAAATACAATAGAAACAAAGCCTATACAAAGCCTTGCTGGTCATCCAACGCCTAAGCCCTCCTGGAACCACCCGCATCATCCAACCGCAGACCTTCCCCATGGAATAGGGTGTCCAGATACAACAAGTACAAGACGTAAGCATGATAAGCTCAGTACGAGAGTATGAGTAAACGGTATTATATGTGCATGTATGCAAGTGAACTGTGTACCAAGACACGAGGTCAAGAATATCTGATCAAGAACAAACTTGGGTCCTGGTATATGCCACGCTGAGCCGTCGCTATAGGAGGTGACCAACATACTCAGAAGCCTTGATGGTGACCTAACACAAGTACACGTGTCCAAACAAAAGTACACGTGTCCAACCAAATATCAGTGACCTAACACGAGATCCGTGTCCAACTGATTTTGGTGACCTAACACGTGTTCCTGTGTCCAACCATCTATTGACAGGATAAATATCCAAATACCGGATATCGCAAGGATACATGCTCAATATGCTCATGTATGAAACATACAGTCGTGACATGCTATATATATAAAGGCATATAAAACATGCAATCACATAATCCATGCAAACACATAATACATGCATACTCAATCTGGATATCTCGAATAATACTTTCGTACCTTACTAAGACAGATCCTAGAAGCTCCCATCTAGGTCCAAGCCTACCATGCAACACTACAACATAAATAACCATGCATTACCTAGCATGCCAAACATCGCCTACTAGGCTCTAAAAGCCTTAATTAAACTATAGCCTACTCCCTATTTACTATAAGGAACCAAAATCATACCTTCGTTTGTCATCAGCCCGCTGATGACGCATGCCCCAGAGCCTGGGCATAGCCTAGCTACGACCCCTGGATGCCTCGCCAGAGCTCCGCCACCTAGCTGCTACTGCGGACATTGTCCGCTATAAAAATATATTATTTCCTACTCCAACTCTTAAAGAAAGAGTCCTGAAGCCCTTAAATATAGCGATTACCAGGATAGGAGAGGAGAGGAAAAATTGCACTTCAAAATGAGAAATTCGGACCCCTATTTATAGGCGGAGTTCGGACGGTCCGAACTGCCACTTGTCCTAGCCTTTTTGACACCTGGTGTGAGACCCCGTTTCTAATCTTCTATTCTCGAATAATTACACAAAATCGAATATGAAGAGCCGCGTAAAATCGAATCAATTTTTTTTTTAAGAGAGCCTCGCGCCCGCGCGAGCTTTCTCCTAGCGCGCGCGCAGGCAAAAGGTCCAGAGGCTCACGGAAGTGCTCGCGCCCACGCGGGCAAGACTTCCAGAGCCCCTCCAAGCTAGCCGCGCGTGCGCGAGGTCCAGCCTCGCCCGCGCGCAGGCCAAACGGACAGAAACCTAGAAACACTGAAAAAAAAACAACCAAGAGCATTTCCGATCAATTCTAAACTCAAGAACACATATATATCAACATTTAGAACATACAATATTCTAGTTTCTGCCCAAAAAATACAATAATAAGTTTGACGATAGGGTCATTCGACAAATCAAATAAATTCGAGTTTCCTATACATAAATCAAGACATAAAATTTCATCAACCCTATAATGCAAGATTGCTAAAAGAACAAACTTCTAGACGGTGTCTCACTCTATCACTTCCAACTCGATCTAGTCATGCAGCTTGTGACTCGATCCTTCCCCACCTGCCGTCAAGTACACATACAAACAAAATGACAGCCGGATAATCCGGTGAGAATATAATTCCCAGTAAAAGAGACAAATAAAGCAATTTCAAATAATATAACAATTCATGCTATATAAAACAACGAGCCAATTAATTCAAAAAGGCATATCAGCTATCAACTAGAAATGCATTAAAATGCAATGCATGACTTCAAAACTCGGGATTATCAAATCGGAAAATCGAATATCAATCAGTACTCGGTTGGGATCCTAGGGTCAAGTTTTCACGAACAGCTCACCGACACACCCATTCGGGGTAGATGTCGCTCAACTCAGACCCCTAGACTTCAGAGCAACTATAAGAAGCATTCTAGCAATTGGAAAAACTCGAAATCCAAAGCCACTTCAATATAGCTCCCTAAATCGTCTAAATTCAAAACGAATCGAATCTTCGGCTCAAGATGTATGCAAATGAAACTAAACTCATTCCATTTAAAATCAAATAATTCGAAAAGCATACGAGTATGTGATTTCTTTTGGGCACTCGAATTAATTCAAATTCGAGTTAATCGTCCCGTTCATTCAATCATCGTCTTTTTACCTTTTCAAGTTCGTCGAGGATTCAAATCTGAAAATAACAACGAACTCAATCAATAATCAATCGAATCAAAACAATTCAAAACAAAGAAAATCAATCAATATACCGTCTTCAATTCTCGAATTGGTTCAAACTCCCAAGTTCGTTCCAAACCCGAATCGTCAACTAAATCTGAAAATGTTGAACATACGGATTCGATATCAATTCAAAAACTCAACAAATCCGGAAATCAAACCGAAACAAACGACCGATAATCCAAAACTCGATTTCGACGGCATAATGGCTATAAACGGTCAAACCATAATTTACCAACATCAACAAACAACTCAAACCATCTCATATCATATTCCAATCCATCAAAAACAACCAAATCTAACCACAATCTTAAAACCCATTTTCGAAATTAAGCCCCAAAAATCATATAAAATCCAAACTTTGTCCTTTTTCCGAAACGACTTCGAATACACGATCTATGCTAGTTCAATCACAACATACCCGAAAATTATCAAATTCTGACAACCCAACAAAATTCAAAGTTCGTGGATCGTAGAAAAACTTACGTCAAAATGAAGCCTTCGTTGCAGTGATCGTGAATCTCAACTTGAAACTAAAATCTGACGGTCGGATTGAGCGAATCGGACGAAAGAAGAAGCTTGGAGAATCGTTCATGGCTTCTCTCGGTTATAGGCGTGATGGAGGGAGAGGGAAGGAGCGAGGAGTGAAGGGATGGTGATGGGTAGATATTATATATAACAAATAATATAATAATCTCCCTTGACTAGTCAATCGGTTTAATTGCAATTCGGTCCCTGAAACTCCAAATTAAATCAATTCAATCCCGGCTAAATTAATCTCCAACAATTCCAAATTAAATAATAATCAATTCTGCTAATCTCGAAATAATTAATTTCAGGGCCTTGCACCTGGGCTCTACTGAGTTTGGACGGTCCGAACTCGGGTTCGGACGGCCCGAAGTGGTTCTGAAGGCCTGAAGTGGTCCGGGTGCTCCGAACTGTTTTGATCCTTCTGAACTCATTTTTGGACCCCCGGGACCTACCCTACCATTTTCGAACGTTCCGGATCTGATTTTCCACTTATTTTTAACAAATAAGGAATCCTTAAACATGTTTTGACACTTTTAAAATTATATGTCATTTTATAACATGTTTAAAATTACTTAATCTTGTAAAATGGAACCGGGCTACTACATTCTCCTCCTACTTAAGATATTTCGTCCTCGAACAATCTTAAGTATTGAATGCAGTAAAATACTAAATAAACAACTTTTATTCAAACTGATTCATTTTACAAGTTACAATCTGAAAATACAACAATTCAAAATAGCTCTGGTTAATCTGTACGCATACGACTCTCAAGTTCCTAAGTGGCCTCCTCAGTGCCAATATATATTGATATATATCTCATAACTTGAGATAACACCTTAAATGAGAATACTGATTATCCTGTCATGGATAATAACTCTTTTGCTGAATTTTGAATTGCTCTACTATTTGAACAAAACTGTTTCATCCTTCTTTGAAAAGTCCTAAAACCAATACAACCTAGCAAATCCCTTGAATCAATCTCATCGAATCTAACATATCAATGATCTAAAGCATCCAATAGACATTCCGGAAAATTTGTGACAATAATCCAGCTAGACCAGATAACCTTAGATCTCAGCTATTATCCTTTTTTCATGTCTAAACACTTGATGTTATCTTGTTAGTATCCATTAAAATTCAAACGCTTGCTAGATCAATTTCTGACACTGAAGTCCCAGAATTACTGCAAATCATTCTTGAGAACTAAATATCTGAGTACTATACTCATCTTATCAGTCTACTAAAAAGTGAACAATTCCAATTCGTTCTTTATGCAAAAGAATATATAGCTCCCCATCACGGGTTATAACATCTGTATTTACCTCAGACAAATAGTTGCAAATAGTCACTGGGCACCAAACTTGTACCAGTTAACTGACCATTTCAAAACATACATGAACACCTATGTGCTCATCTTTCCACTATCCAAATGAATTCTTATATTGTCGAATCCATGCTGTAACTTAGCAGGCTCATGACATCTGTCAATTACTAACTAGATCAATTATCTTCCAATTATTACAGGGAAACTTACCTAAGTAAACTCGTCACTTAGAATTTCCTGTTCATCTCGTAATCAAGATCCTGATCACTAATTATACCTCTGATAGAATCAGACAATACTGGTAAAACCTCATGGTTCTCCCCTAGTATCACGTGCGAGAACTACCCATCTAGAATATTCACTTGTCAAAGAATCCTTTCCAAGACTATTCTGACAAAGGAAACTAAAATCTGTATCTCTGATAAAGTCAGACGACAACATTCAAATTTCTTGGCACTAATCCAGTACTAATATCAAATTCATAAAAACATTCCTTTTGATAATTATACCCCTTGCTATAACTGTGCAAAATATCAAGACTCAGGTAGCCTCCCCCAATAGCCTATCTGGAATAAACTTCCCAGAAAACACCGGCGTAGGTCGCTCTTCCTATCCCGTCTTGAACAATCCTGCACTGTCCTCAGCACCTGGTATAATCTATCACTAAATCTATGATGAAAATCCATCATCAATAACCAATGACCCAAACACTGAGTCTATGAGGAAACATGTCAAATCTGGCACTATATCAAACCACTGACTTTTTGAATCGTTTCAAGAGAAAGCCTAGAATTGATCATCTGAAAACTAGCACAACTCTAACCCCTGGTTATGCAAATATCTATCATACTAAAACGCCTACAATCATCATGGCGATGGTGATGAAGACCCGACGATGCTCCCGATTATCCTGATCACCCCAGCGTCCACCCACGCTACTATGGCTACTTTCGTCACCATGTCCCGCCATCTATACGATGATCAAAAGGTTAATCCCAATTCCAACCATCTAGATCCAAAAATTACTATGCATGCTCTGATACCATAAATGTAGTGACCCGCGCCGTGATCACCTACTAATCAGAAGCTTAAACATGCATTTAACTTAAATAATAAATCATCAGAACTAACAGCGGAAAAGCATAAATAAATCCCCAAATAAAATAATTATGATACAACCAAATCGAATAAATCCAATTTATTAACCCAAATACAATAGAAACAAAAGCCTATACAAAGCCTTGCTGGTCATCCAATGCCTAAGCCCTCGTGGAACCACCCGCATCATCCAGCCACAGACCTGCCCCATGGAATAGGGTGTCCAGATACAACAAGTACGGGACATGAGCATGATAAGCTCAGTACGAGAGTATAAGTATACGATATTATATGTGCATGTATGAAAGTGAACTGTGTACCAAGACACGAGGTCAAAAATATCTGATCAAGAACAAACTTGGGTTCTGGTATGTGCCACGCTGAGCCATCGCTACAGGAGGTGACCAACATACTCAAAAGCCCTGATGGTGACCTAACACAAGTACACGTGTCCAACCAAATATCAGTGACCTAACACGAGATCCGTGTCCAACTGATTTTGGTGACCTAACACATGTTCCTGTGTCCAACCATCTACTGACAGGATAAATATCCAAATATCGGATATCGCAAGGATACAGGCTCAATATGCTCATGTATGAAAAATACAGTCGTGACATGCTATATATATAAAGGCATATAAAACATGCAATCACATAATCCATGCCAACACATAATACATTCATACTCAATCTGGATATCTCGAATAATACTTCCGTACCTTACTAAGGCAGATCCTAGAAGCTCTCATCTAGGTCCAAGACTACCATGCAACACTACAACATAAATAACCATGCATTACCTAGCATGCCAAACATCACCTACTAGGCTCTAAAAGCCTTAATTAAACTATAGCCTACTACCTATTTACTATAGGGAACCAAAATCATACCTTCGTCCGTCGTCAGCCCGCTGATGACGCATGCCCCAGAGCCTGGGCATAGCCTAGCTACGACCCCAGGATGCCTCGCCAGAGCTCTGCCACCTGGCTACTACTGCGGACACTGTCCGCTATAAAAATATACTATTTCCTACTCCAACTCTTAAAGAAAGAGTCCCGAAACCCTTAAATAGAGCGATTATTGGGAGAGGAGAGGAAAAATTGCACTTCAAAATGAGGAATTCGGACCCTTATTTATAGGCGGAGTTCGCACGGTCCGAACTGCCACTTGTCCGAGCCTTTTTGACACCTGGGCTCTGCTGAGTTCGGACGGTCCAAACTCGGGTTCGGAGGGCCCGAAGTGGTTCGGACGGCCCATAGTGGTCCAGGTGCTCCGAACTATTTTGGTCCTTCTGAACTCATTTTTGGACCCCCAGGACCTACCCTACCATTTTCGAACGTTCCGGATCTGATTTTCCACTTATTTTTACCAAATAAGGAATCCTTAAACATGTTTTGAAACTTTTAAAATTATATGTCATTTTATAACATGTTTAAAATCACTTAATCTTGTAAAATGGAACCGGGCTACTACAAGCATTCAATAGACCGTCCTGTCAAGTGAATCGTAGGTCGTTACAGTTTCCAATGTGAGATGATTTTTCAATATGCAAGTCAAAAGTGAGCATTTATGAATGACTCTTCGTATTCCATGAATGCATTTATAAATAGAAGTACTTTGAACTAGAAATGAATATACACAAACGATAAATACAAAATGTCTTCTGAGATTGAGGCGATAAAGAAAGAGTATGAAGATTTTGTCTCCCAGAAGACAGAGTCTCTCCGAGCCAAGATTTCGGAGCTACAAACTCGCAATGTTGCGCTTCTCTTGCCAAAGGAGAAGAAAAGGTTGAAGAAGTAATACAAGCATCAACTGGAGATGACCAGAGTGGAGGACATCTACAGTGTTAAGGGTTTTCGACTTCTGATGCTCTTGAAAGAGCTTCAGATAATAAATTTGTTCTCACTCTATGCTGAGTTTCATTCAAGTTAAATGCCCATCTGGATGAGCCACTGGATAATGTCCGTAGAGTGGGAGATAGAAATTGTAAAGAAAGGTCTATGAGTAATATCTTATGAGTTGGTCCTTCATTTTATGCACATATTTTCCTTACTAACGCTCTGTGAATGCACAAACAAATAAAGAGGCAAATATATATAAAGCAAGCAAACACAAAGAATATTGAATTTTAAAAGTTCAAGGATAAGAAAGCTTAGGCTTGAGTGAGCGATTATTGTTCTCTAGATTTGTATGGTCGGTAGCATCATTTGAGAAGATGAAGCCCCTCTCTTCAGTTGTCCTTTCGAGATGGATTCTGATCTGCTGATTATTGGCTTTTGTTTTACTGGTAGTGCTGGCATATGCTTCAATGGTCAACAATAGTTGATCATATAGCTTCTGGTCTGCTCAAATACTATTCGTCTCACTTGTATGGATTGGTTAAATAGACGGTTTTCAGAACTTGTTATGATCCATTGTGTTGCTCTTTTCTAATAACGTTCTGCCAAGGATGTCTTGACATTTCCTTGAATATCGGTTGCTGCTTCTGTTGATTTGACGTGTCTGAGCGCTTTGACTTATTCAAACTAGAATTCGTTTCATATTCCTGACATTAGATGATGTCTTCCAACTCTGCTTAGATTGACAAGGTACTCATTGATATTCACACTGAATCTTCTTAAAGACTGGATGGTAAACAACTTCAGTCGTTTGTGGTTATATTCATTTCAACATCTGTGCTTTCTTCTTATCTTGATCAAGTTCTGTTAAACATTCTTAACAGTAGGACAGGCAGTGATCTTCTTGAAGGTGCGGCTGAAAGAGTCGTTCTGTTATGATGCATTTTCCGGGAGTGAGAAGGGATCCTTGCTCTGATACCACTTGTCAGGATCGAGATGCTACTGCTACTAGGGTAGACCAATAGTGAGCTACTACTGTCTTAGACCTGATTCTATAGAGACAATAGCTAAAGCTTCTAGTGAGTTCAGTAGTGTGAGCCACTGAACCCTTCTTTCTCTTGCATCTCCGAGAGTAAACCGACAAATGTACTTGTGCGGAAAGAGGTCAACTGGGAGATTGGACTGCATCATCTGGATCTACTGGTGTGTGAGTGTAAGAAGCAATAAATAACACAGTAGAATTTTTTTGGATGTTCAGAGATTCAACTGCTCCTACGTCACCGCTTCGTCTGGTTCTGCCATAAGGTACTACTAAAAGACTTTGAGTATTACAACCCTTTGCAACACCCCACCTCAGCTAGGACTTACCCTACTGCCTACAACTGAGACTCCTAGACTCAAAAAATTAGTTCTCGACTGATCTTACAAGAGTGTTTTGGACAGTTCCCTCAACTTATTAGTTTATAAAGATTGTACAACTTAACACATAGCACAATATGATCTTGTCTGATCTGATATGCTTGAAGTGTGTGTTTGGAGTTCTTCATCTTCTGTATGATCTTCTATGTAAGTGTTTGAACTCTTCTTGTGTATATATGAGCAACTGTAAGTGTTTGTGAGTTCTTGTAAGCCGGATGCTTCTCTTCACATCCTATGGTCTCTATTTAAAGGCACAAGATAACAGTCATATAGATTCAAATATGTATATGTTGTATTGGAGCTGTTGTCTTCCTTTGAAGCTTTACTGACATGAAATTACACTCTCATGCGGCTTGTTAGTACATTGTGTAGTAGTGTGCAGAGGTCTTTATCCAAGGGTTAAAGACTGATTCTGCTGGTTTCTTGTGAGCGGCTACTGATCTGCTTCTGCTCGAGTTCTTCTGTTCTGCTTTATCTTCTCTTCTTCATCTACTGTACTTCTGCTTCTGCTGCTTTACTGCTTCTCAATTGTTGATGTGCTAAATTGTTTGTCAAACACCAAAACTCAGATATTGAATTCCTAACACAAAGTTACCCTTATTTATGATTTTTTAAATACGTATAAAATCTAATTTAACCATCCAAACATATTTGCATTCATTAGAAAAATTATTATATTTAAATCATTCATATTTTTATTCTAGATATAATAAAATAATAAGGATTTATTTAACTAAAAAACCTCCGTTTGACCATGATTTGGAAATATAACCTTCTCAATTTTTTTTCTTTATTTTGTTTTTGCATTTCCTTTGTATTTGAAGGTAATTTTGCAAATTTTTTTTGAAAGAAGGTTATAAATCAAAAAATTTGGTTGACCAAGGTCATTTTTCAAACTCTCCCAATAAAATAATAAAATTTTAATAATTCACGTGCAAAATATTTATATATTTTATGTTTTAACTCAAATTTTACAAAATATTATAAAATTTTGGTTAAATAAAATTAAATATTAACACTATTATCTAAATTCTTGTATAATTTGATTTGGTTATATCATGATTATCGATTATTAATTTTAAAAATATATATAATCTTATTTCAATTCATTAAATATTTGAAAATTTGACCAGAAAATAAATTGAAGTTCCGGAAAGATATTTTTTATTTTTTTAAAAAAATTATTCAATTTCCTTTATAAATTGAAATATTTACTTAATTTTATTACTTAGAAATAAATTATTCTAATCGGTATAATTTTAATTATTTTATTTTATTGGTTTTCCAAATCAAGTTATTACACGATATTATATAATTTATACTGAACAAATATTATTAATTCACGACATATTTATAAAAATAAAAAAATATTATATTCTACCTTTTGATTATACTATATTATTATTTAAAATTTATATTATTACTTTGATAAGCAAAGTATCGAGTCATATAAACTAATGTTAGTAAAATGTATAAAAAAATTTATAACTATATCAATATTTAACAATTCATTTAAATTTTAATATTATTTTCATAGTGTAAAAAAAATACAAAAAAAAAAATTCCTCCAAATTTCTGTCAATATGATGATAAATTATGTTTGTAGGCGGTTTACTATATAAAATAGTTTCTATTTTGAAGATTAGAGTTGGGTTTTGGAACAGAAGCAATCCTGATTTTGATGATAACAAAATTTGTTATTATCTTTCTAACATATCTACTCTAGTGTGAAGTTGCTAAACTGAAGATGGAAGCCAAAACTCAAAGTTAGCTAAACTAAATCTCCGGCGAGCTCTACTGTTTTGATGATATCTCATAGATCAGATATGCAAATGATTATCCGCCAAAACAAATGTAAAGAAAACTCAATATGGAACACATTGTATTTTACGTCGGTTGAGCAAAAACGGTAGTTATCTATACCAAACTGACGTCGCACTACCAAACTAAATCCGATCAGTTTAGCAGAAAACACACCATCAGTTTACCTCGAGCAGTTCTGATATTATGGACATATCTTGTACCTCGATTATCCAAATGGAACGATTCACCCTGAGTTGGAAAGATAAGACAATGATCTACAAATCATATTCACAAGTCAAAGACTTAATCAAAACCTAATGAGATTCTAAATTGCGTTGAATTTACTAGTTTAGAACTGAAATTCTGCAAAGCAGAATTTCTGGCACAGTCTGGTATATCGAGAATTATCTCTCATATAAAATCCAAATCAAGTGATTGTTGATTCCATTGAAAGCTAAGAGAAAGGGCTATAATGTTCATGTGTTATCACTTTGCCTAGAAATCAACGAATCAAGAGATATATCACTAAACTGATCATATACGCACTCAACTGATTTTGTGCTCAACTGAAGTTCGAGCAGCTCTAGTATTTCATACATAACTTTTGCATATGAACTTAGAATGGATTGATTCTTGTGGCGTTGGAAATCTGAGATCAAGGGCTAAAACTTTTGTATTTATTACTTTTATCAGTTATCAACGGATCATGCCAAACGGTATCCAGTTTAGCAAATCAGTTTACCTTGATCAATTACTACTAAACTGATCTCGCGGTTTTAAACTGATTACATGTCTCGGAAGCTACTAATGGATCTCGCTAAACTGCTCATGTACTCAGTTGACTTCAGATTGCAGTTTACCTACAGAGAATGCGTTAATTTACTATACCATTAGTTTAGTGGAATTCAGTTTAGCTCCAGAAAAAGTACAGAAACAGTACAAAAGCATTCTAACGACTCTATTTCTGTGTCTAACAACTATATCTCTCTTGAAGCCTATAAATATAACATCTTGGAGTTCAAACACAGGTCTTGGAAGAGAGATTCAAGTCAGAGGGCATCAAAATCAGATTCATCATCTAGATTAAGAGCATACCCCAAGGTGTGAATAACAAGAAGAAAGATGAGCGTTCACTGCCAAGTTCTTCACACCAAACCAAGTTTATAGAACACTCTTTCTTGTCCGAAATCCTTGTATATCAGTTAAAGAGACCCAACTCACTCACATATTCGAGAGATGTATTCATATATTAGTTGAGTGAGAGTCTTAACATAAAGACGTTAAAGATTGTGTTTGTAGTCTTGGCATAAAAACGTTAAATATTATGCGGATTGCGATGTTACAATATATCATTTGAGTGGATAGGAGTTCTTGTTTATGCAGTGGGTAAGTCCTAAACCGGATTGAGTTTGTACAAATGAGTTGTATAAATCAAAGTCTTCTAGTGATATCCTTCCGAGTAGGAAGAAGGGATGACGTAGGAGTTGTTGAAATCTTCGAACATCCATAAACAAATTCGAGTCTCTTTATTTCTTGCATTTATTTATTGCTACTTTTTGAATTGCATTGTTGAAGCATTTTATGTGTTTGATAAAATAACTAAATGTTGCATTCAAAGTGTTTGATAAAATGTTTCAACTAAACTGTTTTCATCTTTCAACTTGCATCCTTTTAAAATGATTTAAAAAATATTAAATTAGTTTCTAAGAAGGATTATTTCGAGTGTCTTCCGCTTAGTTCGAAAACAAAACTCAATTTAATTAATCGGTGCTCAATATTTCAAGAACCGATCTATTGTAGCTCAAAATGTTTTAAACTTGTGTATTTTTTTCCAACTCGATCCTAGCAATTAGTTTTAATATTTCTATAAAAATAATTGATTGCTTATTTATTTGTTTATTAATTATTAATCATACAAAGAAGTTAGTTTATATTAGATGTATGTTTAAATTTTAGAATGATTTGAAAACTTACTAAACAATGTGAAAGGATAATATTGTCAATATGTAAAATAAAAAATTGAAGTGGAGTGTGATTAATATTTTTTTGGAGTGTAAATAACACTACCTTAATAGTAAAATGAATCATTGTTGGTAATATACCACGGTGAACTGATCATGGAACTGGTTCAGTTTTATTCTGTTGAATTTGAAATGGATAATATCGGAATGATTATATTTTTGCTTTATGTACTTTGCATTTTCTTATTTTTAGCCTTGTTATAATGATGAATTTTCATTTTTAATCTTATAGCTTGTATTTGTTTCCTCTCATTTTAGTCATTTTTTGACTGAGTTCATTATGTCTGTCTTAAATTGTTTATGTGACGGATATAAATGCTGAAGTGGATTTTTGGAATGAAAGTTGCATATGTGTCATGAGTTTTTTTTAATAATGTTATGTGGTCATCCTGAAATTCATGTCAACATATGTGCAACCGCCACATAAGTAACTTATGGTAGACACGTTGGGATCCATAAAAAAAACTAATAATAAGTACATGACTAAAAACACAAATTTATTTTTAATATGATAAAAAATGAAAAATGTACAAATTAGATGCAGAAAAATATTTTATCGAATAATATCAGTCTAGCCTTTCAGATAAAATTGGATCCCGTACTGTTTGATTCACATCGGATCCAGCAATATTTTTTCTATAAATATCCTTACATTTCTACTTAATTGTCATAATTTTCCAACTCTGATTTTAAATCTTCACTATACCTTATAAATTATAATATTCAATGTATATTCTCTAATTTACCTTTCAAATCGTCAATACTTTGTTATCTCAATTACACTTACTTAGTCTATGATTATTAATATTATTCTTATTTTATAAATAATAATTATCAATATATAACTTATATATTTTTCAAACTGATTTTCTCAATATCTCTAAGTACCTATAAATTCAAAAGAAATTGGAGTAACTTATTATTTAATAACCGCCACCCATATACTTCTAAACTAATTAAATTATTGATATGTAATTTCATTTAAATTTTCAAATGATTTTTGAGCAAGTTATCATTTAATAACGGACACTTGTAAGCTTGATGATAAATGATATATAGTATGATTTAATTTTCAGGGTAGGGGGTATTACACATATGCTAGGTTGAAATCTACCAATTTTCAGTAGTTTGTTCGTTAAGTACCTTATTTAATTAATTAAAAAAAAACACAATGGTTGAATAAATAAGGGTTGACATACCGTATCAAAATATCGAAATATTTGAATATTGTATCGAAATTTTTTCGATATACATACATTTTTTCGGTATATCAAATTTTTTTCGGTTCTGTACGGTATTAGTATGGATTTTTTCCATACCAAAATTTCAGAATTTCAGCACCGATATAAATTTTTTCATACCGATATTTTTGGTACGATATACGAAAACATGAAAATGACGAAAATTTGATATTTAAAAATATTTATATCCTTAATTCAGAAATAATACAAAACAGAAATAAAAATAAATTCAAAAATATATATTGTAAATAGTGGATAGGAAATTCGGAGGATGGAGGTTGTTGTTGGAAGTAGTGAGAAGTGGGAAGGAAGTTGAGAGAGAGAGAGTGATGAGGGTATAAAAGAAATAAATTGGTGAAAATTCACCATGACACCAAAATCAGTTGGTATAAGGTGCTTAGACTTAATAATATAGTAAGAAATATTAACAAGAATTCCCTTTATATATCAAAATATTTATTATTTTTAATTTTAAATATGAGTAAGATGGACCTGTCTTATTGACATTGATATCATATTCAAATATTATTCGACATTGAATGTTTCTATTTTATTATTAATTTTTTTTTGGGGGGGATAAAACCATAATTCGAAATTGGAATCCGACGCGACAAATGCTCCTCACCAAACAGAAGTAAATCCAATTGAAAAAAAAAAAAATGGAAGATGAAGTCAAGCGAATCCAACGTTATATGGGAAGTGTTCTAAAGGAAGAAGAGTAAATCTCTGCATTAATCTCTCTAACATCTCGCTGGTCTCTGCCACTTCACCAATTCCTATACCACCTATTTTTGAACAATTCTCTTCCATCTTCCCCATATAAATTCATTCCACCATTTTCAATTAATTAATCTCGCTCCCATCGCCCATTTCCCAGATTCAAGAATTAATTAATAATGGCAGGATCCGTCAGCCCACCTCTGAAAACCCACAAAATCTTCTTTCTGATGCAGATTTTCCTCAGAATTCTCTCTTTTGCGGCTTCATTGGCTGCTGCATGGATGATGCTCACCAACAAGCAAACTGCTGTGGTCTACGGCATCTTGGTCTCTGCCAGTTACAGCTACTCTTCCGCTTTCAAGTCAGTTAATCAATCTCTCTTCTTTAAATTTTTTTTTTATTTTTTGCTATTTTAATTTGATTTCATTTTGATTAATTGATTTCAGGTTCTTTGCGTACGCGAATATCATAGCCTGCGGCTTCTCCGTGCTGTCTCTCTTTCTGGCTTGCATCTTCGGTTACAAGGCCATAAATCCCAAGAGTTACTTCGTCATGTTCATTCACGATCTGGTGAATTATATATTATATTATATATATATATTATTACTCATTATATAATATATTTTGCCAATATTAACTAAAAAAATAAAATAATTAAAAAAAATGACAGATGATCAGTGTTTTATTGATGGCCGGGTGCGCGGCGGCTACGGCGGTGGGGTTCGTGGGGAAATACGGCGTGAACGAGGCGGGTTGGTTGCCCTTGTGCGATCACTTCCCACCCTTCTGCAACAGATGCACCATGGCTACCGGTCTTTCTTATGTCAGCTTCCTTTTGTACATACTTCTCACCATTATTTCCGCCAACAAATCGCGCCAGATACAAGTTTAATTCATCCAACAACAAATTTAAGACGATGAAATAAATCTGGGAATGGGCTTTTTTCTTTTTCTTTTTTTTTTTACTTTTTTTTTTTTTAATGTCGTGAAAGTGGAAGTAGTTCCAGTTCTAGTGTTATGCGTGGTTGTGTTGTTTGTGCACACGAGGTGGTGTAACACAGCTTTGATGGTTTTACTATACCATATGTAGACGACTATACATATGACGTGCTTGTATGTATACGTTGTTATAAGGTAATTATAATATTTTATGTTTATTTTTTTTATATATAGAAAGAAATGCTATGATGAGTAACCATCGTGCTTATCCATGTGAGTGAGCACTTGTTTACGTGACATCATATGCACATCCAATAGCTATATATATAGCTACGATTTGGCATGTGAAATTAGATATATTGCTTTATACCAAAAATAAATATCGAAAAACTGATGATCACGATGAAAGTTGATTTTTTTTTTTCCCGATCCGACAAGTCTACTTAGGAAATTGTTGGAAAAGTTTCAGAAACAGATTTTTTAAAAACCAAAATTGATAGAATACTGAACACATACATCCTGTATGCATCTGTCACTAGCGGTATATATGAATTTTAAAATTCGGATGATTTTAATAGTACTTACCATGTAAATCATTTAAATAATAAAATAAATTATTTTAATAGTACTACTTACCATGTAATCCGTTTAAAAAAGGATAAAATTAAATTAAGTTATAATAGCTTTTTTAATGGCACTGATTTTACATGATTTCTTACTATTTGATACTTGACAAATGACGATATCAAATCTATATTTTTAATGTAAAAAATATTGGAATTGCATTTTTGGTATATATAGAGTTTATTTCTGTTACGCCTTTATTCTTATGTAATAGTAATGGTCCTAATGGATAATTTGAGTGGTGATATTGTTAATCTGTTAACCAGAGCAATTTGTTCAGTTAATATTTAATATATATTGTGAATCGTTTCATAAAAACCTACTTAAATTATATTCTATAAATATTTACATTAGTACGTACAAACTATATTTTAATAAGATGCACTCAGATAAGTAGTAATAAATGATGATATTATGGTGGGGGTGTTGGTTCGACGATTTCGTCTGTACTAAGCTCTATAGAGTTGGCAGTTGAAAGGAATAATAGTTGTTTACGCCACCATTTTTGTTACTTTATACGAAAAAGACATCGATGGATGCAAAGCCAAATCCATGGATATTTTTTTTATACAAATATTGAAACTCGAAAGCATCAGTTTTATGAGCTAAAAATTACGGTTCAATTGAAATGATATAAATGTATACGATTTTCAGACAGAGCCAATAGAAGGCCAATGGATCATACTACTACATGTATAACGTGGTTTATACATTGAATTATAAAAATGTATTTAAATTAAATTACAAAACAATCATAAATGTATTTTTGGAAGATTTTTTTAAAATAAAGTTCATGGATAATTTTATTATTTCAAATTTACTTTATAATCTTCTTTGTACATATAATATTTTTCAATTCACTTTGTAATCCAATGGATGCGACTGTCCTCCTCAAGTCTCAACTCCCCCAGCATCTTCTAGTTCCCCTTATTTCATTAGCAAATATTTATTTTTCAAAATAATTTTAGCACCATGTCCCTTTTAATTTAGTCAAAATCTTTCACAATCCCACCAATTCTTAAATACATTCTTTAATTTAATAATTAAAAATAATTTTTTGAAAAACTACTAATTCACATGATCCAAAGACACAATTATTCAAAAAAAGTTTTTTTTATTGGAATATCTCTTGAAATATATTTTTCATATCTTTTGTATATTTTGTGTATATGTTTCTTTTATCTTTATCTCTTTAGGTTGTAAATAACGACTTGTATCATTTTTTTTATGATATATGAAAATATATTCTCTCATTACGCTTCTACATGGTATCTAAAGCCTCTTGTCTACGCTACTAACCCTAACCCTAGCCACACCTAGCCGCCTCCCTTCCTCTCTCTAATTTTTTTTTTTTTTTGCGGCTGCTCCTGTAGCTGACTTTGCGACCACCTTGATACCCTTCAATGTTGTTGCTCATGCGTCTTGATACCCTTTAATGTTATTGCTCATGCGCCCTTGAAGCTGACTTCTCTCAACTATCTCTTATGGCTTCTTCAGTTCACAACTCTTCTCACCGGTCATGATCTGCTTTGTTGGAACATTCATAGTTTCGGTGTTGATAAAAACTATGATAAATTATAGGAAAAATCATTTTGAAGACTGAACTTGTCCATGACTGAAATTGAAGCTACTCAACTAGACAAATCAACTGAAGTTAGTAAACTGATCCTCAAGCCAAATTGAAGACAAGAAGACTGAATTAGTCCACGAAAACCACGACTGGACTAGTAAAGCGATTGAATATATCAGGGAAACTTAATAAAAGCTCGATTGGAAGTGACACAGTACGTTCAATCAATCAAATTCTAAGAGACCACCAGTCAAATGCAATAACTTTTGAATAAGGTTTCCCGTACAAAAGAGTAGAAGAGCAGAATGCACATAACATAGTACGGATATTGTCAGAAGCTAAAAGACAAAGCAACGACTATTTGTTTGAACGACTTTAATTCAAATGTGATCGTTGCAATCCAAAGTCATAAATAACAGATGAAGATCAGTTGAGAAGAAGAAAAGGTATCTGGAACTCTCACACTTTGTATATCTTGCATTATCAAAGCATTCACTCAGTTAACCAAAGAGTTTCAAGGACAGTTTAAGCAAACTGATCAACACACGTCTCAAGATATATTTGATCAAGTGATAGGATCAGTTATGGTGTGTAGAAGGGAGGGGGGGGGGGGGGGGTGAAAATACACTTTAAAAAATTTGAGCTACACTGGCTCGGTTCTTGAAATATTGAGCACTGATGAATTAAATCGAGTTTGGTTTTTAAACCAAGCGGAAGCCACTCAAGATAATCCTTCATAGAAATCGATTAACATTTTGTAACTCATTTGAGGACGATGCAAATGAATGTCTAAAAATAGTTTGGTTGAAGTATTTTATCAAACACTTTGAATGCAATATTTCGTATATGAAGAATAAATAAAATGCTTCAATGATGCATCTTAAAAACAGAAGCAAGAGTAAAATAAATGCGATAAATAAATAGATATGAATTTGTTTATGGATTTAGGAGCTCAATCTCCTATGTCATCCCTTCTTCCTCCTCGAAAGAATATCACTAGAGTACTTTGATTTACACAACTCATTTGTACAAACCTACTCTAAGGCTAGGACTTACTCACTGCCTATCTTAAAACTCCTAGCCACTCGATTGTAGGCCGAAACCTCACTATCCACATAATGTTTAACGTCTCTTATGCCAAGACTACAAACAAAATCTTTAATGTCTTTGTGTTAAGACTCTCACTTAACTAATCTTTCAAAGTACATATCTCATATGTATGTGAGTGAGATATCTTCAACTGATATACAAAGATATTGAAAATTCAAGAGTGTTCTATAAACTGGGTTTGGTGTGAAGGAGTTGGTTGTGAACGCTCATCTTTCTTCTTGTTCTTCACACCTTGTGCTTTGCTCTTAACATAGCTGATAATCTTCTTAGATGCCCTCTGCCTTTGAATCCCCCTTCAAAATATTGTATTTGATCTTGAAGATGTTGTATTTATAGGCTCCAAGAATGATATATACGTTAGATTTAGAAATATAGTCGTTGCAAGATTTTTGTACTGTTTCGGGAGCTCGACTAAACTTTTGTGCAAAATTGGTGCGAAACTGAAACTGAAGTACTGTAGCAGTTTGGGTACTATAGCAGTTTTGGTAGCAGTTGAGCAAACTTCAGTTTGGTAGCAGTTGAGAAAACTTTAGTTTAGGTAAGTGGACTGAACTTGGAATGATCCGTTGATATCTGGGCAAATTCACTACAACAAAAACGGCAAACGACAACGGATAAAATCCGTTGTCGTATGGGTATAAAAACCGTTGTACTTTTGGGTGTTGTCAAAAGTATACCCAAAGACAACGGATAAAATCCGTTGTCGTTGCTCAGAAAAGACAACGGATTTTATCCGTTGTCGTTTCTTTCAAAAGACAACGGATTTTATCTGTTGTTTTTTCCTTGAAATGACAACGGTTTTTATCCGTTGTCGTATATCAAACTTTTAACAACACCAAAAATTACAAAAGTTTTAAAATGACAAAGACAACGGATTTTATCCGTTGTCGTTGCTCAAATGAAAAACAAAAAAAAATTTAAATTTTAATATAAAAATTTTTAATATTATAAATGAAACAAAATTTAAAATTTCTAAAATAAAATTTAATATACAATTTTTCAATATTACAAATCAATATTCTAATTCTAAATTATAAATCTATCTACACTAGAAAATATATAGATCGAGTTATGAACTAATATATATAAATTAACTCGAAACTTTTCTATAGATCGAGTTATGAACTAATATATATAAATTAACGTGGAACATTCCTTGTAAATTAACATCCACCATTATCTCTTGCATCACGATTATCTGCACAAATTGACGAATTCAAGTAGCAGAAAAGATGTCAAATTCTGGAATTTGAATCCATAAAACAAAAATGCTGCATGGGAAGACTTGATGGTAAATTCCAATATAGTGATCCAAGCAATCAACATATGACTGAACCATCTTAGAAGACAAACAAAGAATCGAACTAAGCAACAAAGACCGCGTGACATCCCTGGCAAAATAGTACTTAAAGAACACCAACATATAAATAAATTATAGACAACAATATAATTAATGCGATGCGAAGTTTTACCATGGCCATGATGAGCACATTTTACACTAAAAAAGATCAAGAGGATCGAGGCTATGTTTATCGAATCTTCCAAATCTGCATACACTAAACAAATTCAAATCAATTGAAATAAGAAACGGGAATAAGAAAACAAAAGCACCTTTGGCCCCAATTAGACCTAATATCGTCAAAATATAGCATGCAAGCACGATTTCAGCATCTCAAAAGAATTCGAGCATAAGAAAGTAGTGCCAAACAAGTTTTCTAACAAAATAATTTACCAAGAGCAGAGAAGGTGCTTTTGGAAATCAGCATCAATTTCAACAAGGGTTCAAATTTAAATGAGGCACTATGTTAATACAAAAAACACAAAAAACACAATGCAAAGGTTATTCTTTAGCACATGGAAACATAGGAAAGTCAAGGAAAACATAATCTTTCTTGCAAAGAGTACTCACACTCTTTATTAATGCAGTGACGAACCAATGCAGCAATAATAATAAAATCTAAACCACAAGAAAAAAGCAATGCCACTGGAACATGTCTCCACTGTTCATGTTTTATGAGAGGAACTTATAGAACACGAGAACAATGGACCAAAGCTCTAATTAAAAATAACAGTTTATATTGATATAAATCGGGAGGAAAAGAATACAGAAAAAATAATCAGCTTCGAATTATCTCTCAATCAATACCATATTTCAATAAAATAGTTTGTCATTGCACGAACACGAACTAAGATTCTAACACATACCATTTTTAGAATAATGGGTATATCTCTTTCAATTTTTTTATCAAATGACTTGATCTTGGTACCAAATCGAAGCTAATACTAAAACTTTTGTTCAAATTGTAACTTCAAAAAACGAAAGCATAGTCAATGCATTTTCAAAAACTTCTCTGTCCATGATAGTCAAATGGCATGCATCGCATTTCAAAGTATTGGTGTTACCTAAGCTTCAGCTTCCTGTCTTACTCTATCATATCTCTGTGCAAGTTGTCTAGCATCTTCTAGTGGATATTTGACTAGCAAGGCTCTTAAAGGCTCTGCAACCTGGAAGATTATTTCATCACTGAATATAATGATAAGAGTAAGAAACACAGATCTGCTTTGAAAATGAAATCTTCAGATACAAGATAGAACTTAGAACATTAAATGCACTACATATTATTTGCTAGATATATATTGTAATTATGAACTAGATCAGATTTGGAAAAACTGACACCGAAATATAGTCCGTGGCAGCTCTTTAGCCAGATTCTTTCACGTTTTCAGTCCATGAATTCCAAAGCCCAACGCGTTCTGTGAAGAACTCCATTCCCTCTAAATCACTGGAAATGGAGCAAATGACTTGGCACAGCCTTCTTTGATCACCTCTAAATCATCAGAGTAAACCACGTACAGAGCCATCCGCTGCAATGCCATAGTACAACTTCACTTCACCATCAGAACCCTGCAAATTTGCAGCGGATTCGACATCCACAATACCATCTTTCTTTACAATACCTCGGACTGTAGCAACCAACTGAAGTTGATGCCTATTCTATGGTTCCATGGTGATGTTAACTGCATAAATTATATGTAGCAAACTCATCATCCTTTCGAAAGGAAAGCAAAGCAATTTGTTAGTCAATAGTTTAAGATTATATGTAGCAAACCCACCACCCAAGACAGCCTATTACTATTATCACCCACCCCTTGATTTTCCAGGGGGCTGATATGGCTACCCTTCCAAGATGTCATTTACGTTTGCTGTAAATACAAATATAATAGCCAAAGTACCTTGTGATGAGCTTCAAAAAACTTGATGACTTCCTCCATGTGATTTCGATAGAATCCCTACAACACATTCCAAAAATTACTCTTGTTAAATTGATTGAATTAAAACGTATGATACAAGTGCTAAATGAGCCTCACCTCAAAATAACCAAATAAACCACAACTCAGGTCACCGGAAAAGAAACCCATTGCGATTGTATTATCAGTTATAGGTCATATCTAAGTCAAATCCTCCCTCCTGAAAATAAGTAAAATGGAGATGCATAACACTAAACATTAAACGTATAAACTCACAGACACAGGGTAGAGGATTTTGAAGAATCTCCAATTCAGTGGCATGGCACTCAAATTAGATGATGGTAATTTAATTTCTTTCTCGAGTTTTAGGGACTAATTGATGAATTTAAATGCCAAGCACATACAATTATTATATTATTTATTGGAGTAGCTGTAAGATATAAATATATGCATAGTGAAAACTCAAAAATAAGCCATGTTTTAGTGGAAATAGACAATTAGCTAATATTCAACTTGAGTACTACTGACTAGACAACAAGTCATCTCGTGGAAAATTAATTTCACAAAATAGTCAACTGAAATTAATTTATTCGGGAATAAACAGAACTGGTAATTTTTCATTGTTCATTTTATTTTAATAATAAGAAGTCTGAGGAAGACTTTCTTCGTACATCAAACAATTCTGTGAAAACCACAAAAAGAAGTGTGCATAACACGACACTGAGAGTAGTAACAAAGTGTTAAAAATTAAATGTCAAGCATTTCCCAAGTCTCCAAATCAAATTTAGGGAGATTGAGATTGTATTGGAATGTGGTCTTCATTTTTTTTCCACAAACTAATCTCATTCCCTGAACAAAATTTCACCTTCTCATTTTCGTAATCAAACTTTCAATAGTTTTTGTACTTCCCGAGATAATTATTAATCCTAACTAAACAATTTCATTCTTCCCCAAGAACCTCGTGCTATACAAAAAAAAACAATTTTCACATTTTATTATAATTTTATTCAACCATTCTTGACATGGATTAGCACCTTTAATAATAACTTTATTTCACAAAATAAAAACAAACAAAACATTCTCCCAAAAAATTCCCTTAACTTTTTTCTCAAAACTCACAAAATAAAACCAAATATCTTGGCTTTGTTTATTGAGAAAGGAACCGTTTTCAAAAAGTGCTTCAAAAATATCCAAGTTTTAAATATCAAAGAAAGCAACATGATCAACAGTCATGGGATTGAAGTGATGGGAGGCAGGAAGCGGGGAGGGTGGATTGAATTGAAGAGTGCTGCTTCAAGTATTGGAAGCTTCGAAGAAATCTAGGTTGAAAGCCATCGAAGCTGGAGCAGTATGAACACTGATCGATCTTCTCCCCGATTCGAGCCGATCGAAGTACAAGAAAATCATTAGGACCTCTTATATAACATAATGTAAAAAGTGATTTATCATGACGATGAAAATAAAAGTTTTCATCAATTTCAACACCTATATCTTAGGACAACCACTTTTTCTATCGGATTTATGAGTTCTAAACATACATTATACAAAACATAGACATGTTTTAACAAGATCAATCAGATCTGATCATTCCTTGTGATATGCCAATATGTAATACACTCATACCAAAGATGAAGTATCAAATTAACCAGTCTGAAAGGTTATACGACAATTTATTCTTCATAATATCATCCCAATTGGTGATGATTAAAACTATAAGAAAACAAGTTATTCCACAGCTCATAAATCACAAGAAATTAATGCATCATTCAGATGCAGAACTCCAATAATTAAATTTACTACACAACATCACAAGCAGTTCAAATCCTTATGTAAATCACCAACCTAACCAGGAAGTAGAGTACCTGCCAAACATTGCCGCTACTTTGCTATGGCATGGCTTTTAACCCATTCACATTCACCATGAAATTGGCAGGAAGAGAATCAAACAAATCTAGAGAATACTGCGAGGCCTCAAATCTATGTCGTTGGAATCATTTTCCTCTGCCCAGCTTGATTTTCCTCTTCCTATTGACAATTAAAGATCTCAAGACCTGAAAAATTAGTGGCAGAGATCCTAAAAAGATTCAATTAAAGAACATAAAGGTAAAAATGAAAAGAAATTAAAAACACAGGCTTACTAATTACCATCTCTCTATTATATAATTACTATGAATATTAAGTACAAGATAGTAACTGCAATTAAAATTAATTAACCAAACATATGTTTTGAATAGAATACCACTCCCCACACCACCATCTATAACAGTCTACACCATGTTCAAACCAACTATATCAACGTAAGAGGGAAAATAACAGACCGCTCAAGATTTTGAATGGCGAGAAGAAGCACATAAATGCCATATCCACGTATACCACCACAAATCCAACCATTTTACAGCCTCAGTCATCATTATAAAGCTATAATAATTGGAACACAATATTACTGCAGATTCGAATTAAAGAGATTTGGAACACAATATCACGTTCAGAATAATTAAAAATGCAATCAGTTTCAAAAAAAAAAATAGAGCACTTGGGAAATCATGAAAAACATATTTAACATGACACTTATCTTTATACATACACAGTGCCTTATTTCACACGTTCAAGAGCAACATTCCCTCAAAAAATAACTTACCAGAATTACAAGAGTAGAAAAAATGCTGCAACAAACAAAATTTTTGTCAAAGCTGCAAACAAATAATAGCTCTAGGTAAATATTCACTTAGGACAATCCTTACAAGAAGCCATGGGAGTTAACCCAAAATAACGCAAATAACCTGACAAATAATCACCAATTCAATTTATAAAAGTCCAAACAGGAAAGATACTTAAAAACTAGTAGTCAACAACAATGCAGAAGAAAATGAAGTAAATATTCGGTCAAAGACTTTAATATTCTATCTGTATATGTAAAAGAGCCAAACATTTACAACAACAAAAAAGAATGAAATATGGCAAGATAAATCAACAATATAGGCAGGATTCGAAGTCAGATCCTTAAAATATTCCATAAAAGAACAGAAAAGTATAAATGAAAAGAAATTTAAAAATCAAACTTCTCACGCAACTACGGTCGAATAGGGGCACGATTTGAAGATTCAGGTCGAAATTCCTCGTTACATTGGAGTCAACGCGATGGTTAGGACAACCGAAGCGTACTTTTACCCAAACATTTAACAACGAACCACAAGCGCAAACAGGAGGGGAAAATTCAAGGGACGGCAGTGAATTCTAGGGAGGTAGTGGGCGGCGATGGGTGAGTGGTATTTCAGCTCGGGTAAGGGGCGGAGGTGAGTGGAGGAAATGGAAGGAGTGGGGCGGTGAGCTGTGAGGAGAAGCTAGGGTTGGGTTTTGGAGCGGGTCGGCGAAGAGGGGAGTAAGTGTGAGAGTGAGAGTGAGAGTGAGAATGATGAGAGAGAGAGAAAAGAAGTGTATTTAATTTTTAATATTAGAATCAAACCACAACGGATTAGTAAAGTGTGGAACAACCGTTGTCGTATAACACCAAATAAATTTTTATAGACAACGGTTAATAAAAACTGTTGTCGTAGGTTAAAAAAACCCGCTCATAGACAACGGTTATTAAATACCGTTGTCGTAGACTAAAAAAAACCCGCTCAAAGACAACGGTTTTTTAAAATTGTTGTCTTTGACCTATTAAAGACAACGGTTTTCAGAAAACCGTTGTATATGAGCGTGTTTTTTGGACATATTACAACAGTTTTAAATAAAACTGTTGTTAAATAGTAAACAACAACGGTTTTCGCAGAAAACCGTTGTCTTTTTAGTGTTGTGTATGGCCATATTTGTTGTAGTGAAAGTGATGAACATGAAAGTTGTAGCCCTTTGTCTTTGATTTCCACAACATCAATAATCACTCCATTTGGATTTCATATGAGTATGAGAGAGTTAAACTCAAAATACCAGACCTTCTCCAAAACATGCGAGAAAAAATAAGTCGAGTGAATGTGGTTCAGTCGAGTGTTATATCTCTTGATCCTTTGATTTCTGGGCAAAGTGATAAACATGAAGTTTGTAGCCTTTCTCTTAGCTTTCCATGGAATCAAGAATCACTCAATTTCAAGTTTATATGAGAGAGATATGCTCGAAATACCATATTGCGCCAGAAATTATGCCATGAAAAATTTCAGTTCTCAACCAAAAATTCAATATATGCAGTTTAGCAGCTTCTTATGCTCCGATTCAAACTTTGACTTTTGAATATGATTTTTAGATCATTGTCTTAGCTTTCTAATGCATGCTGAATCGTTCCATTTGGATATGACCAAACTACCAAAAATGCTCGAAGTAAACTGCTTCTGTTTTCTGCTCGACTGAAGACACTCAATTTGGTCTTGAGACATCAATTTGATCTAGATAACATCCGTTTTTGCCCACTGACGTGGAACACAATATGTTTCAAATTGAGTCTTCTATGCAGTCATACTGATAGCTAATTATTTTCATCATTGAGCTGTGAGATATCATCAAAATACTAAAGCTCTCCAAAAATTTAGTTTGGCTAAATTTCAGTTTCGGCTTGCATCTTGAGTTAACAACTTTACACTAGAGTAAATATGTTAAAAACACAATAACAAATTTTGTTATCATAAAAATCAAGATTGCTTGTGTTTCACAAGTCACAACCCAACATCAAGTATATGATCAATTGTGCTAAGTCTGTCGAATTGTAATACTCTATATAAAGATTAGTTAAGTATTGTACACACACACATTCAGTTGTAAGTGATTGCAGTCGAGGACTGAATTTATGTTAAGTCTAGGTGTAGTGACCCTAACTCGGATCCACTACTAATCAGAGTTTTAAACTTAATTAAGCATGCAATAAATGATAATCAGAGATAAACTGCAGAAAACTTAAATAAATTCTTAATCTGCAAAATATAACCGGTTAAATAAAACCAATATACAACCCAATTGAATTAATTCAATATCCTATCTACTACTCATGCAGCTCTATTTGGTTACCACATAATCCCAAGTCCTGGTGAGACACCTGCAACTGCCCAGTCAAATGGGGTGTCCAGAAAACAAAGAAAACATTGGATGTGAGCATTAAAGCTCAGTACGACAGTACGAATATAAAAATGCTATGAATGAAAATACAAATAGAAGTGTAGGGTGCTGGGAAACCTATCCAGAAAACTGATCAGTCAAAGGCGTTATGGTATGTAGCACGCTGGGCCGTCGCATCAAGAGGTGACTCACATACCATAAAACTGTGGATTTATCTGGATCCAAGTTCATGGAATCCATACACTAAAAAAAATACTGGGCTGAGCGACCCCTCTACCGGTAATAACAATAGAATAACAGTCTCAACATAAGATGCATGCAACATAATATCCGTGTCATAATAATGCACACATAATCAATGCCACATAATACTTGCAAACATAGAATATGTATATTCTACTAGGCTATCTCGGATAATACGTCAGTACCTCATTAATATACTCCTAGATGCCCCGCATCTACAGTCCAACACTACAATGCAAAAAAAATCATGCATCACTAATCATTCTCTAAAATCCTTAACAAAGCTATTAAAAACTTCCTAATATTTTTTGGGAACTTGGACCATACCTGCGGCCGTCCTTAGCCCACTGCTGGCAATAACCCCAAAACTTGGACATAACTCCGCTACAACTTCGGCAACGCTCCTTCACTCCTTGGCCTTCGAAAAAAACACCTAAAAGTCCTAAATCTATCTAAGAAGTGAAGAGGAAGAGAGAATGGGGCGAGTTGAAATGAGGCTCTCGGTCCTCTATTTATAGATGGAGTTCGGATCATTTGATCCCTGCGATCGGATCGTCTGATCTCCTCATTCGACCCCCTCCAAACATGTGTCCCTTACTATGATGTCACTGCTTACGAAATACGTTCTGATTGTCTGATCCAAGCCTTCGGATCGTCTGATCTCCTTGGGTTGTCAAATCAAGTCCATATCTACTTATCCAGACATGATGGGATCTTCCGATCCCTCTTCGGATCTTCCGATCTCTACGGAGCCTCCAATCTCAAACCTTGAATCTGAACTCTCTTATGTTCGGATAATCCAATCCTTGGGTTCGGATCTTCCGATCCACCCGTGAGTTTGGAACCCTCCGGTGTTGGAACACGGTCGTTCTCCGGATCGAAAAAGAAAGTGATACCCGGTGCAGCGGAAGTTTTAAAATTTTATATGGAATCGGATACCCGGTGCAGCGGAAGTTTTAAAATTTTATATGGAACGATTCCATATCATGGGTATCAAATTCCTACGATTAAAATTGATAACATAAAATTTAAACAATATAAATTTTACCTTAAAATCTCGAAGCGAGATTATGGACACCAACAGATTAAACTGCTCTTGTTGTATATCCCAGGAACTGATGAACGAACGTTTCTTCAATCAGGTCCACGAACAGAAGTTTAATCCCTCTGATAGACTGCACTAGAAAGTCTATCAGAAGTTTCTATGAAGAGAAATAACAGATTTGATCTGCTAATTCAGACTGCAAATTCGAAATTTGCAGACTGAAATTCTCGAACACAGTAGGGGAGGGGGGCGGCCGAATTCTCTAGAGAGAAAGCTCTAGGGTTTTGAATTTTATGCCTTGTGTTGTCTGTAATTTCTGTACTGCAATAACTTATTTATAATGTGAGCTGCTAACAGCTTAGGGCCCATTAGTCATAAGTTCAAGTCTAACAAGCAAAGCCCGCATGTTCAGAAATTAATATAAAATTCATCGTGACTCAGATTGATAAACCAATTTCACCAATGTATACAGAAATCATTTCTGCATCTTTTAAAGTCAAGATAAATTTTCTGAATCCGAATTCAGTGATTTCCAAAAATGTCCATCACTATGTCATTTTAGGAAATTTTACTCCCTCTACTCATAAATAAGAAGTCCCACTTCTTTATTCATTAAATTTAAAACTTTAAATTTAATTATCTCAACGGGGATCAAAAATCCATTACTTGTGTGACCCTCAATGGTTCAGAGATACAGCTAGCCGTGGGCTCACAACTCCTTGTGACTCGGAACAACAATTTTCGACTTACCCAACGAATCATGGTAAGAGCGCCTAGCAACATCGCCCCATGATTCCCTAGGTATCACTGATAGTGCCTGCAAGAACCAATAGATTTTGGTTAGCGTACAGTACGGTCCCTTCATCCATATATCCCGATCGAATCAACAACCATTGGTACATCGAGAGTTGTTCGAGGTTCGATAACTATGCAATGCATCTTGAAGATCAAATAGTGACATCGCATGTGCTACTAGGAAACCAAGTAACCTAAAACACATCATGTACTCTGGCCAGATATTCGTCACACTAATATCTCCTCAGATTGCATAGGATATCCACACTCGCAAGTGTGCGGTGAATCCTTGACAACAAAGCATCGACTCCTATATGTGTCATAACTGTACCCAATCCCGAAACCTGATGACCCTAATAGAGTCGGTAAACGAGTCAAAGCACAGTACTAGCATATAGAGTCTCAATGATGTTTCAAGTAATAAGGACTAATGGTGTACAACCAAAACCGCGGACTATATCCACTCGATAAGTGATAACCACTTGGAAAGTCCGAATAGGGTAGTTCGATCATTCATCATATGAATATCCATTTGCATGCTTCGAACATCTCTATGTTTCATACCAATGAAACGTGGTACTCGGTATCGCAAATGCTAGTCTCAATCTCGAGCGATCCTTATCCTTATTTGTGGACAGCTCAATTGACTAGGAACTCTTTAGAATATACAGTGAACATAAGATGTGTTTCATGACAGTGATCTCTCTATATTCACTATCTCATCTTACTTTAGTATATTCAAGGTCTTAATCAAAATAGCAACAGTATATCATTATATAATAATAAGATAATGCTGTTAAAATTAATATTTGCAGCGATGACTGCACGCCGTTAATAGTTCTCTAATAATTAAAAAGTGCTATTAAATTGCACCAAATCCCCTAATCTAATCGCACCCTTTTCTTTTTACCCATCGCCAAACCCAAATCCTCAATCGTGTTCCTCATTTCATTTCACTCAGAATAGGGCTAGGGCTTAAGATACCTTCTTGTTTGCTCTTTTGTACTCAATGGCCAATTCAATTGACTATTCAACAAAGCTTCATTCGCTGCTAGAAGGGCCACGCCGCGACGGACCGACGAAAATGCTGCGAGTTGTGAGGTATGAATACACATTGAAGTCTAAACCAGTGAGCCCTCTTTCTTTATCGACTCTGTTGTGATGTTATCTCTCGATTCTCGATCTCTTTCAGCCTTGCTTTTTTATGCTTTTATTATTCTTATTTGAGTGACTCTATGGAATGGATTTTTCGAAAATATGTATCCATATTTGAAATTTGCAGTACTCTTGTCTTAGTCTAAAAATAACTGAGACACTGAGGTAATGGGTGGGTTGGGAATTGGAATAGACTTTTTTCTAGGGATGACCGATAGAATTTTTAAACTGAGATTGTTGTGTATGCATTCTTAGCTATCGGATTTGATTTTAGCACCTTGAGGTGAAGACTGTTCTTTGTTTTTTTCTTCAAAGTTTTTATTCTTTGTTATGTTATTTATCATATATAAGGAAGACAAGGAGCTAGAAGTAGAAACTGCTCCCGAGATTGTGGGAGTTGGCCCTGCTGAAGGAACGATTGATGATAGTATGGGTACATTGAGATGAATTATGAAACCATTTTTTTGTCCATGATCTGATGCATGTGTTTTCTGTCAGCTCCTTTGGAGATAGATGAGTATGAACATGTTGATCCAGTTGAAATTTGACACCTTTGGATAAGTCTGAATTCTGGAAAGGAGTGGTAAGTGACCCTCTCTTAAATCATTGGTTGTTGAACGAAATATCTTGTCACTATTTTTGTTTTTAGTGTTTGTTATTCAAGTGTAATGGTGGTTGTATTTTTCAGAAAGCTGCCAAATGGTCTCAGAGAAAAGAGGCTTTTGTTGAATTGACCAAACTTGCATCCACAAAACAGATTGCTCCCGAAGATTTTTCAAAAGTTTGTCGAACATTAAAAAAATGTTGTTACCCTTTGTTAAAGTATTTTTTTGCAAATTTTTTATCTTCATTTTTTGTAGATATAATTTTGTGTGTGATATGATTTGTCAAGTATTGGGTCTTTGTTGATTGTTGCTGATTTTTCCTTCAAAAAATGTCAGCCAAATGCAAAATATTCTAATTATCACTTTGTATTCAGACTTCCAAAATCAATTCTGCCTTCCAGTATTCACATTGTGTTATAATTAACTCACTACTACTGCTCAAAAACTTTGTCTGATATTGTGTGGTGGATAAGTAGTGATTGCTTAATTGATCATGTATGTTTTCTAGAAAACAATATATTACATGTTTCTAAGTTTATTTTATGAATGTAGGTTTTGAGAAATCCACAACCTAGTTTCTTGAACACACAATTTTTCTTTTTGTCACCTCTCCTGTTTCAATTCTTGAGATTTGTTGAATCTCAATTACTGCATTTTCTAGTCAGTGGCATAATTCTCCTATGCCATAGTTAGAGTAAATTTTAAGGTTCTCTCAATTAAATATATTTATAAGCATGAATTTGTTTAATGTACATGACATCATGTGCGAGAAGAAATTGAGTAATGAATTATATTTTTTATTGTAAGTTTTGAGAAAGTAGTATATGAGTAAATGAGGGATTTTTGGATTTTTATGATTATATTATTATAATATATAACCCTGATAGATATGTTCCCATAGAGTTCTTCTCTTCCTCTTATTTTCTTTTCTATCCACTCTCATTCAGAAAGTTGCAGCAGCTCCATACAAGTTAGGTTTCATTCTTGTTTTTGTGCTCTTTTTTTGCTATTTTTATAAGCTGTTTATGGCTTAGTTGGTATTTTGGTATTTTTATAGGGAAAAAAGTTTAAAGCTTGTTTTTTAAATTTTAAATTTTGAGCAATAAAGTATTTTTGGAAATTAATGGTAACGATTCTTTTGTTTCTAAAATAATTTATTTATTTTTATATTTAAGGATTGAAGAGGTCACGAGGAAAAAAAATGGACAAATATTTTTGGCAGGGAAGGTCGAGGTAGAGTGCGTGAAATGGGCTTTGGAGTTACATCATTGAAAGCTAAAGATTCTGTGTTGATATGGATTCTACCATTTTGCATGGATTGAAAATCTAATCAGTTACGTGTAGAACGTTTGTTAGATATTTCGATGTTTTTTTAATTTTTATGGGGATCAGAGTTAAAACTTGTATTCAATTTTTTTTTTTTTTTGTAAAGATATGATTTTTTTGGTTTTCATAAATGAAATTGAAATATTTTATTTAGTTCTTCATTTTAATTTATATATGTAGTTGGTTAAGTTGTATTACATTGGAATTATTTAAGGCCATCAACGACCAACATTGTGATGTCATTATATTTTTTTGCAGCGTGCACATTTTTTATGTGAATAATATTTTTGCGGGGTGCTTTGCGAGCTGCCGATGTGTGTTTCCGCAGCGTGATTTTGCACGCTGTTAATGTGGCTTTCCGCGGCATAATTTGCACGTTGTTCTTGTGAGTTTCCGCAGCGTGCAAAGCACACTGTCGATGGCCCATGAGTTTCAACAGTTTGTAATTGTGTAGCGTGCGATGCGCGCTGCGGATAACAGATTTGCGCGCTGCGAAAAGTCATTTTTGTT
The DNA here is from genome assembly GCF_033568475.1 of Henckelia pumila. Lineage (NCBI taxonomy): Eukaryota > Viridiplantae > Streptophyta > Magnoliopsida > Lamiales > Gesneriaceae > Henckelia > Henckelia pumila. The sequence goes on from NC_133121.1 coordinate 83,299,738, forward strand.
TTAGTATGGTGAGATCGCCAAGAGCTTCTGGTACAACAATCTGGATAATTGAACTTTCAATAATATCGAGACATGTTCTACTGCCAAGAATATTTGATAGCAATTGATCAAGCTAGGCGATGATGATAAGAATAATGAGGGGAGAAAGAATCCATTTATCGAACCATGTTGCTCAAACAATTCTTCTAACCCAAACTATGAAGAGAGCAGGAGGAAATAAGTCGTGCATGACCTTGATAAGTGCATTTTATGCACTTAATTTGCGTTGACATTATTGGATAATTGCTTGGTTTCGAGCGGAATTACGTGGAAATTGTTGTTGTTGTTGTTGGATGTCAGGAAATACAGGAAATATTGAAGTTATGATGGATGAAATCAAAGGAGTCAAGAAAATAGCGAAGCAAGCGAAGATGGTTCGTATTTTGAAGATTAGATGAAGATAGGACAGCAAGCTATACGCGCCCGTGCCTGGATCTGGCGCGCCCGCGCGTGATTGAGTTATTTGAATTATCGGGATAGAATATCATGCCCGCCCGCGCGTCGCTTTCTGTGTGACGAGGGTTGTGTATAATTTTGGAAACTTTTGGATATCTTTGGAAGTTGTTTTGGACGAACTTTAGGGGAATATTTAAGGGATTTTTCAGACCTAATGAAGGGCTATCTAGCCGCCAATACACCATAATCTTGAGAGCACTTTCGTGAGATTTTTTGGGATCAAGATTTGAAGATTGCATGGAACAAAGACGAAGACTTTTCGACCGGACACGGAAGAAAGACTACGACTTTGTTATTCCCTCTTTATTTATTTCTTTTGATTATTGAATTATGTTTGAATTCTTAAACATGATTTGTGTTGATATGAATTTGAGTATGAACTAAACTTTTTATGTCTAGAGGTTGATGTAGCCTGGTCAAGACATATTTATGAATTGTTGATTTTAATGAATTGAGTTCTTCTAAATTAATTGTGATTCTAGTTTTGAAAGTTTTTTCAATTTACTGGCCATAAATTGATTTGTCATATTTATTCAGAATCCGGCACTCGGGAGAGGGGATTTAGAATAGGATCAATAGAATTCACACTATTAATTGTTTATATGACTCGGGAGAGCATATAACTTTAATAGAGCCTAGAAAGAACATTGTTTTACACATATCATTACAAGTAGATTTTTAATAGGGATATTGGAATCGATTTGTGATTGATACATTCTATTTGATAAACGGGAGAGGAAAATAGTATAATCTATGTGTTCTTGGTTATTAATTGAAATGAACTCATGAAAAATAGATTGATTAGGAATGAATATTGTTGAGACCAAGTGAAATCAAACCTCTAGACTATTTTTCTCTGATTGATAATCTCTTAAGAATTTTGTGTGTGCGCGCTTTGCAAACTTCATTATTTATTTAATTTGTCAGCAAATCTTTAAAGTTTGATTTTCTAGATAAAATTAAGACTATTTTAATTACAAGTATTGAATATTTTCAAATTACTCCTTGTGGGATCGACACTCTCTCTTTCACTATATTAAAACTTGACACTCGTACTCTTGCGAGGAATTTTCACAAAAAGTTTTTGGCGCCGTTGCCTGCGATCGAACCCGGGTCACCCGCGTGACAGGCGCCAAAAACTTTTTGTGAAAATTCCTCGCAAGCGTACGAGTGTCAAGTTTTAATATAGTGAAAGAGAGAGTGTCGATCTCACAAGGAGTAATTTTTGATTTTGTTTAGTATTGTGACCAATTAGTCTAAGTTTTAATTTAGAGCTTTTATTTTATCTTATTTTTAGTACTAATTAATTTCTTTTTATTTTTAATTGCAGTCTATGCGACGATCTCAAAGTGCGAATTCTCTATTATTTGATCCGGAGATCGAGCTCACTGCACGTGCTTTAAGAAGATTTAGAAGAGAAGAATTAAGGAACATGACTGAATAAGAAGCACAACAAGCTCCTCTGGTGCCAATCAGAGATCACTTCAGGCCGAAGATCCAGGCTCACTATTTTGGAATCGCTCGAGGGACTGCCAACAACTTTGAGTTGAAGCCGACATTAATCAACATGGTTCAGCAGAACCAATTCAATGGAGGCGCCACAGCTGATCCTCACTTGCACTTGCGCACCTTTTTAGAGATTACTGATACAGGTAAAAATAAATTGGGTTTCTGAGGATATAATACGTTTACGCTTGTTTCCTTTTTCTCTCAGGGACAAGGCACGGAGCTGGTTGCAGTCATTGCCGCTAGGAAGCATAACAACTAGGGAGGGCATGGCCGTGAAATTTTTAGAGAAGTTCTTTCCTCCATCCAAGGCAACCCAGCTGAAGATTGAGATCAGTACCTTTCAACAACATGATTCAAAACAACTATATGAGGCATGGGAAAGGTACAAAGATTTGTTACGGCGTTGTCCTAATCATAATTTTGCAGATTGGGAAGAAATAGAATTTTTCTACAATGGGTTGAATACGCCCACAAGGATGTCTGTGGATTCTGCTGCTGGGGGTACCATATTTTCCAAGGATCCCGTTCAAGCCTATGAGATTCTGGAACAAATGACAATCAATAGTTATCAATGGCCATCTGAACGTATGAGAGTCAAGAAGGGAGTGTATAGTGTTGATCCTCTTACATCCATCACTGCACAACTATCTGCGTTGGGTACGCAAGTTGCTTCTCTGAACAAGGTGAATATCGCAGAACCTGCAGGTGTGTCGGTTGCCATAGAAGAATCTCATCCACCTGAGGAAGCTCAATATATCAATCCCAGAGGCTATGGAAATTATCGAGGTAACCCTCCTCCTAATACTTATCATCCTGACTTACGTAACCATGAAAACTTTTCCTATGCCAACAACAAAAATGTGTTGAAACCCCCTCCAAGATTCAATACAAATCAAGGGGAAGGTAAAGCGTCGTTGGAGGATGTTGTGTCTACATTTGTTACTGAATCTAACAAGCGGATGTCGAGGACTGAAACTCGAATGGACAGCATGGAGACACATATGTGCAGTTTGGGGGCTATGATGAAATCTATGGAAACACAGATTGGGCAACTTGCGAATGCTTTAAAGGATCAAAATCGAGGACAGTTTCCCAGCAATACTGAAGTGAATTCAAAAGAGCAGTGCAAAGCATTAGAGTTAAGAAGTGGGAAGAAGTTAGAGGCTAAAGATCAGAGAAAAACCAAGGAAGTTGAAGAACCAGTGGTTGAAGAAATCGTGGTTGAAGAAACCAAGAAATAATCTGAAGCAAAACCGATGTATAAGCCACAACTTCCTTATCCTCAGTGATTCAAGAAGAAGGCACTTGATGAACAGTTCTCCAAGTTCCTAGACATCTTCAAGAAGATAAACATTAATATTCCGTTTGCAGATGCCTTGGAACAAATGCCCAACTATGCCAAGTTCATCAAAGATGTAATGTCTAAGAAGAGGAGATTGCAAGACAATGAAGTGGTAAATCTGACAGAAGAGTGCAGCGCAATCCTGCAGAAAAAGTTGCCACAAAATCTTAAGGATCCAGGGAGTTTTACTATCCCTTGTTTTATTGGTGGTTCTAAGGTAAATCGAGCTTTATGTGATTTAGGAGCAAGTATTAATTTGATGTCTTTTTCTGTATACAGGACTTTGGAGCTTGGAGAAGTCAGGGCGACCACCATCACATTACAGCTGGCTGATCGGAGTATCACATATCCACGGGGTATTGTGGAGGATGTGTTGGTGAAGGTCGACAAGTTTATATTTCCACCAGACTTCGTGATTTTAGATATGGATAAAGATGAAGAAACTCCTTTGATCTTTGGGAGACCTTTTCTAGCTACTGCACGTGCACTGATCGATGTCCACAAGGGAGAGCTCACACTTCAAGTTGGTGGTGAAGCAGTGATTTTTAACATTTATTACACCATGAGGGGACCAAACGAGGTAAGTACATGTAAAAGTATTGAAATTTTTGATTCTCATAATTCTTTTTCATGTACAGGAATTACTGATCCACTCGAAAGATGTTTGGTGGCAGATGAGGTGGTTGATAAGGAAGAGGATTGGGAGTTAAATTAGTAAAAAGCATTCCTTGACAGCGCTCCAAAAGAAAAAATGGTAAGTCCTAAGGAATCTAAAGCATTGGAAAAAAGTGCACCAGAGGTATCTACTGAAACTCATGATCTTAAAAAATTGCCTGCGCACTTATGTTATGCATTTCTTGGTGAAAATTCTACTTGTCCTGTTATTATTTTGCTCATTTGTCTGCTGTAGAAAGGGATAAGTTGTTGAGAGTTCTGAGAAATTTAAAAACTGCTTTAGGATGGTCAGCATGCATAAAATTTTGATGGAAGAGTCTTATACTCCTTATGTTGATCATCAGAGGCGGTTGAATCTCGCTATGAAAGAAGTAGTTAAGAAAGAGGTTTTAAAGTTGTTGAATGCGGGAGTGATTTATGCTATCTCTGACAGTAGTTGGGTATCTCCTGTTCAAGTGGTGCCTAAGAAGGGTGGGATTACTATGGTTAAAAACGAAAATAATGAGTTAATCTCCACACGTACAGTAACTGGCTGGCGAGTTTGTATAGATTATAGGAAGTTGAACAAAGCTACTCATAAAGATCATTTTCCACTTCCTTTCATTGATCAAGTTCTTGATAGACTTGCTGGTTATTGTTATTACTGCTTTTTATATGGTTATTCATGTTATAATAAAATTGCTATAGCACCGGAGGATCAAGAGAAGACTACTTTTACGTGTCCTATGGCACGTTTGCTTTCAGGAGGATGCCGTTTGGACTGTGTAATGCACCTGCAACTTTTCAGCGGTGTATTATGGCGATTTTTGCAGATATGGTGGAGGAAGTGATGGAAGTTTTTATGGATGACTTTTCAGTATTTGGTTCCTCTTTTGATCATTGCTTGCATAATCTGTCTCTTGTTTTGCAGAGGTGCCAGAAAAAGAATTTAGTGCTAAATTGGGAAAAATGTCACTTTATGGTTCAAGAAGGCATTGTCCTTGGACATAAAGTGTCATCCAATGGATTAGAGGTGGATTGAGCCAAAGTAGTTGCTATTAAGAAGCTTCCACCTCCAAAGAATATCAAAGGCGTCAGAAGTTTTTTAGGCCATGCAGGGTTTTATCCACGATTCATCATGGATTTCTCTAAGATTACAAAACCTCTGTGTAATTTGCTTGAAAAAGATTCTACATTCATATTTGATGATGCTTGTTTGCAGGCCTTTGAAAAGATCAAGACAGCGTTGATCACAGCACCCATCATGATTGTGCCCGATTGGAAGGAGCCCTTTGAACTTATGTGCGATGCTAGTGATTATGCAGTTGGCGCTGTATTAGGCCAGAGGAGAGATAAGATGTTTTGAGCCATATATTATGACAGTTTCACCATGGATGCCGCACAGCAAAACTACACTACTACAGAAAAAGAGATGCTTGCAGTAGTTTTTGCTTTTGATAAATTTTGTCCATATTTAATTGGTACTAAAGTAGTTGTTTACACTGACCATGCAGCGATTCGCTAATTGTTTGCAAAAAAGGATGCTAAGCCACGCTTGATAAGGTGGATTCTGCTTCTACAAGAATTTGACTTTGAAATCAAGGATAAGAAGGGTAGCGAAAATCAGGTTGCTGATCACTTGTCGAGATTGGAGTTAGAGGACGTGAAGGAGGAGGAGAGCATAAAGGAATTGCTTCCAGATGAACAGATCTTTGAGGTAAGCTCCTCTATTCCATGGTTTGCTGATATTGCGAATTTTTTGTCTTGTGGTGTTATGCCCCCAGATTTGAACCGACATCAAAAGAAGAAGTTTTTCCATGACATTAAGTTCTACCTAGGGGATGATCCCTACATTTTTAAACGTTGTGCTGATCAAGTGATTCGAATATGTGTAGCGGGGCAAAAGGCAAATGAGATTTTGGAACAATGCCATTCCTCACCCTATGGGGGACATTTTGGAGCAACCCGGACTGCCGCTAAGGTATTACAATCTAGTTTTTATTGGCCTACATTGTTTAGAGATAATTATAACTTAGTGAAATCATGTGATAAGTGTCAAAGAACGGGAAATATTTTTAGAAACCATGAATTACCCCTCACAAATATTTTAGAAGTGGAATTGTTTGATGTGTGGGGTATTGATTTTATGGGTCCTTTTCCCCCTTCTTTTGGGTACACTTATATTTTATTAGCAGTTGATTACGTTTCGAAATGGGTGGAAGCCATTGCCACCTCTACTAATGATGCTCGCGTTGTAGTAAAGTTTTTGCAAAAGAATATTTTTACAAGGTTTGGAACACCAAGAGCAATAATCAGTGACGAAGGTACGCACTTTTGTAATAAAATTTTTAATACCTTGCTCACTAAGTATGGTGTCAGGCATAAGGTGGCGTGTGCATATCATCCGTAAACCAATGGTCAAGCGAAAATCTCTAACCGAGAAATCAAGCAAATATTGGAGAAGACGGTGAAGACGAATAGAAAAGATTGGGCAATCAAGCTGGATGACGCGTTATGGGCCTACCGCACTACGTTTAAAACACCGATTGGGATGTCGCCGTATAGGTTGGTGTTTGGTAAGGCATGTCATTTTCCTTTGGAGTTAGAGCACAAAGCGTTTTGGGCTGTCAAGAAGCTGAATATGGATATCGAAGCATCTGGGGAGTTGCGTAAATTACAGTTGACGGAATTGGACGAGTTTCGAAATGAAGCATATGAGAATGCCAAGATCTACAAGGTGCAAACAAAGAAGTGGCATGACAAAAACATTGTACCTCGAGACTTCGAACCAGGTCAGAAAGTATTGTTGTTTAACTCCCGTCTGAAATTGTTTCCACGAAAATTGAAGTCCAGATGGTCTGGACCATTTATGGTGGAGAATGTATATCCGCACGGTGCGATTGAGCTACGATGTACAGATGGAAGGATATTCAAATTGAATGGGCAAAGGGTGAAACATTATTTTGGTACTGAAGTACGACGTACTGAGAGTACTATCATCACAGACCCGGCTTAAAACTGGTGAAAGTCTGGCTGAGGACTATAAAACAAGCGCTAAATGGGAGGCAACTCATATGTTCTTTTGTTTGTTTTTATTTTTCTTTTTTGTTTTCGTTTTATTTTTATTTTTTTGCATTTAATTTTGTCATTTTCGCATTTTGATTCATTTTCCTTGTGTTTAATTCTCAGGAACGCAAGTCAAACAAAAGAATAGCCAACATGTTATGCGCGCCCGCCTCCCATTTGGCACGCCCGCGCGTAAAAAATTCACAAAAAAAAAAAATCGTAGAAGTTGTCCAGAGCCTTATGCGCGCCCGCGCGTGGAAATTATGCAGAACAGGTGCAATCACAGAGTTTTATGTGCGGGCGCCTATCACCCTGGTGCGCCCGCCCGTGCTTATCCACAGAAAAAAATTTAATGGGCAGAGGCCTATGCGCGCCCGCCCCGTCTGTTTTTAAGCGCAGATTTGTTTCCTTTCTTTCTCAGTCTATCTTATGCTTTTACCCTATTTTTCCTTTTATCTCCTCTCCTCTCTAAAGTGCCGATTCTACTCGAATTCTTCCTCTAAGTTTTCTTATCTCTTCTCTTGTTTTATTCCTTCCATCTTTTCTCTTTGCTTTCTACATTCTTCTTCTTCTCTATTTGTTACTCTAATCAGCGGGAGGGACATCGAGCTAGGGACACCAAATTACTTTTCTGGGCTGTTGTGGCGTGGATTTGTATCTGAGTTGTGGGGTGTCTTGCGTTATTTTTGGTGCTCGTTTCACATTTAAAATAAGAGGGTGTTGTGACTTGAATTGATAGTTTGGGGGTGTCACGGCTGTTGATTTATTTTTATTGAATTGAGGATTATTATTGTGCCTTCTAAGTGTTTGAAATATGGCTCCAAAGAAGAAAACAAAGTTGGGCGAATCCTCTTATTCAGCCCCTAATTTCGATGATCATCGTTTCTGGAATAAATAGGCCGAGGAGAATTATCACGCATTGCTATCTAAGAACATTCTACCTGATAGGGGGTTTGATACGACGATTGGTTTTGAACCGAATGGAGAAATATGGTGTAATGTCGGGGATGAGGTACTGCAGCGGCAGTGGCTTAAATTTGTTAAGCAGCCTCAAGAAGCAGTTATTTCATTGGTGAGGGAATTTTATGCCAATATGAAGGTGAAGCACGTTGACTTCAAGGTATTAGTGCGAGGACAGATGGTGCCGTTTGATTCATTTGCGATTAACACTCTATTTCATATCCCGCCAGTAGACCATGATGAGTATGTTGCATATAGATCTGGGGATATTGATTATGATGCTATTATTCAATCTATCTGTGTCGCGGGAGCTGTATGGAGGCTGGGAAGTGATCTTAAACCGTCCAAGTTGAGGAAGGTTGATTTGAAGAGGGATGCCAAGAGGTGGTACGCTCTGGTTTGCGCTAAACTAAGACCCACTGACCATGATCATGAGGTCACAAAGGAAAGGGCGATTCTCGTATATTGCATTGTTGAAGGCATGTATATGGATTTAGGCCTTATTTGTCAAGAGACTATTCAGAACGTCTTCACTGGACGTTAGAGGGGGGGGGGGGGGGGCTAGCTTTGCCATCCATTATTACGGATTTATGTGAAGCAGTGGGTGTTGATTGGAGCCCTAATGAAGAGTTGTTGAAGCCCACGGCCCTTATACCCGGTGGTGGTTCTTCTACGTGCCATCCATCTGCTAGTGAAATGCGAGAACGTGCGGCCTGACGAGCGTTCAATGCTAAGGCAGCGGCTAGTCGAGCATCGGTCCCACAGGATCAGACGCCTCCTTCTCTAAAAGCACGTGTTACATCTCTTGAGAAGGATCTGTTCCAGCATCGTCAAGAATTCCATCACTTTCAGCAAAGAAATGACGTTTTCATGGATTACATGATGGGATTCACTGGTGCATTGAGCCACCAATTTCCTCATGCTGCGAGCTCGGCTCATCCTTTTCCTCCTTATCCTCAGTAGCCACCTACCTTTGGTGCTTCAGACCCGACACCTGCGGTTGATAGTGATGATGAGAGTGACGACAACAACGACCACTGACGGTCATCGTTTGAGGTACATGTCCTTTTTCTTTTCTGTTTAAATCATTGAGGACACTGATTGTACCTAGTTTGGGGGGATTTTGCTGAATTTGCTTCACAATTGCTGAATTTGTTCCTGAGTTTATATTTCCGTTTTTTTTTATTCTTTTTGTGTTTTGGTTTTTATTTTTGTTTAGTTTTCTGTGCTATGTTGGCGGTGGGATGGATTGTGGAATGAGTATAGTGTGTGAGGTTGGGAAAGTGTGAATTGTTGTGTGGATGCGAGTTAAATTCAAGAAACCATGAAAGAAATGAAAATACATTGGCCAATGAGGAAAATGACTTGTTTTTATCTCAAATCCATTATCGGACTTAAAAGAATTTTTATTGGTGAATTAATGAGATGAATGAATCCCTACATATTCTGTGATTGTGCTTAAATCTGAGTTAAAACATACAAGCATAGAAATGAATGAGGCAATTTTTGGGATCCTTGGGTCTGATTTTTATTGAAATTATTGTATCCTTAGTTTCCCTTTGAGTCTTCACAAGATATACATGAGTACTGTAGGTACATGATCTGAGTCTTGTTGAAAATCATCGTTTCCTGTTGATGATTACTTATTTTCTGCACTGATTAAAATTCATATGATTTACTTGTGAATTGAAATTGTCTAGAACTAGTTCGGACACCCTTTGAGGCGCAATATGGGCAAAACTGTGATTAGGAATGATTTAGGTGATTTTTTAAATTCGTTTGAGCCTTTCAAGCTACCCTATTAATGCATGTTATTCTTAGTACCTTGTTTGAGCCTTATGAAAAATCGAATGGCATGCGTGTAAACGTATGATAAAACCCCCATTCGTCATTATTTCAAGGTCCTACATTGACTACCTGAATAGCCTAAACACTATTTCCTACCTTTAAGGGAGTAATTTGAATGCTAAAATGTTTTATTCTCCTATTTATATTTGTGAAAAATGGAATGGTGTGGTGGATGAGTTTAAATGAAAAAGGTAGTAGAAAAAAAAAATAGATTGGTGAAAAAGATGAAAAGATGAAAAAAAAAAGGTCAATGAAGTGAAAGAAAAATAAGTATGAAATTGTGAATGAAAAAGGAGTTGAAGTTAGATTGAGCATAAATTACTCCTTATTTTGAATTCTTTATCCTTCATTTGTAGCCATGAGCCAGACCTTACATTACAAGCTAATTAAGTCCTTCTAACTGAGTCACAGTTGCCTATTATACTAGTAGAGAAGGGTTGCGAGAATCTAGCCTATGGATGATTGATTGACACTTTTAATGAATATGAATTTTTGACAGAAACACGTACACGTTTCTTTGGTAAAATAACCTGATTTTTGCGTACTTTCAAATGTAATTTATCCTGTCGTTGATCCTTTTGCCTTATAAAGCCCTCATGATCTATGAATGTGTGAATTGATTTGGATAAGAGTATTTTGAATGTGGGTTGCGGGATTTGTAAGTTTTGGAGGTTCACTAGCATGTGTTGTTGAAAATTAAAAAGTGATAGTTCGATATGATTGGATGAAATTTTCTGAATATTTTGCTAAGGCCATTGTTTCATAGTAATTCTTGGTTGGTCTTGATTTGTTGAGTGAGTATTGTATGTTTTGTGTTGGAGTCTTGATTGGTTTTGCTCGGGACTAGCAAACATTTAAGTTTGGGGGAATTTGATAAGTGCATTTTGTGCACTTATTTTGTGTTGATATTATTGGATAATTGCTTAGTTTCGAGCGGAATTACGTGGAAATTGTTTTTGTTGTTGTTGTTGGATGTCAAGAAATACAAGAAATATTGAAGTTATGATGGATGAAATCAAAGGAGTCAAGAAAAGAGCGAAGCAAGAGAAGATGGTTCATATTTTGAAGATTAGATGAAGATAGGACAGCAAGCTATACGCGCCCGCGCCTGGATCTGGCGCGCCGGCGCGTCAGCTAATGAGAAGTGTTGGAAATTTTACAGAAAGCCATGCGCGCCTGTTTGTTGCTCTGGCACGCCCGCGCGTGGTTGAGTTACTTGAATTATCGGGACAGAATGTCATGCGCGCCCGCGCGTAAGAGTGGTGCGTCCGCGCGTCGCTGTTAGTGTGACGAGGGCTGTGTATAATTTTGGAAACTTTTGGTTATCTTTGGAAGTTGTTTTGGACGAATTTTAGGGGCATATTTAAGGGATTTGTCAGACCTAATGAAGGGCTATCTAGCTGCCAATACACCATAATCTTGAGAGCACTTTCGTGAGATTTTTTGGGATCAAGATTTGAAGATTGCGTGGAACACATACGAAGACTTTTCGACCGGACACGGAAGAAAGACTACGGCTTTGTTATTCCTTATTTATTTATTTCTTTTGATAATTGAATTATGTTTGAATTCTTAAACATGATCTGTGTTGATATGAATTTGAGTATGAACTAAACTTTTTATGTCTAGAGGTTGATGTAGCCTGGTCAAGACATATTTATGAATTGTTGATTTTAATGAATTGAGTTCTTCTAAATTAATTGTGATTCTAGTTTTGAAAGTCTTTTCAATTTACTGGCCATAAATTGATTTGTCATATTTATTCAGAATCCGGCACTCGGGAGAGGGGATTTAAAATAGGATCAATAGAATTCACACTATTAATTGTTTATATGACTCGGGAGAGCTTATAGCTTTAATAGAGCCTAGAAAGAACATTGTTTTACACATATCATTACAAGTAGATTTTTAATAGGAATATTGGAATCGATTTGTAATTGATACATTCTATTTGATACTGGGAGAGGGAAATAGTATAATCTATGTGTTTGTGGTTATTAATTGAAATGAACTCATGAAAAATAGATTGATTAGGAATGAATATTTTCGAGACCAGGTGAAATCAAACCTCTAGACTATTTTTCTCTGATTGATAATCTCTTAAGAATTTTGTGTGTGCGCGCTTTGCAAACTTCATTATTTATTTAATTTGTCAGCAATTCTTTAAAGTTTGATTTTCTAGATAAAATTAAGACTATTTTAATTACAAGTATTGAATATTTTCAAATTACTCCTTGTGGGATCGACACTCTCTCTTTCACTATATTAAAACTTTACACTCGTACGCTTGCGAGGAGGAAATTATGAAGAGAGCAGGAGGAAGTAAGTCGTGCAGGACCTCTAACTATTGCCCAATGAGCTCAAAGCACTCCAAATTCCCGCTCCACGTCCTTTCTTGCATAATCTTGTCTCTCCTTGAATGTATTCCTCTTGGGGTCCTCAGGGCACATCAAGCTCTTGACTAAAGCAGTTCATTCCGAGTAGATCTCACCTGTAAGATAATATCTTTTTGTAAAAACTGTTTCGTTTACCGTTAAATGAAAATTCGTAGCATTTTCTTGTAGGACGGTGTTGAAAAACGATGATTCATTATGAACATTTATATCATTACGCGATCCTACGATGCAAAAAAAGGGGGAAGCATGTTATATCCACAAGCCTGTAGATATCAAAGACTTCAAGAATTATTGTTGGGATAGCATAATTTTCTCTAGAATATCGTCATCTTCAAGCTACGGGATAATTCCTCCACTCCAATGAATGCAATTAAGGCTGCCCAAAATTTCAGGAAAGTCGCGTTTCTCTTCATGAATTTGAAAAAATCGTTGAGTGTCTTCATCATTAGATCTTCTCATGTATCGTGCCCTAAACACATCAATCACACATTGACATATTTTGACCAAGCAGTCCAGGATAGTTTTTTCACCTATTCATGCGTACTCATTGAGAGTGAGACGAGAATGAGATTGTGAATTTGGAGAGCTTGAATTTTCTTCTGTATTTTGAGAACCCAAATAATTGTTGAATGAACCACAAAAGTTATTAATCATTTAATTATTATAAAAACAAAATGGACTGGTATAAAAATTTCAAAGAAATAAATGATAATTTTAAAAATTTGTTGAAGAAAGAAATGATTTATAATGGTTAATGTAAACTCAGATTCATACATCTATTTATAAATGAATTTTTTTTTATTTTTGTAAAAATATAATTTAATTAAATTAGTTTTAAAAAAACACATCTTATCTTATTAGTATAAAAATTTCAATAATCGTAAAAAAATTCAAGATTGTGCAATTGGAAGACACAGTTCAAAGCTTTTCATTTATTATTTTAAAAAATAAATTAAATTACGTGTGAGTTCAGAGCACTCGATTGGACAAGGGGGTGCACGCATCCCTTGCCCAACACAAATTTAAAATTTTTAATTTATAAAAAATTACTTGTAGCTGGCGTCCAAGCTACTACTCTTAATTTTGAAATGGGGTGCACAAAACCCACTTTTTGGGCTTTGTAAACTTGGCATTGTGGGCATCCTTAAATTTAGGTTTGTAGTTAAAGTCATTACCTCCAAAATGGGTCTCACAAATTTCAAGCCTACAAAGAAATTTATAAATAGACTTAGGGGTGTTTCGGTATGATATATCGGTCTTTTCCAAGAAAACTGTATACCGTACCAAAAAAACAGATACGGATATCGTACGTAAATATCAGTATGGTGTATATTTTATACCGTTCTTACCAAAAAAATCAGTATACCGAAAGTTTTGGTACGGTATCAGCAAATATCGTATATACCGAAATCATTAAAAATACTGTTGAGCTCTATTTCCATCTAACATGGGGAAAATACTGAAGTTAGCTGAACCAATCTTAAGCAAATGTGAGGAGGTGATTAATTTTTTTTTTTTTGCTTATTTTGATCATTTCTATTTTTAATAACAAAATCAGAACAACTTCAACAAAGGTAGACCTCTGCGAGAGCAACGGTGAGGAAGTGATAAATTCCTTTCATCAACAAATTGAGCAACAAACATTAAAGTTCTAGTAATACATATCTTTTACATGTATAAGCAACTTCAAAACTCTATCTCTGCTAATCATTCCAATCCAATTTACTAGTTTTAAAAGCGATTCATCGACATTCAACATGAGTTATTGTAAGTTTTTTCATAACAAAACCAGAGCCACTTTCATCGAATCACGTGAAGCACATTCTTGAAACAAAATTTTTTTTATGCACCTAACATATTAAAATAAAACCACTGCATCTAAACCTAAAGTCAAATAAATTCATCATTTTCAAACAGAAGTTTAACTTCTACAAAACAATACAATTTCATGTCTCAATACAACTTTTTTTTTTAAAACTTCAACATGTCAAAAGACTTGTAAAAGTTAAAAACTAAATTTAATTACAAATATTAGAGTCAGACTAAATAAACATAAATGTAGTCTTACTCTTCAAGTTAGACCAAAGTAGAGGCGGAAGATGAAATATTAGCACGATCTTGAGCGGCATTTGCAGCTGCAAAAATAAGCATTATAATTCATGTTAGATTAACAATGTGAAATATTATATCACTTTAAAATTAATTAAATACAAAACTCATTCTTTTTAATTTTCTTATATAATTCAAGGTCATCATTCGTAAGATCTTTTCAAAAACTGAAGTTGTAGTAGCCAGACTACTAATCAAGATAATCCACTTCCTAAACATGATTAATGATTTCTAAAATGGATTAATGGAATGAAAAATTGGATCCAGAACGTTCGAAAATGGTCAAGAAGGGTTCGAGTTGTCGGGTGGATCGGATGATCCGAACCCGAAGATCGTAGGGTCCGATCAGTTTGGAAGCTAGAGTTGGAGTTCGGAAGCTCTGAAGCGTTCGGAAGATCCGAAGTCAGGATCAGACGATCCGATCGTGTTCAAATAAGAGGCATGGGCTTTGATTTGACAAGACCAGGAGATCGGACGATCCAAAATCTGTCGGCAGCCAGTTTTTGGTTAAGTAGACACGTGTTTGGAGGGGTTGATTGGAGGATATCGGATGATCCGATCTTTGCCTATTAATAGTAGGTCCGAGAGCCTCATTCATGATCATTACAATTCCTTTCTTCTCCATTTGAATTACTCCTTATGGATTCGTGTCTGGGTAGGATCAGTCCCCGATTTTGCTATCACTAGGAGTGACCATGACGGTGGAGTAGATGCTATAATTGATAGGTGAATATACGAGTACCCCACGAACTAGCTATCTGGCAAGGTGCCGCATATTCAGTGGCTCCCCTGAGAAGACTTTTTTACCTATGTTTTAAAGTCACTTATGTGCTGCATATATTTTATATATCATTGCTTTTGTATTGAGCGTAGTTGCTCACGTCTAGTATTTTCCTGTATGTCTGGACACCCCATTCGTCGGGTTAGGTGCAGGTGCAGATACCGCACCCAGTAGCTTGGAGAGGCTAGTGACCAGTGAAGACAGCAGGATTATCTATAGGTTTTATTTGCCTTTAGAATTATTTATCTGATTGGGTTGTATATCGAATTTTTTTAGTCTGTTGTATTCCACCGACCAACATTTATTTAAGTCTTCTGCAGCGAACTATTTAAATTATTTTAAATTTCATGCTTAATTATGCTCTAACTCTGATTTGGTAATGGATCCGGGTTGGGTCGCTACATTCATTGGTATCAAAGCGCATGCAAAGAGACTTGGGATATAATATTGAGACTTTGGGTTATTCTTGTAGGATTGATAAGACTTTAAAAGAGATGATGAGGAGTAGATTAGGTTGCTTGAAGACGATCATCATCCGCGGGATTTTTAAAGACTTGGCTTATGGGATTCCAGCAAGTGCGGACAGGAGCGAAGGACCGTGTTCGAGTTTTCGAGATTTCTACTCATGTGGATCTTAGCTTTGGATCGAGTACCAGATGCCGGAGACAGTGGCAGAGGATTGGTTGGAACACACTTGATGCTTGCATCTATACCGTTTGGCCATGATGACACATCTCTGAAGATTCTCCACTCGTAGTTGGATAGATCATCATAGAGATTTTATCTCATCCATCGGGAGTTGTGCATATAATGGTGATGCATCCGATCTAGTGATAAATAATCTCTAGGTTTTGTAGCGTGAATAAATACGTCTATCGGAGTATGCTTTCATCGATGCTTAGACAGATGAGCAACTTCATGCTCAAAATAAAAATGAGTGCGATGTTGTAATACTCTGTTGTTATAAATAGTATTTCAGTTATAATAAATCATCAGACACTAGTTGTATCATTTCAAGTTATTATCATTTCAAGTTATTGGTTGTACAATTTCATTGTATTTTTGGATACTGAATTTGTATTACATGGGATTGTAATAAATAAATTGTACATAACTTGAAACGATGATACATATATTATTTTTGAGATTAATCCAGCGATTTGTGTATTTTGACTGTGGTAATTTTGCTAAGGTTTAACATGGTTTTAGTTGATTTGTTCTATGTGTTTTCCTAGGATGACCTACTTAGTCGTTTGACTTTGGTTAGTGCCAGCGATGAGGTAATTCATCAGTAGTCATGTGTTTTGTTCTAGGTTGTGACCTTGTGATGATGGATTTTAATCAGTGTGCCAGGTCGAGTAATACCAAGAGTTGTGAAATGTTACCAGGTTAGACGTGAGGAAGCGCGACCCTATGCCGGTATTTCCTGGGAGCCTTTGTGCTTTAGGGGAGTTGTGCCCAAGTTTTGGGGCTATCCCCATCAGTGGACTGACAACGGACGCATGTATAATACTAGACTCAGATTAGATTATGTGAGTATATGTTAGTCTAGTGAAGGCTTTTAGTGAGCTATAAGTGATATAATGATTATATGCTTATAGGCTTGGACTTGAGTACCCTGGTGGATAGGTTGCTTGAGTTGCATGATTTGAGGTACGAACGTACTCTCTGAGATACCATGGTTGAGTATGCATGATTCAATGATTGCATGTTTAATTATTGATATGTGCATATATATTATGTCACGGATATTATGCTGCATGCATTACACGTTGAACCTTTATTATTGTTATAACCAGTAGAGGGGTCGCTCAACCCCATGTTATTTTGTGGATGGATGTCATGGTTTTGGATTCGGATAGTCCATTGTTTATGGTATAAGAGTGCCTCCTGATGCAACGGTCCAGCGTACTACATACTATGGCATCTTTGACTGAGCAGTGTTCTATCTATGATAGGTTCTCGATACCCATTCATATGCATTTGAATTTATATTCATAGCATGTGTATACTCATACCTCCGTGCTGAGCATTATTCTCTCACGTTTGTGTGTTTTATTGGACACCCCATTCGACGTAACTATTGCAGGTTTCCCAGGTTCGGGGACCAGTGAGTAGTTGGAAACCAAAGAGTTGGGAACTCAGTTGCTGCCAGCAATATTAGTTAGGCTTGACCCTTTTGTATTGGATTTTCGATTTGTATTATTGTTATTTTGGATTTCAGTTATTTATCTTTTGTTTTTTTGGGATTTAAGTTTCCGCAATTTTTCTATGATTTTGTTATTTAAGTATAATTGCATGCTTAAGTTTCTGATTAGTAGGTGATCACGGAGCGAGTCACTACATTTATGGTATCAGAGCATGCAATGTGACTCTTTGGGACATAGTGCTTGAATTATTGGGTTACCCTTGTAGAGTGACGATTGGTACATCATATGTGGGGTTGACGAGGCGCCTAGGTTTTCTCAAGGTTGTCATCAAGATAATCATCAGAGACCCAATTTATGTAGTTTCCAGCAGGATTGGACCTGAAAGAAGGATCGTGTCTGAGATGCCAAGAGTAGCAGAATGGTTAGAGCATATGGGATAATACTGTCCATTCTGCTTTGACCTGGGAGGAAATTTCTAAAGATTCTCCACACGTAGCTGGAGATATTGTCATAAAGATCTTGCCTCATCTACCAGATAATGGTCCCGAAAATATTGTAAGGATCCGATAGATTAGTAAGGTCTTGTAGATCTTGGGAGGAAGAGGTTCTGCCAGTAGTCTGCACTGACTCTTGGAAGAGGCAGACGGAAAACCTCACGTTCAAGATCAAGATCCATACGACAGTGAGTCGTATGGAGTTTGTTAGTCAGAATATAGATTTATGCGTGTACAAATTTAAAGTACTGTATTAAGATTTGTTGTAATAAGTACTTCTTTTGTAAGCATTTTGGATCATTGTATTATTGATTCCATACTTTCGGGAATTTCCTAGTGGTGGTAACTAAGGATTTGTAATAAGAATTTTGTTAAACCTGGTTCAATGGTTTAATGTTTATTGTCAGTCTTGAATCATTCGGTGATCTACTAGTTATTGTTGATTAGTGTTCAACTATTGTGACTCATAGATTGTTTGAGTAAATCGATTGTGAGTACTTACCATGTGATTAGTTCTAGGCATTTTCCTAGAATGGAAGAGTAAGTATGTGACTTGTTAGCTTGATGCCAGGGATGATGTGTTTCATCGGGGGCATGATTCATACTAGTTGTTGTATGATTTGATCTGGGTAGTTTCCTAGATCAGTTGATTTAGGTTTAGACCTTGATTGGTTGTTGACATGGATTATAGGTTTCATCAGGAGCACGGTGGTAGTTTGTACCAGATTTTGTGTACTATATTGGTTCTGATTGAGATGGGTAAGGAGGCGCGACCTTATGCCGGTGTTTCTGGGATGATTTTCCGAATTTTCTTGTAGGGAAGGCTACCTCAGTCTCGATGTTTTACACAGTCGCAGCAAGGGGTATGACTACCAAAATAATTTCAGTGATAGCTCAATTCATTCAATTTAGTTTTGATACTGGGTTAGTACCGAGGGATTTAGTGCACTTATTATCTGATTTGGATAGATATTAGGAATAAGGTTGTCTTTTGACAGGATTTTCTAAGACAGAGGATTATTTCTTGGACTAGAGTAAGTTCAGAAATAAGTATGCGATATAGTGTCTATCGTGAATTGAACTGGAATAGTTCTGGTGAATAGATTCAGTCTGGTACAAGGTTTGTGCCAGGGGATACTTAGTGTTATCTTCTGACTTTGTCAGAAATAGGAAAGGTGAATCTTGTTATTAGATTTTTGTGATTCCATTAATCTTGATAAATAGTAATTTCTTGATTGAACTATGATTACATGAATTAATCAAAGAGAACTCTAAGTTCGGAGTATGATGATCAATAGTATTCGATTCTAGTAGGAATCAGGAATCGGAAGTTGTTGCATCACTTAATCAATATTTTGAGGCTGAGTATGAGCCGCAATAAATGGTTATCAATAGATGAGACAGTTGTGTTAGCTTATCCTAGTATCGTATTGTAATGTAGACACTAACGACAAGAATAAGAGTTCTGGGAGTCAATTTTGTTATAGGACTTGACAAGGGAAGATTTTCCTTGGGAAACCGTTCAGAAAAATCGTTAGGGTGTTTACACTTGGGAATTCGAATAAGACAAAGAGGTTGGCAGAATGAGAATATTTCCAATAGGGAAAGAGATGTTTGATTTTGGAACCCGAGTATGATTAGTTGAGATACCTAAGCTACATGTGGTGGAGTGGGACTATACGAGTTGCAATGATATCTGTTGCTTTGACATTATTGGGATCAATACTCTATCGAGAGAGAGCGGGACGTCACTCCTTTTTGGACACCTGGAAACTTGACTTTGGATCGTCCGATCTCTACCTTTGGATGGTCCGATCTCTAGCCACGTGTTCAACCAATTACATGCAACGGACCACCTGTCATGTCTTGGGTTCGGATCGTCCAATTTCCTATATCCGATCATCCGATCTCACCAAGCTTCCAAACTCAATTCTAACTACGGAACTCTCAATAATTTGGATCGTCCAAACTCATGATCGGATCATCTGATCTTGATCCCTTCTGAAATTGATCAGAGCCTCCGAACTCTACATCTACGGATGGTCCGATCCTAAGGTTCAGATCCTCCGATCCACCCGATCACTTGGAACCTTTTGGGCAATTTTCGGACGTCCTGAAACCGATTTTCAACTCCTTAATCCCAATATTAGACACCTTAATCATATTTTTCCAACTCTATACATGGTTACTTAATTAATCATCATTTAATTAAAAATTCTGGATTCGGGTCACTAAATTCTCCATCCTTTAAAATATTTCATCCTCAAAATCTAGGGAAACCATAAGAACGTAACAAAGACCAACTTATCACATTCACTGATAGTTCTGATTAAAAACGTCTGGTCGAATATATTTCAAGAATCAAGACCTTGCTAAAACCTGCATGACCTATCTATTACTTGAACCATGTCAAAAAAAAATCGGCTTAGAACTCTGTCCCGGTTCTAACCTCACATAATTGTCAATAATCCAAGCTAACGCTGAATTCTACCTTTTGACACTATCTTATCATTTGCAATCCTACCAGAATATCATATTACTACTGTAGTGACCCTTACCCGGATCACCTACTAAACAGAACTTAGGCATGCAATTAACTTAATTAAACAGATATCAGAATAAAACTGCGGAAACCATAAATAATTTACAACTCCAAGTAAAGGAATCTGTAATTTATCCAATAATATACAACCAAATCGAATAACTGTATAAACCCAAAACAATAGTAATAAAACCTAAGCGAAGCTCCAGCTGGCCAACCATTGACTAGCCCCTCCTGGATCCACCCTCCTCGTCCAATCGCAAACCTGCCCTATGGAATAGGGTGTCCAGAAAATACAGAGTACGAGACGTGAGCATAAAACGCTCAGCACGAGAGTATGAGTAAACATGCATGCAAAGTGAACTCCCTATACTCGAGGTCAAGGATCAGATAACAGAGACAGACCGGGCCCTGGTATGTAGCACGCTGTGCTGTCGCTTCAGGAGGTGGCTCCCATACCGAGATAACCGTGGATACGCCGGACCCAAATCGATGGAAGTCCATCCACTAACAGGATAGGGTACAACCCTACTAACAGACATCTCGAAAGAGATACAGCAAGATGCAAATGAATGCAGCATAATATCATGGCATATAAATCATGCAGTCACATAATACATGCATACTCAGTCAGGATATCTCGAACAGTACTTTCGTACCTCAAAACAGTGCAAGCTCTACCAACTCTAGGTCCACGCCTATAGTCTGCTCTACACTGCCAAATGATACTACTATCATTAAAGTGCTCTAAAAGCCTTAACTAAGCTATTGCATACTCCTAAATATTTATAGGAAGCAAAAGCTATACCTTCGTCCGTCGTTAGCCCTTTGATGTCGATGCCTCCAGAACTTGGGCACAACTCCGCTATGACTACTGAACGCCTCGCCGAACTCCGGACCAAGCCTAAGAAGACTAGAATAGCTCCAAAAGGACTAGAAAGGAAAGGAGAACTCGGAATTGGCAAATGAAAGTGAAGCCTCGGCCTTCTATTTATAGACAACGATCGGAACTTCCGATCCTTGATCGGAACGTCCGAACCTCGATCGGAACGTCCGATCCTGCCATCGGAGCTTCCGAAGATCCTGATCTGCCACGTGTCAAAATATCACTTGTTGACTCCGGATAGGGGTGATCGGAGCTTCCGGTCCAGATCAGAGCTTCCGATCCAACCACACGTCATGCCTGACGTAATAACATCGGTGCCTCCGATCGCTCATTGGAGCTTCCGATCCTATTCGGAGCTTTCGATCGTGTCTTCGGAGCTTCCGATCCGTCCGATACCCAATTCAATTAATTAGCATTAATCTTTTAATTACTCAATTAGGGTAGAGGCTACTACATTCTCCCCCACTTAATATATTTCATCCTTGAAATCAGATCTTAAGTACCGAATGCAATTACAGAAATCAGAAACATTCTTTATCCAAATCAAACGTTTACAGAGTTTGCAACTGAATACATCTTAAAGAATGAAATCAAAACAACTCAGGATGGTCTTTACGCATCCTATCCTCAAGCTCCCAAGTAGCTTCCTCAGTGCCTCGGCGCTGCCACTGAACTAAAACCAAAGGAATGACTTTGTTCCGTAAAACCTTATCCTTATAATCCAGGATACGAAAAGGTTTCTCAACATAAGTCAAATCCTTGTCTACCTGAACCTCAGACCGCTGCAGAATATGAGATTCATCTTCCACATACCGTCGTAATAGAGATACGTGGAACACGTCGTGAATACTGGATAGATGCGGCGGCAAAGCTAGTCGATAAGCCAAATCGCCAATGCTCTCCAAGATCTCAAACGGACCGATAAATCTGGGAGACAACTTGCCCTTAAGGCCAAATCTGAGAATCTTGTGGAAAGGTGGCACTCTCAGAAACACTTTCTCCCCGACCTCGAACTGCAAGGGCCTACGCTTGATATTAGCATAGCTGGCCTGACGATCCTGTGCAGTCTTAATCCGTTTCTTGATTTGATCAACAATATCTATCGCCTGCTGGATAAACTCCGGTCCCTCAGCCCGTCTCTCCCCTACTTCTTCCCAGAAGAGTGGAGTACGACAACGTCGCCCGTACAACGCCTCAAAAGGTGCCATCCCAATACTAGTATGATAGCTGTTGTTGTAAGCGAACTCGATCAACGGCAAATGATCCTGTCAGGCTGAACCAAAATCCATGACGCACGCTCTAAGCATATCCTCTAACGTACGGATAGTGCGCTCTGACTGACCATCAGTCTCCGGATGATAGGCTGTACTCAAACTGAGAGTAGTACCCATCGCACGCTGAACACTCCCCCAGAATCTAGAAGTAAACCTGGGGTCCCGATCGCTGACAATGCTCACAGGCACTCCATGAAGTTGGACGATCTGCTGAATGTACATCCGTGCCATGCGATCCACAGAGTACTCTCGGCTATAGGCAATGAAATGCACTGACTTGGTGAGTCGGTCCACCACAACCCAGATAGCATCACAGTTCCTCGGGGATACCGGCAAATGGGTCACAAAGTCCATAGTGATAAACTCCCATTTCCATTCAGGAATAGGCAGATTGTGAAGCAATCCTCCAGGTCGTCGGTGCTCTGCCTTGACCTGTTGACACACCAAACATCTCGAAACAAACTGATAAACACTGCGTTTCATTCCCTTCCACCAGAAACGAGTACGTAGATCATTGTACATCTTGTTGCTCCCAGGATGAATACTCAACTTAGTGCGATGCGCCTGAGACAAAATCTCCTCTCGCAACTCTTCATCTTGTGGAATCACAAGCCTACCAGACAAACACAGAAAGCCATCTGACTGATAATGAAATCCAGACGAGCTACCCTCGTTAGCTAGACGAGCTAAACGCTGGGTCTTCGAATCAGACATCTGAGCATCTCGGATCCGCGAATACAAGGCTGGCTCAGATAATATCGCAAACATCTGGATACTCTGCATACCTTTCTTATGCTTGAAGGTATAACCTGAAGTACAACAGTCACTGATCGCACTAGACATCGAACAAGTCTGAAGGGCGGATATTCGCACCTTGCGACTCAAAGCATCAGCAGTGAGATTAGCAGCTCCCGGATGGTACTTAATCTCGCAATCATAGTCCTTAAGCAAATCCATCAAACGTCTCTGCCTCATGTTCAACTCTGCCTGAGTGAACAAATACTTGAGACTCTTATGGTCGGTGAAGATCTCAAATTTCTCGCCATACAGATAATGACGACAGATCTTCAAAGCGAACACAATGGCTGCCAATTCTAAATCATGGACTGGGTAGTTGTCCTCGTGAAGCTTCAGATGTCTAGAAGCGTATGCGATCACATGCTCATTCTGAGTCAGGACACAGCCTAACCCCTGAAGAGAAGCATCTGTGTAAACTACATACCCTCCAAATCCTGACGGTAATGCCAACACCGGCGCAGAAGTCAAACGTCGTCGAAGCTCACGGAAATTCTCCTCGCACTCGGAGAACCACTCGAAATCCACACCCTTGCGGGTAAGCTGCGTCAACGGTCGAGCTAACTGAGAGAAGTTCAGAATGAAGCGACGATAATACCCTGCTAGACCCAGAAAACTACGGATCTCAGCAACTGTCGTCGGACGCGACCAATTAAGTACTGCTTCAATCTTGCTTGGATCAACAGAAATCCCCTCCCTGGATATGATATGGCCAAGAAAGACCACTCTATCCATCCAGAACTCACACTTGCTCAGCTTGGCGTACAACTGCTCATCTCGAAGAGTCTGCAGTACCAACCGCAAGTGAGAAACATGCTCTTCCATATTACGCGAATACACCAAGATGTCGTCAATGAAGACCACGACAAACTTGTTCAAATACTCCCTGAAGACACGGTTCATCAAATCCATGAATATAGCCGGCGCATTAATCAAACCAAATGGCATCACTAGGAACTCGTAATGCCCATAGCGAGTACGGAATGCAGTCTTGGCTACATCCTGATCACGGACTCTCAACTGATGATACCCAGATCTCAAGTCAATCTTGGAGTAAACTGACGTGCCTTGCAGCTGATCAAACAAGTCATCAATACGAGACAACGGATACTTGTTCTTCACAGTGACTCGATTCAGCTGCCGATAGTCAATGCACAACCGCATCGACCCATCCTTCTTCTTCACGAAGAGAACAGGAGCTCCCCAAGGAGACACACTAGGACGAATGTACCCCTTGTCTAAAAGATCCTGTAGCTGATTCTTCAACTCATGCATCTCTGACGGAGCCAGACGATACGGTGCTCTAGAAATAGGCGAAGTACCCGGCATCAACTCTATGCCAAACTCGACTTCCCTAGCAGGAGGAAAACCCGGAATCTCATCAGGAAACACATCTGGAAATTCATCCACAACAGGAATGCTCTCTATCCCAATACTCTCAGCGGACAAATCAACTGCATAGATAAGGTAGCCTTCCCCACCAGACTCTAGAGCTCGACAGGCTCCCAAAGCTGATACCAAAGGCATCGGGGGTCACCATAGAAAAACCAGCTCTCACTCCCTTCCGGGTGAAAGCGTACTAATCTCTGATAGCAGTCCACTGAAGCTCGATAGGTAGTCAACACATCTATTCCCAGAATGCAATCAAAGTCATCCATCGCCAGGACCATGAGATTCGCTAACAGAATGTTCCCTTCGAACTCTAAAGGGCAACCCATCACTAGACGCTTAGCCAAAGCAGATTGGCCCGTCGGAGTAGAAACAGACATCACTACGTCTAGTGCAATGCATGGTAACTTATGCCTCTTAACAAAACGTGCAGAAATGAAGGAATGAGATGCACCAGTGTCAATAAGTACAAGAGCAGGTATACCATAAAGCAGAAATGTACCTGCGATGACTTTCTCATTCTCCTCCACTGCCTGATCATGTCTCAAAGCAAACACCTGGCCAGAAGCTCGTGGCCTCAAATGAGAACTCCCAACAGACTGTCCCTGCGACCTCTACTGTACGGTGGCCTGAGAACCCAATCCTGAACCAGATCCAGAACCGCCTCCCCCAGACAGTGGACAATCCCTCCGGATATGCCCAGTCTCTCCACAACGGAAACAAGCTCCAGAAGCTCTACGACACTTGTCGGATGGATGGTTCTTCCCACAGTGATCACACTTGTCCTTCTTACCATAACGGACAACACCTCCAGAACCAGAGGAAGAAGAAGATCCAGACTTCTTGAAAGTTTGGGCACGGGGCCCCAAAGAACTAGCAGGTCTCGACTGAGAGAAAGACTTGTTCCGCCGAATGCTGTCCTCCGCCTGGTGACAACGGCTCACCAAACCCTCGTAGGACATGTCGTCGCCAACCGCCACACGGTCATGTATCTCAGGGTTAAGGCCCTGAAGGAACAGATTATACTTCATCTCTGAGCTATCAGCAATCTCGGGGCAATAGGATAGCAGATCAAAGAACCTCTGCTGAAACTCATCGATAGACATGGTTCCCTGTCGCAAACTCAATAGCTCGCCCGCCTTCGACTGTCGGAGTGCAGGAGGAAAATACCGCTTTTGGAAAGCTGTGCGGAACTCGGCCCAGGTGGCCACTCCTCTCGCCGCAACAAAAAGTGCAGAAGTAAACCTCCACCACCTGCGCGCACGCCCATCCAGAAGATAGCCAAGGGTCTCTACCTTCTGCTCCTCGGTGCATTGGAAAGTCTGAAAAGTCGTCTCCATGCGGTCTAACCAGTTCTTCGCATCCTCCGGAGACTCACCTCCAACTAAGGGCTTAGGACCCATAGCTAAGAATCGACGCACAGTGAAACGCTCGTCGTCATGGTGACGATGATGCCGTTCTCGACGAGGCTCCCGGTCGGCATCACCCCAACGCCCACCAACACTGCCATGAGAACTCTGGTCGTCACGATTTGACATCTACAAAAATTTACCTCAAGATGAGACTAAATCCCAAGAAATCTTTTGCATGCTCTGATACCATAAATGTAGTGACCCTTACCCGGATCACCTACTAAACAGAACTTAGGCATGCAATTAACTTAATTAAACAGATATCAGAATAAAACTGCGGAAACCATAAATAATTTACAACTCCAAGTAAAGGAATCTGTAATTTATCCAATAATATACAACCAAATCGAATAACTGTATAAACCCAAAACAATAGTAATAAAACCTAAGCGAAGCTCCAGCTGGCCAACCACTGACTAGCCCCTCCTGGATCCACCCTCCTCGTCCAATCGCAAACCTGCCCTATGGAATAGGGTGTCCAGAAAATACAGAGTACGAGACGTGAGCATAAAACGCTTAGCACGAGAGTATGAGTAAACATGCATGCAAAGTGAACTCCCTATAGACTCGAGGTCAAGGATCAGATAACAGAGACAGACCGGGCCCTGGTATGTAGCACGCTGTGCCGTCGCTTCAGGAGGTGGCTCCCATACCGAGATAACCGTGGATACGCCGGACCCAAATCGATGGAAGTCCATCCACTAACAGGATAGGGTACAACCCTACTAACAGACATCTCGAAAGAGATACAGCAAGATGCAAATGAATGCAGCATAATATCATGGCATATAAATCATGCAGTCACATAATACATGCATACTCAGTCAGGATATCTCGAACAGTACTTTCGTACCTCAAAACAGTGCAAGCTCTACCAACTCTAGGTCCACGCCTATAGTCTGCTCTACACTGCCAAATGATACTACTATCATTAAAGTGCTCTAAAAGCCTTAACTAAGCTATTGCATACTCCTAAATATTTATAGGAAGCAAAAGCTATACCTTCGTCCGTCGTTAGCCCTTTGATGTCGATGCCTCCAGAACTTGGGCACAACTCCGCTACGACTACTGAACGCCTCGCCGACCTCCGAACCAAGCCTAAGAAGACTAGAACAGCTCCAAAAGGACTAGAAAGGAAAGGAGAACTCGGAATTGGCAAATGAAAGTGAAGCCTCGGCCTTCTATTTATAGACAACGATCGGAACTTCCGATCCTTGATCGGAACGTCCGAACCTCGATCGGAACGTCCGATCCTGCCATCGGAGCTTCTGAAGATCCTGATCTGCCACGTGTCAAAATATCACTTGTTGACTCCGGATAGGGGTGATCGGAGCTTCCGGTCCTGATCGGAGCTTCCGATCCAACCACACGTCATGCCTGACGTAATAACATCGATGCCTCCGATCGCTCATCGGAGCTTCCGATCCTATTCGGAGCTTCCGATCGTGTCTTCGGAGCTTCCTATCCGTCCGATACCCAATTCAATTAATTAGCATTAATCCTTTAATTACTCAATTAGGGTACGGGCTACTACAACTACGGACCATAGTCATCAATTCTCTGTCCTTTGGAAACAGTACAGTACAACCAACGGGCAATTGCCTCAAAGTCCCATGTCCGACAAACAAATAAAAGAAATTCTCTTCGCTAATTGCAAGATCAGTCTTTTCTTACATGAACTAACACGTCTAATGACTGATACTAAATATTGATACCTTTCAAGCCACGAGTTAGGAACATCGCTGCTGTGTTGTCATATAAATCCTAATTTGTCCTACCGACATCACATGATAATCTAAACTCTTTAGCAGATCACACAGGAGTTTACCCCGAACTCACTGTTTAATTAACTTATGCAATCTCAATCACTTGTCTATGATGCAATAGCTGTTATCTGGTTATTAACACGTTCCCTCTGATATCTAACCCGAATATCATGAGGCTCCTGTAATCTTTTGATTACCCACTGGATACCAAATCTTAACTGAATAGAATTGCTGACTGCGAATCTTAGCGATATCACTTCTTGCTAAGACCGTAACTTGTTATCCACTATCTTCAAACACACACATTCTCTTCCACTAACATATGTACGCATCAACGAGAAGATAGGATTGGTAGCGCTTAGTCGTATCATGCCCAAAGTAACCCAACTCAGATTAACTAAATAAACATGTAGTAGCGATAGTAGGGATCGTTCCCACGAGGAAAGTGAAATTTATTTGTGTTCTTAAAAATACTAGAAATAAATAAAAGGGGATTTTGAACTTTAAAATCTACTATGAAAGAATTAAAATAAGAAAGATCAATAAATTAACGAGACTTGGTATCGGTCGACTACACCCTTGAAATCATTCACTCGATCATTGATTCCCTAAAAATAATTAATTCACATCGAATATTAATCATTGGAAATTTAATTCCTGTTTCACCTTAATTTTAGTTAACTAGACACCAGCGTTCTAAGTTAACCCTTACCAATAAATTAACCCGATAACAGCAATCTAGATTTAAACTCACGGTAGCATTCAAATGAGTAAAACTAATGAAGCTAGACAACACAATTACCAGCGGTTGTATTTAGTCTAGTCAATTGTTGTTCCTACGATTTAACAAATTCAACAGCAGAAAATATTAATCATAGTTGCTTCTCAAATCAGATGATTCAAACAATTACGGATTTGAATTCTAATTTAGCGGTAGATTGTACGAAAGAATTATCAGGTGATCAATCTAATAATCAAACACACAAGCATGAAATAAACCAGAACAACTCTTGATACTCGATAAAAATCAAACAATGAAAATCTGAATCTTACAGATAAATAAATTCAAGGGTTCGTCTTCCTCAACCAAGAATAAAAACAAGAAGAATTAAAATATAAGAAAAAGAAAGATAAAACCTAGCCGCTAGATTAATTCTCTATATGTAGCCATCTAAAGATCTTCAGAAGTGATCAAAAGATAGTAATTTTCGAGTTATATGATGTATTTAAAAACTAGAATCCTTCCCAAGAAAGTTTCCTAATTAAAACAAATTTCTTGGAAAAGTCGGTGCGCTCGAGCACACCGAGTTGCTAGGATCGAGCGCGCAACTTTTTTCTCAGCGAGCAGCGATTTTGAAAAATTCATATCCAGCGATCTAGCCGTCGGATTGAGCTGAAATTTGGACAGCTGCTTCAAAACATCTTGAACGTAATTCTGGACGGTGAAGATCGGATTTGAAATTTTATAAAATTAAATATGATTTTCTGATCATTGCTGCTTTGTAATTCTTCTCTTATGCGGCTCTTTCTTCCATCTTTAGCTCCATTTCTTCTATTTTCCTAAATCAAATCACATACAATGATTAAGAACTATAACATGAATTTAGCTAATAAAAATACACCTAATCATCTCAAATTAACTCAATAAAACATAAGAAAATACCATCACATCAAATTCCCCCTACTTAAACCTTGCTCGCCCTCGAGCAACACAAAACATAAACACAAAATAATGAAATCACAGCCTCAAAGAAGTTTTCACATACAAAACAAAATTATGAATACTCTCGATTTTTCATAATACACCATCAGTCAAGCGTGAACGTGCGTGCATGTCATGTTATTCCAGCTATATGCAACTTCAAAAGAGTCAGTTTTAAGACTGTTCGCCGACCAATGACAAATTAGTGTGACTATCCCCATCAAGAGCCCTTTTCTCCCAACAATCTTCAAACAAAAACACAACTCTCTTGAGATAAAATTACACACCTTCGGATTTTGCACCCGATATTGCTTTAGCCCCAATAATTACCCGCTAACTTAGCTATAACTAAGACAGGATTAGAATTTCAATCCCCTCGTCTATAGCCCGAATGAAGCATCAACCCATTTAATCCGCATACTTAGCCTTGAATTTAATCTTTTAGGATTAGGATTTCAATCCTTTCTAGGCCCGGATGGAGTTGTATATAAATTTTTTTTTTTAGGTGCGCCCAAGATCGTTTATGTCAAGTCAAAAAGATCATCAGGGTTCAACAAAACACTATCAGGCTTCAAAAACACCTATTGCCATGCAATGGTCCAACAGACACAAACATCATCTAATACATCGCTACAGTTCACTTGTCAAACATGTGTGCTTAAAATATTCACTACTCAACCTAAGGTTTCTCATATCCAATCAAGAGTAAAATTTTCATCAAAAATAATTTTACAAAACTTCATCATCATAGGCTAGTGAATTTCAACAGTTATATTCATTGATAACTATAAACTCTAAAATTTTTCAAAAATACGGCTAAATGCTCTAACTGACTGGCTAAGTCCTCTCCCCCATACTTAAAATCTTACATTGTCCCCAATGTAAGTAAAAATTCAAAATAAAAATAAAAAATAAAAATCTAAAAATGAAAGTAAATACTCCCATTGGGTTGCCTCCCAAGCAGCGCTTGATTTTTTTCAGTCTTCAGCTTGACCCTCAGAAGCACTCCTCAAAGAGCGGCTGACGCCCAAAATAAGTGTCATATGACACCACAAATGGGTCTTTGTTCCATGTGCCCTCAAGCTTGGCCAGATATAAACAGTTAAAGCTCGTCACCGCAGCAACACTCCATAGCGGCTGGTAAACATGGGAAGAGAACATCTCTGCGGGCTCTCGGAAGCCAAAAGCTTTTGAAACTAGTACTGATGGACAAGAAAGGTCTTGGGGATGTGTGTAGGATAATACTATCAATGACCTCATATCGATAGACTCTTGAACTCCGTCATCCTCAAACTCAAGTGGTAACATATTTCCATCATACGCTATTTCTTTCAGAACATCTTTCAACTGAGGTTCAATAAGAAGAGAAGACTCAAATGTCTCTAAATCTTCAGCATGATAGGATTGGTAGCGCTTAGTCGTATCACGCCCAAATTAACCCAACTCAGATTAAATAAATAAACATGTAGTAGCGAGATTAGGGATCGTTCCCATGAGGAAAGTGAAATTTATTTGTGTTTTTAAAAATACTGGAAATAAATAAAAGGGGATTTTGAACTTTAAAATCTACTATGCAAGAATTAAAATAAGAAAATCAATAAATTAACGAGAGTTGGTATCGGTCGACTACACCCTTGAAATCATTCACTCGATCATTGATTCCCTAAAAATAATTAATTCACATTGAATATTCATCATTGAAAATTTAATTCCTGTTTCACCTTAATTTTAGTTAACTAGACACCAGCGTTCTAAGTTAACCCTTACCAATAAATTAACCCGATAATAGCAATCTAGATTTAAACTCACGGTAGCATTCAAATGAGTAAAACTAATGAAGCTAGACAACACAAACACCAGCGGTTGTATTTAGTCTAGTCAATTGTTGTTCCTACGATTTAACAAATTCAACAGCAGAAAATATTAATCATAGTTTCTTCACAAATCAGATGATTCAAACAATTACGGATTTGAATTCTAATTTAGCGGTAGATTGTACGAAAGAATTATCAGGTGATCAATCTAATAATTAAACACACAAGTATGAAATAAACCAGAACAACTCTTGATACTCGATAAAAATCAAACAATGAAAATCTGAATCTCACAAGATAAATAAATTCAAGGGTTCGTCTTCCTCAACCAAGAATAAAAACAAGAAGAATTAAAATCTAAGAACAAGAAAGATAAAACCTAGCCGCCAGATGAATTCTCTGTATGTAGCCATCTAAAGATCTTTCGAAGTGATCAAAAGATAGTAATTTTTGAGTTATATGATGTATTTAAAGACTAGAATCCTTCCCAAGAAAGTTTCCTAATTAAAATAGATTTCTCAAAAAAGTCGGTGCGCTCGAGCACACCGAGTTGCTAGGATCGAGCGCGCACAAAACATCCATCTTACTGTCCCAAATTTGGTAATAGGCGCGCTAGGGCGCACCGAGTTCATGCGCTCGAGCGCGCAGCTTTTTTCCCAGCAAGCAGCGATTTTGAAAAATTCATATCCGGAGATCTAGCCGTCGGATTGAGCTGAAATTTGGACAGCTGCTTCAAAACATCTTGAACATAATTCTGGACAGTGGAGATTGGATTTGAGCTTTTCTAAAATTAAATATGATTTTCTGATCATTGCTGCTTCGTAATTCTTCTCTTATGCGGCTCTTTCTTCCATCTTTAGCTCCATTTCTTATCTTTTCCTAAATCAAATCACATACAATGATTAAGAACTATAACATGAATTTAGCTAATAAAAATACACCTAATCATCTCAAATGAACTTAATAAAACATAGGAAATACCATCACATCAAGGATACATGTACATTGTATATCTAACTTGTTAAATACTGACATCGCATAGTGACAACATTGTCGCACACCACTCTTTCCTTTCTAAAAACCTCAGATTACATTTCTAGTGGTATGATTACAAACCTGCGGAATACTTGAACTGATTATGACTAGTCCTGATCCTAATATCTGAATCTCACTACTGGAGATATCATCCAAACGATAGGATAATAACAAAATCCTGAAAATTCCTAGAATCAGAGTAAATACCTTCAGAACTTATCTTGCACGGTGTTGGATATCATCCTAAAAAGAGAACCACTTATGGAAACAGATGGAAAACTCTTTGCCAAACCAAAAACATCTAGCACAACGTCATTGTTCACAATCATCTATATTATGAAATTCTCAGGTCGTCATCTCAGAAAATACAACAACATCACGTCAAATGCTTACATGGGTTAATAACATCCTTGGCATTAGTAATATGTGTCGAAAGATTACATATGTCTCGTTACTCGAGATAACATTTGGAACGACACTGGTTATTCTATCATGGATAACAAAAAACTTTTGACAGCTTGACTCACTAACTGTGATGAGCAAAACTGGTTCACCTCGATCCCCTACGAAGTCCTCAATACATGCGGGCTAATTTTTGGATTGATCCCAATCGATTCTAACATCTCAATGGTACAATGAATCAGAAACACACAGGGATAGCTATGAAAACATCTCGCCACACCTTGAAAACCATAGGTCTCAGCTTTTGTCTCATCCCACAACTAGAACAACTGAAGTTATCCTGCTAATGCCCATCAAAATTCTAAATCACTTGCCGGATCACGGCCCAACTTCGAAGTCCTGAGAATACCTCTGGAAATGCCTAAGCAAAGTACTTGGCTAACAGTCCTCGAAAACTATCGTCCACTAAAATATGGAACAACTGCTTAATGCCACTTCGCAACTTGGTCAACCATTGCTATTACTAAGCAATTCACAGATCGGATCTGCCCCTTCCTAACAAAGGAGTACTATCCTAAAATGTTACTAAATTCCAATGCCTGTATTTATAACTGATAACTTCAATGTCGGTCTAATCCATGGCCTCCAGATTTAAACTGTAACCAATCCCCGTGATCAACAAAAACCAAAAAGTTCTGTCTCCTGCATTCCTGGAGATCTCCAAACGACTAGAGAATCCTGAATGCACCTGAATCGCTTTATTGCTTCGAGTCATTACCATGTACCAACTCCTAAGCACACCAACTAATAGTGTAGCGACCCTACCCGGATCCACTACCTAATCAGAGTTATTAGCGCATGCATAAAATAATTAAAGCGTAAAGAGCGGATAATTTAAATACAACAAATCAAATCGACAGAATACAACTGATGACAGTAAAAAGTGTATAAATACTCTTATACAACCATTTCGAAAGTCTTAGGATATCAAGCCCTACCACTAAACTCTCACTACAACTGGCACTGGCCTCATTCCTGGTGCGAACCTCTTGGAGCGTCCAGTCTCAAACCTGTCCCGCCACAAGGTATCCCAAAAACACCAAAACAGAGGGGCGTGAGCGACTACGCTCAATACGGAAGCAATGATATATAGACAAATATTCATCATACAAATGACTTTAAAATCCTGGTTAAAACAATATACTCAGGGTGCCATAAATACACAATACCGTGCTAAGAGAGCGACTCCGCGGGGTACTCGTATATTCCTCTATCAAATATAGCATCTACTCCACCGTTGTGGTTGCTCCTAGTGATAGCAAAACCAGGGGCTGAGCCTCCCCAATTCTGACCCGAATCCAAAACAGGATACAAGTCTCATATGGAAATTGTCAATACCTAACTGTAGTCCAAAATGAGATACATTCTCCCTATTGAGACTGTCAATGACCCACCTCTAACGAGATGTAGTCTAGTATAAAATATGTGTGAGACCTCGGTTCTAAACAACTAATCTCGGATTAAACAATTAATAAAGCATGCAATAATCCAAGGTCCAAAAAATAAAATTTTTTTTTTTTTTAAAAGGCCTCGCACTCGCGCGAGATAGACATCTCGCGCGCGCGCAGGCCACGCTCCTAGAGCCTTTGCAGAAGACTCGCTCCCGCGCGAGATCGCGGGCCATCACACCAGAACCCCGGAAAATCACCCCGCGCTCGCGCGAGGTACCATCTCGCACGCGCGCGGGTAGCCTGGGCAGAAAATGCTCAACCTAAAAAAAAAAGATCTTCCCGCACTCGCTTCGACATGTATTCCAATCCCAATTCAATTCCATTAATACAACATAAAACATGCATAAATCCAATACAAGGTAGTTCTAAAGTTATACAATATCAACTAGTAGAACATGCTTCAATCTAACTTATTCAAAACAATACAACAACACGAGTTCGAATACAATTTAAGTTCGATTACAAATTTGACTTCCAAAACACCAAGTCTCACTTCTAATCGACTCAACCCTTAGCCATGTTGCCTCTGACTCGGTTCTGCCCTACCTGTTGCCAAGCATATATACAAAGACAAGACAACAGCTGGATAAATCCGAGGAGAATACAATTCCCAGTAAAAGAGACAAAACATGCATATCAATTAATATATCAAAACATGATATATATATATAGCAATTCCAAAAGCATGTCTAAACTCAACTCAAATGCATAAAATGCAATGCATGTCTTTAAAAATCTGGAACTATCAAGTCTGGATAATCACAAGGTAAAGGTTCTCTGCTCTTTTCCTCTGTAAGGATCCCGAGGATGAAGTATCACACAAATCACACCGACTCTCCCCTCGAGGTGGATAGTGTATATTTCAATCCTCTAGACTCTGAAGCAACTATATAGAGTTAAGTCGGTCATTGCAGTAAATCGCCTGCCAATGCCCCCTACTATAGTTCTCAGAACGTCTAATTCAAAATGAAATAAAATCCATTGGCTCAATATTAATGCAATTCAAATCATAACTCATTCAAGTAAATCAATTAACATGCAAGTATGTGATTTTTTCGAAACAATTGAATCAAGCCGGATTCGAGTCACTCATTCCATTCCAGTCTAAGTCGTCTTATACCTCTTTTCAAGACGTTGATGCTCCAACCTGGAAACAACAGCAATATACTCATTCAAGATTCAAACAAACTTCCTAGTCGATAATAAGAGAATCGGTACTATACCGACTACAATCTCTAAAATGATACAACTCCTGCAACCTCGCAACTCAACGGTCTTCAAACAAATCTACAGAAAGAAGTAATAAAGGCTCGAGATCAATATCGACAATCCAACTCGACTGAAAATGATTCAATTCAATTCAAACCAAACTATAGCCCAAAAACTCAAACCGGTGGCATAACGACTATATTCTGATCAAACCGGAAACATAGACAGCAGTAGTATAACGATACCCACTCATAGCAATTCTAATACAACCAAAAATGGCTCAAACCCAACAAATCTCAAAACTCAAATTTTTGAATAATCTTCCAAAAATGAAAACAAATCCGAACTACGCTCTATTACAAAACCGACAGAGAATAAACGATCAGAACTTTGTCAAGAACAACATAACCGAAACTCCATAGATTCTGAAGACATCCAAAAATAGAAGTCTAGCTGATCGAAGAAAAACTTACTATAGAACGAAGGTCTCGCTGCTATGATCGCTAATCTGCCTTCAGAAATAAATTCTAACGGACGGATCGAGCTCGGGAAGAAATCTGGAAGCTCAAGAACACGTTGGGGGAGTCTTCAATGGTGGAGAAGGCAATGGGGAAGAGAATGGAGTGAAGGAGAAGCTAAAACAAGCTATAAATATCTATTAAAGTCCAAAATTGCGTTGTAGTCCCTAAAATTTTTGAAAATTGCAAAGTAGTCCCTGATAAAAAACAAGACGATCCTCGAATTCTATAATCTCTGATTATCTTAAATAAGCTCAATTAAGATAAATTTGGGGCTTTAAAATTCTCCCCCTCTAAGAAAAGATTTCGTCCTCGAAATCAAACACGGTTCCAACACAAACTCTGCCTCTCAAATTACTCCTTCAAGTCCGTCAATCAAAAGTCGACTCATTCTTGTCAGAAAATCATTCTAAGCTCAGTCACAGTCGAATCATCTCTGGTTCCAACTCACGGCGTAACATCTAAAGTTCGACTCGTCCGACCTGGCTGTCCGTCGTTCGGAGGATATTGAACTGAAATAAGTTGCAATCAGACAACAAAAGTCTCTTCGAAGTCCTTGCCGAAAGAACAAGTGCATCCAGGATCTCTGTCTAAACTGACAGACTTCGGCAAAACATGACATCTGACGTCCTCTGACAAAATATCAGTCCTCTGATTCTGAATAAAAGTCATTCTGTACGGGAAACACGGCAGATTCATCAATCGGTCAATCATAAGAGATAGTAGATAAAATAAGAACAAATCCTTCGACTCCTAAGATTAGAAAGATTGCGGAAATCTCTTCATAAGACAATAGATAACAGATCTTCTAATCAATAAGATCGCTGCGAGCTCAAAGTCCAGATTCAGACATTGAGTCTCGAGCGTCTTCAGCTGTCTCGATGTCTAGACTATAGCGCGATTCCTCTGAATAAAAGTATATCCAAATTCTCTATAAGAAGAAATAATGAGCACTAAAAGATCATCCGAACCGAATTCAAGAATACTGGAGTGCTGATCAACAGAATTCCATCACCAGATCATAAAATCGAGGAAGACAACTTGATCCAATAGAATTCAGACATCGAAGAATAGCATACGACTGCTCGGCACCAAAATCTGCTATACGATTCTCAAAAGCTCTGAATGATCAGTACAATTCTTATTCCAAAAAGATAAGAAAATCATCGATAAGAATTTCTAGTCCCAACTTATTCTTTTGAAAGATCCGGTTAATAGAAATTTAACAACACTACAGGAGTGTCCGTCAATTCGAACGACTCAACAAAAGTTAAGGAGCATGATAAACATTAAACAGATTCTTCAATAAGAAGGCAAAAGACTCACCAGTATCTATCAGTCAATAAGAGTAGGAAAACCAAAATCAAACGTTTACCTGATATGTCATTCCCGGGTGCATCCTGAGTCTGCGGATCCTCAGACAGAGCAAAAACTCGTGCCTGCTGTCTGGGAAGCTGGTTTGCATACTCATTACCTTCCTGTCTATTCTGCTGCTGAGGTTGGAAAGAGTGGACAGAAGATGCTTGCCGCTGAGGCTGAGGTGACTGTCTCGAAGAACTTCCACTCTATGCTTGCTCAGAGCCCCTCTGAGGACACAATCTGGCAAAAGTGCCCCGCCTGGTTATAGATATAACAACTTCCAAAAATACCTCTACACTGATCACTGGAGTGACGACCTCTGCAATTGGCACAAGACAGGCCTGACTAACCCGGACTCTGTCCCGATCCATACTGCCTCGAGCCACTAGAGCTCGAAGAACTGGTTCTGTTCTTCTTAAACTGCTTCCCCTTCGGAAGATAGTAATCTTTCTTATTACCTCCACTGCTTCCGCCCTCATAACTCGGTGGTTGATTCTGAAGTTGAAAAGATTGATTCTGATGATGAGACGTTTGGTTCTAAAACTGACTAGGCTGCTGAGATGCAACTGGAGCTCCTCTCTGTCTCCAAAAACCTGCTTCAGCTTCTTTTGCATGATTCTTGGCATCCGCAAAATTATCAGGCCTAGCAGTGTTTACCAACGTGAAGATATCAGGGTTCAGACCATTAATGAACTGATCAGCTTTTGCTTCTTCATTGTCGGCAATGTGCGGTGAAAACCTCAACAAACTATCAAACTTGGCCACGTACTCCTCGATATTCAAATTCCTCTGTCTCAGATTTGCAAACTCGGCTCCATTATCCTTTTGGTACGAAACAGGGAAAAACCTCTTATAAAACTCAGATTTGAAAAGATTCCAGTTAATAGTTGTACCTCGGTTTTCCATGGATCTCTTCGTCATGATCCACCAGTTCTTAGCAACGCCACGAAGCTGATGAATGACTGGTTT
Organism: Henckelia pumila; assembly: GCF_033568475.1. Lineage (NCBI taxonomy): Eukaryota > Viridiplantae > Streptophyta > Magnoliopsida > Lamiales > Gesneriaceae > Henckelia > Henckelia pumila. Next base: position 83,338,125 of record NC_133121.1, read on the forward strand.
AGTTCGGAGGTCGTCAGAGTAATCAAGGGAATCGAACAACTAATCAATGTCGTCCAACCAGCTCTCACAGTCAACCGGATTCTCTGTACCTAGCAACAAAGGCAGATTAAACGACTGAAATCTCTTCAGCAAGGTTTCTGTTGGAGAACGCGGCGATCAGATCAATCAGGATTGATACCCGGTGCAGCGGAAGTTTAAAAATTTTATATGGAACAATTCCATAATGGGTATCAACCTTACGATTAAATTGTGTGTGTAAAAATTAAATAACAATTATAAATTTTTACCTCAATCTCGAATTGAGATTATGGACACCAACAGATTGCTCTGCTCTTGTTGTATATTCCTGGAACTGATGGACGAACTGTTCTTCAATCAGGTCCACGAACGGATATTTAACCCCTCTGATAGATTGCACTAGAAAATCTATCAGAAGTTTCTACGAAGAGATTAACGAATTTGATCCGTTAAACCAGACTGCAAATTCAAAATTCACAGGCTGGGTTTTTCGAGCAGAGAGGGGAGAGGGGGGCGGCGGCCACTAGGTCTCAAAACCCTAGTTAATTTCGAAAATTATGCCTATTGTGTGTAATTTTTGTACTGCAATAACTTATTTATAATGTAGGCCACTAGCAGCTTAGGGCCCATTAGTCATAAGTTCAAGCCCGACAAGCAAAGCCCGCATGTTCAGAAATTAATATAAAATTCATCGTGGCTCCGATTGATAAACCGATTTCACCAATATGCACAGAAACCATTTCTGCACCTTTTAAAGTCAAGATAAATTTTTCTGAATCCGAATTCAGTGGTTTCCAAAAATGTCCATCCCTATGTCATTTTAAGAAATCTTACTCCTCTACTCATAATTAAGAAGTCCAACTTCTTTGTTCATTAAATTTAACTCTTTAAATTTAACTATCTCAACGGGGATTAAAAATCCATTACACTGTGTGACCCTCAATGGTTCAGGGATACAGCTAGCCGTGGGCTCACAACTCCTTGTGACTCGGAACAACAATTTCCGACTTGCCCATCGAATCATGGTAAGAGCGCCTAGCAACATCGCCCCATGATTCCCTAGGTATCACTGATAGTGCCTACAAGAACCAATAGATTTTGGTTAGCGTACAGTACGGTCCCTTCATCCATATATCCCGATCGAATCAACAACCATTGGTATATCGAGAGTCGTTCGAGATTCGATAACTATGCAATACATCTTGAAGATCAAATAGTGACATCGCATGTGTTACTAAGAAACCATTTCTTAAAACACATCATGTACTCTGGCCAGAGATTCGTCACACTAATATCTCCTCAAATCGCATAGGATATCCACACTCGCAAGTATGTGGTGAATCCTTGACAACAAAGCATCGACTCCTATATGTGTTGTAACTGTACCCAATCCCGACACCTGATGACCCCAATAGAGTCGGTAAACGAGTCAAAGCACAGTACTAGCATATAGAGTCTCAATGATGTTTCAAGTAGTAAGGACTAATGGTGTACAACCAAAACCGTGGACTTTATCCACTCGATAAGTGATAACCACTTGGAAAGTCTGGATAGGGTAGTTCTATCATTCATCATATGAATATCCATTTGCATACTTCGAACATCTCTATGTTCCTTACCAATGAAGCGTGGTACTCTGCATCGCAAATGCTAGTCTCAAACTCGAGCGATCCTTATCCTTTATTATCGGACGGCTCAATCGACTAGGAACAGTTTAGAATATACAGTGACTATAAGATGTGTTTCATGATAGACATCTCCATGTTCTACCACATCTTACATACACTATAGTATATTCAAGGTCTTTATCAAAACAACAATAGTATATCACAATATAACAATATGAAGAAAGATAAAGTCATTGCCATTAATAAAAGTGTAAATTATATTAAACAAAAGATTGTTTATACAAAGAGTCATCAAAGCCCTTAGCCACAAGTTGGCTCACCGGGCACCCACTCTTTCAGTTTCCATAGGCATCGCTGTGGCATCCATCTGATTCGTTTCTGTACTAGCTTTCTCATTCGAAGGAGTAACTGCTGGTCATTCTCTGTTCAAAAATCTTCGAGGTGCCATTTCTGATAATCAAAGGGTTAGGACACAAAGATATCTCAACCTTTACACTTCGGTGCCCCTACAACCTCTCAAAATTTGGGATACCATTCGATAACAAAACAGTTATATCTCAAGTAGATCATGCTTTATAATTTAAATCACATAATCATGTAACTCAAATAATTCTCAATCAATAAAGTATGATCACATCGTATTTAATAAATCAATTAAATAACTCAAACACATGCGAGAAGCCAATACAAGCGGACTCGATCTACCCTGCTCACTTCTAGTTCAACCAAGAACTTATTGTTATGATACCACTTAATGTGAGATCTCGGTTCTAAACAACTAATCTCGGATAAAACAATTAATAAAGCATGCAATAATCCAAGGTCCAAACAATAAAAAAAATCTTTTTTTTAAAGGCGCGACGCTCGCGCGAGATAGACATCTCGCACGCGCGCATGCCACGCTCCTAGAGCCTCAGCAGAAGACTCGCGCGCGCGGTCCATCACACCAAAAACCTGGAAAAGCACCCCGCGCTCGCGCGATGTACCATCTCGCGCGCGCGCGGGTAGCCTTGGCAGAAAATGCTCAACCTAAAAAAAAAATATCTTCCCGCACTCGCTTCGACATGAATTCCAATCCCAATTCAAATCCATTAATACAACATACAACATGCATAAATCCAATACAAGGTAGTTCTAAAGTTATACAATCTCAACTAGTAGAACATGCTTCAATCTGGCTTATTCAAAATAATACAACAACACGAGTTCGAATACAATTTAAGTTCGATTACAAATTCGTCTTCAAAAACACCAAGTCTCACTTCTAATAGACTCAACCCTTAGCCATGCTGCCTCTGACTTGGTCCTACCCCACCTGTTGCCAAGAACACATACAAAGACAAGACAACAACTGGATAAATCCGGTGAGAATACAATTCCCAGTAAAAAAGACAAAACATGCATTTCAATTAATATATCAAAACATGATATATATATATATATATGTATATATATGTATAGGACAAGCAATTCCAAAATCATGTCTAAACTCAACTCAAATTGAATAAAATGCAATGCATGTCTTTAAAAATCTGGGATTATTAAGTCTGGATAATCACAAGGTAAAGGTTCTCTGCTCTTTTCCTCTGTTGAGATCCCAAGGATGAAGTATCACACAAATCACACCGATTCTCCCCTCGAGGTGGATATTGTATATTTCAATCCTCTAGACTCTGAAGCAACTATATAGAGTTAAGTCGGTCATTGCAGTAAATCGCCTGCCAATGCCCCCTACTATAGTTCTCAGAACGTCTAAATCAAAATGAAATAAAATCCATTGGTTCAATATGAATGCAATGCAAATCATAACTCATTCAAGTAAATCAATTAACATGCAAGTGTGTGATTTTTCCGAAACACTCGAATCAAGTCGGATTCGAGTCACTCGTTCCATTCCAGTCTAAGTCGTCTTATACCTCTTCTCAAGACGTAGATGCTCCAACCTGGAAAAAACAAAAATATACTCATTCAAGATTCAAACAAACTTCCTAGTCGATAATAAGAGAATCGGTACTATACCGGCTACAATCTCTAAAATGATACAACTCCTGCCACCTCGCAACTCAACGGCCTTCAAACAAATCTGCAGAAAGAAGTAATAAAGGCTCGAGATCAATATCGACAATCCAACTCGACTGAAAAAGGTTCAATTCAATTCAAACCAAACTATAGCCCAAAAACTCAAACCGGCGGCATAACGGCTATATTCTGATCAAATCGGAAACACAGACAACAGTAGTATAACGATACCCACTCATAGCAATGCTAATGCAACCAAAAATGGCTCAAACCCAACAAATCTCAAAACTCAGATTTTTGAATAATCTTTCAAAAATCAAAACAAATTCGAACGACGCTCTATTACAAAACCGACAGAGAATAAACGATCAGAACTCTGTCAAGAACAACATAACCGAAACTCAATCGATTTTGAATACATCCAAAAATAGAAGTCTAGCTGATCGAAGAAAAACTTACTATAGAACGAAGCTCTCGAGGCTGTGATCGCTAATCTGCCTTCAGAAATAAATTCTAACGGACGGATCGAGCTCGGGAAGAAATCTGAAAGCTCAAGAACACGTTGGGGGAGTCTTCAATGGTGGAGAAGTCGATGGGGAATAGGATGGAGTGAAGGAGAAGCTAAAACAAGTTATAAATATCTATTAAAGTACAAAATTGCGTTTTAGTCCCTTAAATTTCTGAAAATTGCAAAGTAGTCCCTGATAAAAAACAAGACGATCCTCGAATTCTATAATCTCTGATTATCTTAAATAAGCTCAATTAAGATAAATTTGGGGCTTTACAATATGCATGTGCTAAAGCGGTAAAACATGAAATAAAAAGCACATACGAATGCAACATACAAACATATATATCATGCCGACTATCTCGGTTAGTACTTACGTACCTCTAACGCTGCAGGCAAATCCTAGAACCACTGGTCTAGATCCCACACCTACAAGTCTACTATACTGTGTCTACAATGCAAATACCCATGCATCATTATTTAAGTTCTTAAAGCCTAAAATAATCTATTCCATACTTCTAAATATTTTTATGAAGCCGAAACTATACCTGCGCCCATCGTTAACCCGCTGAAGGCGACTGCCTCAAAACTTAGGCACAGCTCCGCTACGATGCCGGGATCACTCCGCTACTTCCGGATTCACGATAGGACGCCTATAACTCCCTAGATCTGACTAGAAAGGCTAAGAAATGAGAGAGAAGAGAGGAATGAGCAAGGAATGGCACCCCTCGACCCTATATTTATAGACGCAGAAAGGAACATCCGATCTCAGATCGAAACGTCCGATCACAAACAGAACGTCAGATCCCAATCGGAGCGTCCGATGTCCCATCCAGTTCATAACCAATGACATCACCTTGCTGACCTTAATGATGATGTCACCTCTGCACCGATCGGAACGTCCGATCTAGCCAATACCCATTTTCTTAATTATTTCGTTTAATTGTGATTAAACCCCTTAATCATCTTATTTTGGTTACGGGTCACTACAAATAGTACCGACCCAAGTACTTCCTGATTTACTATATCCCAAATAAACACTGATTGGACTAAACTCTATTGATCACGTTGATCCGATGCGGCTCACGCTTAGCCTAACAGGAACAACCAAATTCAGGCAATCACTCGCCAATTCTTTGATCACTGAAATCTTACATGACTTGATCAACAACTTTGATCTCGCTGCCAAAAGTCTCCTACTCCTGAACACTAGGAATCACAAGATTCACACCGAATTTATCACTCCTATCTCTGACGGAGTTAGACGATAGATAAAAGTAATCATTAGCACAAATCCCACACCAACCTTGATTACTACCAACTGCCTTTGTCCATTCAATATGACCACCAAGACGAACTTAGCCCAATACAAATGTTTATGATTCGATATCTTGGATCATCCTTCCTCAAGGAAGCTCACGCTGCATCTTTGACGAATTCAGACGATGCTCTGAATAAACACTGGTAGGAATCAATCCTCATATAGGTCTATCCATCTAATGATATCCCAAATCGAAGGTCAAAACCTTATCTACTTATAACGATCACTTGTCAAGGAAAATACCTTCCAAGAATGATTCCGATATCCGAAATCCAAAACCTATATCTCTGAAGAAAATCAGATGATAACTAATCTCTCAATACAAAACCTTGTATTAAATTAAACCAAGGTCATACCCCGCTGTGACTGTTTTCAAACCCCAGACTGAGGTAGCCTCCCCCGACCGCCCTCCTGAAGCACAAAAGCTTCCAAAAAACCTCTGAAGCAAGAAAGGCTCCCAGAGTAACACTAGAATAGGGTCACGCCTCCTCACGTCTAGTCCCGATCACAGTCGACATCTCTTGGTATCACGTGATCTGGCGTCCTGATAAAAACCCATCATCACATGACCACAACCTAATATGGTTGAAACAGGAAACTGTTCTAAGGGAACCCGCCTAGATCAACACTCTTGCCCCTGATGAATCACCTCATCCCGGACATCAAATTATAGTCAATTTACTATCTATATCATCTTAGGGTAACACCTAGCACTAACCAACTGGAAACATGCCATTACCCAGCAAGCCACTGTGGTTGAACACTGATCTACTAAGCACTGGAATAATCTCAAGGAATTTCTAAAAAATTAAGATATCAGTATTACTGATTCAAGTTCTGTATGATTATTATTACAATCCCATGTAATAGAAACAATTACCAAAACCCAATTACACCGAAGGATGTACAATCTTATCCTGAAATCGGTACAACAAACGTCTGGAATCATTAATACAGATGATTTAATACTTATAACTGAAACACTATTTACAACAAATCTTACACAGTATTTAAAATCCAAATACATTACATTTTTGCCTACGATACCCTATACAACTTGATCGTCGTACATATCTTGGTATTGATCTTGAACGTGCAGTTTCCCATCTATCTCTTCCAAGCATCAATACAAGCATGCTGGCAACGTCTCTTCCGCACGAACCCTAAAAGATTTTCCTGGATCCCCACACTATTAAATGGTCCATTCTATGAGAAATAAGGTAAAATCTTTATGACAATCCCTCCAACTGCTTGTGGAGAGTTTAACATGGTCAAATCCAAATGGGTAGTCACACTCCATGCGCTCCAACCAATCCTTAGAAATACCAAGAGTTCAGCATCTCTTCCAGTCAGCTCCTCCTGGAATCCTCATCACTGCTGGACTTCCTTCTCATGTGAATGATGCCAATATCGACAATGACGTTCTCGAGGACACCTAATTGTTATCAAACTTAGCATCCAGGGCTTCTACGGACTCGATAATTCTCTCATGAATCAATTTCCTATTGATTTCATCGATGATGATAGTCTTGGGAGCACCTAGATGTATCATCATCCCTACAAGGATCACCAAATAATCTTAGCACTATGTCCCAAAAATCCTATTGCATCCTCTAATACCATAAAATGTGAGACCCTTGTCCCACATGGAAAAAGTGAAATGTTTAAAATGGATTTAAAATGGGCTACAATGGACTTCTATAGCAACTTGGGTTAATCATTTTCGTAAAGCGAGGACGAATATGAAGTAGTTGCTATAGGGGCCCATTGTGCAGTTGCGCAGGCGCGGGCCTAGACCCGGGGAATTACAGAATGGTATTAGAGACGGTCACCAGCCGACGGACCCCGGGAAATAAGTGCTATGCGGGACAAATTGCTACGTGCATGGGAGCCACCTCTTGAACCTGCGGGGCAAAGTGCTACATGACGGGAGCCATCTCTTGAACTCGTATGAGCCACCTCTAGATTTCCGGTGCTGGTGGATCGAGAGAGTTCAGGTCGCGACAAGGATGTCGCGTTCTGAAGGAGGGGTGATTGTGAGACCTCTGTCCCACATGGAAAAAGTGAAATGTTTAAAATGGATTTAAAATGGGCTACAATGTACTTCTATAGCAACTTGGGTTAATCATTTTCCTAAAGCGAGGACGAATACGAAGTAGTTTCTATAGGGGCACATTGTGCAGTCGCGCAGGCGCGGGCCTGGACCCGGGGCGTGACATAAAATGTAGCGACCCAACCCGGATCCACTACTAATCAAAGGTTCAAAGCTTAATTAAGCATGCAATTAACATAATCAGAGATATAATGTGGAAGACCAAGTAAATTCTAGACCGGCAAAATACATCCGGTTAAACAAATCCAATAAATACAACCCAATCGAATAAAACTTATTAAAATAAAACCTAACAGCTAATTTTGCTGCGACTTCCTGGTAACCACTCCAAATCCCTGGAGGAAATACCGGCAACTTCCCCGTCGAGTGGGGTGCCCAGACAACACAGAAAACACTGAACGTGAGCATAAGGCTCAACACGCTAGTATGGGTAAACATACAAATATGATGCATGCAAAATATAATGTCTGGGTATCCATATCTAGGATATACAAATCCAAACTTGCTCAGATTGGCGCCTAGGACATGAGTTGTAACCTCGGGAAATCAAACCACTGAGTTCAACCACTCACTCCAACTAGACATGGATTTAGAATTCACATGGATCACTATAGTCGGCGCAACCCATCGATTGGAAAGACACTCAGTGTCACAACATCCTAACAAGGACTGAGCGACCCTACATTGGCTCATCTCAAAGAGACATAGGCTCAATATGATATGAAAATTCAGCATAATATCTCAAAGCAGTAACATGTAATCATGACACATAAATGCAACACATAAGCATGCATACCCGCTGACAATATCTGTCAGTACTTGCGTACCTCAAAATTATACTCCTATATTTCCCCGCATCTACAATCCAATCACTACAATGCAAGATAACAATGCATCACTAATAATGCTCTAAAAGCCTTAACTAAGCTAATGAATACTCTCTAATATTTTTAGGGATCTCATACCATACATGCGACCGTCGTCAGCCCACTGATGGCGATGGTCATAAAACTTGGGCACAACTCCGCTACCACTCCGGAGAGCAATACGCTAGCTCCTGGACCTACCTAGGTGACTAGAACACCTAATACCTTATTAGAGGAGAAAGGAAGAACTTTGATAGGTGCACCAAATGAGGCACTCGGACCCTCTATTTATAGGTGGAGTTTGGATGGTCCAAACCCTTGCTTCGGATTGTCCGAACTTTCATGTTTGACACATGTCCCTGCCAGCACTTTGGATGGTCCAAACTACACTTCGGATTGTCCGATCCCAATACTATTTCATCCGTGACGTCACGCCATCTAGGACACCTAGCAAATTGACTTCGGATCATCCGATCTCTACCTTCGGATGGTCCGATCTATAGCCACATGTTCAACCAATTACATGCAACCGACACCTGTCTTGGCTTGGTTTTGGATCTTTCGATCTCCTAGATCGGATCATCCAATCTCACCAAGCTTCCGAACTCAATTTTAGCTTCCGAACTCTCAATAGTTTGGATCGTCCGAACTCATGATTGGATCGTCCGATGCTTCCCCCTTCCAAACTTGATCAGAGCATCCGAACTCTACATCTTCGGATGGTCCGATCCTAGGGTTTGGATCCTCCGATCCTCCCGACCACTTGGAACCTTTCGGGCCATTATCGGACGTCTTGAATTTGATTTTAAACTCCTTAATCCCAATTGGAGACTCCTTAACCGTGTTTTTCCAACTCTAAATATGGTTAGTTGATTAATTACCTATTAATCACTAATTCTGGATTCAGGTCACTACAAGTCCGGTCCGAGCGTGTCTTGTCTCCTTGATTTCCTTGCACTCAAATCATGTTAAAAATCCCTTCAACTTGATTTTCTTGCTCTCCAAAGCTTTCAAGACTTGCAAACATACTCGTAGATGATTCATAATAGTTCATCACGAGTCCTTGAATCACTTTCTTAAACTTTTTTTCGCTTCGACTCCTTGATATCGGTCTTTCCAGGAACTCCAACAAATTCATAGCTCTCTTAGCAACTCGATTACTTAAAGGGCTATCCATGATCATATCAGGAAGTGAATTTCTTTGAAGTGTCCAGCCCTCAGTAGCTCTTCCACCCGTTCTTGGATCACCGCATCCTTTTCTGGTTCGAAATGTCGTTTTTTCTAAATGATAGGACGACTCTCTCTCATCACGTTCAACTTATGCTCCATTATTTCTCTCCGCACCCCTAAGATATCTGATACGGCCCATGCAAAGACATATTTATTCTCCATCAGACATTTTACCAGCTGCTCTTTGAGAGATTTTTCTAGTGTCCGAGCCACCTTTACCCTACCCGGTCGAAGGGGAGATCAAGATCTCATCGCTTTCTTCCTCCGTGGTGACTGGGATATTTTCTTCAAGGATGTTCACCTGTTCTCGACCACGTGGTCCGGGTTGATCACTTTTGTCAGTCTTGACCACTTTTTGCTCTATTCAAACTTCATCTACATAGCATTTTTGAGAATTTTTTGTCTCCTTGCACCTCGATGACTTTCTTTTCCTACTGGGAATTTTATTTTCTTGTGCAAGGCAGAGGCCACATCCCTGAAAGTGGTCACAGCTGGTCTTCCCAGAATGGCGTTGTATGCTGACGGTGCATCCAACACAATGAAACTGGCGATTCTTGTTTTCCAAAGGTGTGTCTTGCCCAAAGTAAGTGGTAGATTGATCAATCCTATAGGACGAATTTCATGTCCGGTAAATCCAAATAGTACGGTCACCACTGGATCCATTTTGTATTCTCCCAAATCCATCCGGTTTATTGTCACTTGGAACAGTACATTAACTGAGCTTCCCGAATCAACGAAGATCCGGGCTACATCATAATTGGCCACCATAGCCCTGATAAATAGTGTTATGGCTGTCAGATATACCTTCCAAATCTTCTGGGCCAAAGGAAAGGGTTGGGCCCATCCGAGCTACCTTGTCGTCAATTTCCATATTTTTTAGTTTTTGATGCTTATATTTCTCGCTCGGTTGGAATCCTCATCTGTTGGTCCTCCAGAAATCATGTTAATAACTCCCCTCGTGTGAGGGGGCGGACTTTGATTATTGCCTGGCTGATTTTGGTTTGGGCATTGAAATTTTCCCCGAGGTGGGTCAGGAATTTTCCTTTGATCTGGGTGATCAAGACCGTCCCACCCCCTTTTGTTGGTTCGTTACCCTTCTCCTTGTCATGCCAATATAACCTTCATCCCTAGATATTGTTGAACTATCCTTTCAATCTCTTGCTCCAATTGTTGAAATTCATTGGTATTGTGCATGTATTCATTGTGAACGTCACAATACTTGTATGATTTTGTCCTCATAGGCTCGTGCTCACTCCACGAGGGCCTTTGTAGAAGTTTTTTTTATCCTCACAGATCTGGAGGGCTCGAGTTTTGCTTATCCTTAGGGGCATGAAAGAAGCGAATTGCCACAGCAGTTCGGGTCGGGATGATGGTCCGCTTCTCTAAGGTATGATGGAAGGCCAGAAATTTTTGGGACTCTTCAAATGATCTTTCTTCTTATTCAATCGAGAGGCTTGTATTTCTTCAAAATTTACGTATTTCTTAGCACGGGCTTGTAATTCCATGTACGTCACGGGCGGTTTCTTGATCAACGATTTTAGGATATCCTCGGTAGTAAGCCCTTGGATGAAGGCACTGACAAGTAAATCAGTTGTGGCGGCCGGCACCTCGAAGGCTAGGGCACTGAATCTTCTAATGTATGCCCTCAAGCCCTCAAGGTCGGCGAAGTGGTGAAAGAAAGCTTTGCTAAAGTCCTTGAACTCATAAATATCCCCAGGCGAAGTAGGTTAAAGCATTGTTGGGTTGGCCCTATCATAATGGTGAGGAAGACTCGAAACTTAATCGGATCGAAATACCTATACAACAATGCATCATTCTCGAAACGAGACAAGTGCTCCTTCGGATCCCCCTTTCCATCGTATTCCCCTATATGCGGAAACTTGAAGTTTTTAGGGAGCTCTGCTTCCAATATATCGGGAGAAAAGGGGACGTTTTGTTGGAAAACTGGCGGTCAGATCAATCACGATTGATACCCGGTGCAGCGGAAGTTTAAAAAATTTTGTTATGGAACAATTCCATAGTGTGGGTATCAACCGTTCAACGATTAAATTATTGTGTGTGTAAAATTTAAATAACAGTTATTAAATTTTACCTCCAATCTCGCAACGAGATTAATGGACACCAACAGATTTGATCTGCTCTTGTTGTCTCTCCCTGGAACCGATGAACTCCTTCAATCAGGTCCACGAACAGAGGTTTAATCCCTCTGATAGATTGCACTAGAAAATCTATCAGAAGTTTTTTGCGAAGAGATTACACGAATCTGATTCGTTATTCCTGACCGCGATTCAAAATCACAGACCGGAATTTTCTCGGGCAGAGGGGGAGGGGTCGGCCGAAATTTTCTTTTAGAGAGACTAGGGTTTTCGATTTTTGCTCTCAAAAATTATGACCTGTTGTGTGTAATTTCTGTACTGAAATAACTTATTTATAATGCAGGCCACTAACACCTTAGGGCCCATTAGTCATAAGCTGGGGCCCGACAAGCAAAGCCCGCTCGTTCAGAAATTAATATAAAATTCATCGTGACTCCGATTGATGAACTGATTTCACCAATGTGCATAGAAACCATTTCTGCACATTTTAAAGTCAAAATAAATTTTCCTGAATCCGAATTCAGTGGTTTCCAAAAACGTCCATCCCTATGTCATTTTAGGAAATCCTACTCCCTTACTCTTATTTAAGAAGTCCAACTCCTTAGTTCATTAAATTTAACTCTTTAAATTTAACTATCTCAACGGGGATTAAAACTCCATTACACTGTGTGACCCTCAATGGTTCAGGGATACAGCTAGCCGTGGGCTCACAACTCCTTGTGACTCGGAACAACACTTTCCGACTTGCCCAACGAATCATGGTAAAGCGCCTAGCAACATCGCCCCATGATTCCCTAGGTATCACTGATAGTGCCTACAAGAACCAGTAGATTTTGGTTAGCGTACAGTACGGTCCCTTCATCCATATATCCCGATCGAATCAACAACCATTGGTATATCGAGAGTCGCTCAAGATTCGATAACTATGCAATACATCTTGAAGATCAAATTAGTGACATCGCATGTGCTACTAAGAAACCATTTCTTAAATCACATCAATTACTCTGGCCAGAGATTTATCACACTAATATCTCCTCAGATCGCATAGGATATCCACACTCGCAAGTATGTGGTGAATCCTTGACAACAATGCATTGACTCCTATATGTGTCGTAACTGTACCCAATCTCGACACCTGATGACCCCCTCAGAGTCGGTAAACGAGTCAAAGCACAGTACTAGCATGTAGAGTCTCCATGATGTTTCAAGTCGTAAGGACTAATGGTGTACAACCAAAACCGCGGACTTTATCCACTCGATAAGTGATAACCACTTGGAAAGTCCGGATAGGGTAGTTCGATTATTCATCCTATGAATATCCATTTGCATGCTTCGAACATCTCCATGTTCCCTACCAATGAAACGTGGTACTCCGCATCGCAAATGCTAGTCTCAAACTCAAGCGATCCTTATCCTTATTATCGGACGGCTCAATCGACTAGGAACGGTTTTTAGAATATACAGTGACTATAAGATGTATTTCATGATAGACATCTCCATGTTCTACCACATCTTACATACACTATAGTATATTCAAGGTCTTTATCAAAACAACAATAGTATATCACAATATAACAATATGAAGTAATATAAAGTCATTGCCATAAAAGTGTAAATAATATTAAACAAAAGATTGTTTATACAAAGAGTCATCAAAGCCCATAGCCACACAGTTGGCTCACTGGGCACCCACTCTTACAATCTCCCACTTGCCCTATAGCCAACTAGTCATACTACGTAGACCCATTGCTTCGCGATGTTTGTCAAACAATGGTCCTGGCAAGGGCTTAGTAAGCGGATCAGCGATATTGTCTGCAGAGGCCACTCGTTCGACAATGATGTCTCCTCTTTCCACAATCTCCCGGATTATGTGGTATTTCCTTAGTACGTGTTTGGATCTTTGATGAGACCTTGGTTCCTTTGCTTGAGCAACGGCACCCGTGTTGTCGCAGTACACCGGGACTGGACCAACAAATTCAGGAATGACGCCCAACTCTTGGACGAAATTCCTCATCCAAACGGCCTCTTTAGCAGCAGCTGATGCTGCAATGTATTCAGCCTCAGTGGTGGAATCCGCTGTGGTGTCCTGCTTGGAACTCTTCCAAGAGACAGCACCGCCATTGAGCATGAACACAAATCCAGAGGTTGACTTCGAGTCATCCACATCACTTTGGAAGCTAGAGTCGGTATAGCCTTCCAATTTGAGTTCTCGTCCTCCATAAACCATGAACATATTCTTAGTCCTTCGCAAGTACTTAAGAATGTCCTTCACGGCTTTCCAATGCATTTGACCAGGATTAGACTGATATCTGCTCGTGACACTCAGAGCAAATGCTACATCCGGTCTGGTAGATATCATCCCATACATGATACTACCTATAGCTGACGCATATGGTACATGTGTCATATTCTCTATCTCTTCATCAGTCTTGGGACACATAGACTTGGATAGAGAAACTCCATGACACATGGGTAGATGTCCTCTTTTGGACCCATCCATTGAAAACCGTTTCAATATGGTATCGATGTAGGTTGATTGAGTGAGTCCTATCATTCTCTTAGACCTATCTCTATAGATCTGTATCCCAAGAATGTAAGATGCCTCTCCCAAATCCTTCATCGAAAATCTACCTGATAACCATATCTTTGTTGACTGCAACATCCCTACATCATTCCCAATGAGTAGGATGTCATCAACATAAAGTACTAAGAATGTCACAGCATTCTTAACTACTTTCTTGTACACGCACGGTTCCTCCGGGTTCTTGATGAAACCAAAATCTTTTATTGTTTCATCAAATTTCTGGTTCCAACTTCTTGATGCTTGTTTTAGACCATAAATTGATCTCTGAAGCTTGCATACCTTATGCTCGCTTCCCATGGATGTGAACCCCTCAGGCTGCTTCATATAGATTTCCTCCTTAATGTCTCCATTAAGAAAAGCAGTCTTCACATCCATTTGCCATATCTCATAGTCATACCATGCAGCTATGGCAATTAGGATTCTTATGGACTTGAACATTGCAACTGGTGAAAAGGTTTCGTCATAGTCAACTCCTTGCCTTTGAGTATAACCTTTAGCCACCAATCGCGCCTTGTAGGTCAATACCTTACCATCAGGCCCAAGCTTTCTTTTGTAGATCCATTTACACCCTATCGGAACAATTCCATCGGGAGGATCTACTAAAGACCAAACTTGGTTTGTATGCATCGAATCCAATTTTGACTGCATAGCTTCAAGCCATAAATTCGAATCCGCATCAGAAATTGCTTCCTTGAAGTTTCTTGGATCACATCCAATGTCGGGTTCATCTTGATCCCCTTCAAGAAGAAGACCATATCGAACTGGAGGTCTAGAAGTCCTTTCGGATCTTCTAGGTGCAGGCGTGTCCAGCAATGGTTCCTGAGGTGTAGGATCGTTATTTTGTATTTTGGGTTCTTCTCGAACTTCTTCGAGTTCCATCATCTCGCCTTTCTTATCCAATAAGAACTCCTTCTCCAAGAAGGTGGCATTCCTAGAAACAAACACCTTTGTTTCAGCAGGATAATAGAAATAATATCCGATTGAATTCTTCGGATACCCTACAAAATAACATAAGCTGGATCGACTATCCAACTTATCTCCCACTGTCCGCTTCACGTAAGCAGGACATCCCCAAATCCTCAAGTACGAATACTTAGGAGCTTTGCCATTCCATAACTCGTATGGTGTTTTGTCCACTGCTTTAGTGTGGACGTTGTTCAACAACAATACCGCCGTTTCAAGCGCATAGCCCCCAAAACGAAGGTGGAAGCTCAGTGAAGCTCATCATAGATCGAACCATGTCCAACAAAGTTCGATTACGACGCTCCGATACACCATTAAGCTGTGGTGTCATAGGAGGAGTCCACTGAGAGAGAATCCCATTCTCTTTCAGATAGTCCAAAAACTCGGTACTCAAGTATTCTCCACCTCGATCCGATCGAAGTGCTTTAATACTTTTACCTAGCTTGTTTTCTACTTCAGCCTTGAATTCTTTGAACTTTTCAAATGCTTCAGACTTATATTTCATTAAATATAAATACCCATACCTTGAATAATCATCAGTAAAGGTAATGAAGTAGGTGTGGCCATGTTGAGTCCCTACTCTAAATGGATCACAAACATCTGTATGGATCAAATCCAACAGATTCTGACTACGCTCAGGTTTCCCCTTAAAAGGAGATTTAGTCATTTTTCCTTTTAGGCAGGATTCACAAGTAGGTAGAGAGTTAATATCAGACATATCAAACATGCCCTCTCCCACTAGCTTGTTCATCCTCCTTGAGGAAATATGACCTAGTCTAGCGTGCCAAAGGTTTGCCGGGTTTTGACTATCGATTTTCCTTTTGTTTGTTGTCGCCGGTTTGTCAATACAATTCACTGGAACGTCTTTTAGTTTTAAATTGTATAGATCGTTTTCAAGTTGTCCATTTCCAATTAAACATTCATTCTTGTAAATATTGCAAATCCCATTCACAAAATTACAAGAATAACCATCTCTATCAAGCATAGAAATAGAAATAATGTTTTTAATTAAATCTGGCACAAATAAAACATCTCTCAACAATAAATTAAAACCATTCTGCAAAATCAAACAAACATCTCCAATGGCCGTAGCTTCAACTCTGGAACCATTCCCGAGCCTCAGCTGGGTCTCACCCATTCTAAGCCTGCGACTTCTTGTCATCACCTGCAAATCATTGCAAATGTGAGATCCACATCCGGTATCCAATACCCAAGAAGTTGTATTAAGTGACATGTTTATTTCGATATAGAACATACCCTTTGCAGTTCCTAACTGCTCAAGATACTCCTTGCAGTTGCGCTTCCAATGACCCGGCTTCTTGCAGTAATGGCAAACATCCTTGGATTTTCCATTGTTTGAAGCCTTTGTCTTTTGCTTCTTCTCGGGTTCCACTTTCTTGGGTGGGGCAGAACGTTTCTTGCCCTTCATACTTGGCCCTTTCTTAGCAGAAGATGAGGAGCCCACCAAGAAAGCTGGCTTATCCTTCTTAAGTGTGGATTCATATGTAACGAGCATATTGACCATCTCTTCAAGGGTGGCCTCTATCTTGTTCATATTAAAATTTATCACGAATCCATCAAATGAAGAAGGAAGAGATAGAAGCAGCAAGTCCACATTGAGTTCATGCTCCAACACCAAATCAAGGGTCGCTAACTTCTGTATGAGCCAAATCACTCGTACCCCATGATCACGGACCGAAGTCCCTTCACGCATGCGGCACGTCATCAACTCCTTAACAGTAGCGAACCTTTCAGCCCTCGACTGAGCCCCAAAAAGTTCCTTGAGTTGCGTGTGAATGTCAGCAGCATTCACCGTGTCCTCAAATCGCCTCTGGAGTTCATCAGACATCGAGGCTTGCATATAGCATTTGGTCTTGATGTCATGGTCACACCATGCATCAAGTTTGGCCAATTCCTCCGGACTTATGTCAGCTGGTGCTTCCTTCGGAGGTGCTTTCTCTAACACGTAGAGCATTTTCTCCGAAGTTAAGACAATCTTCAACTTCCGGAACCATTCCGTATAGTTGGCGCCAGTCAACTTGTTTTGTTCGAGGATCGAGAATAATGGAATTCGCGAATTCATTGTATGAAATACTGAAAAGAAAAACAGACATATATCAATGATTGTTTAACAATTTACTAAGACATAAAATAGGCGAATTTAATTTTATGAATCTCACTCCCACTATTTTAACGATTTCACCACCCTCTAGTGAAAACGGGAAACTTTTTCCTTAGTGAGAACATGGAGTCCAATTGACAAACTTATGGTCCCGAATAATATCAGCCAACCATAATTCTCAAAAGGTAGAGCCCAATTGCTTCCAAAGCAACCCCCATGTGTTTACCTCATGTCCAATAAGGGCCCAATAATATGACGCCGTTTAAAGTGACATGTCAAGATGACCCATCAATATTAAGTTGTGATGGACGGTCGCCATGTGGATCCCCCAATAATATGAGCCGATCCCATGGGAGTTCCACCCAACTTACAACATTTGTCGATCCAATGTACAGCTTTCCGACGGACGGGCCCCCCCAATAATATGAGCCGGACCGTATCCGCGGGTAGCATCACATACATTGACCGTTGATGGAAGGTAGGAACATTTAAACAATATTTAAATTTCCTTTATTTATCTTGATATAAATTTTAAATCATATTTAAAATGAGGGATTTTATTTATAAAATTATTTGTCTCATCATATTTAATTTATTGCATGCATTGCCGGATTCACGCAATTTATGTCTAAACATACATACAATCATAATATCACATATTATATAGGATGATCGATTCCATTTCTAATTGACCCGTGGTTGCCAATCACGGGTCTTAGTCCAATCCTAGGTAATATGCAGTATGCAAATGCAATCCTATTACATATGCTTCCAATTTACATTTCTTCAGTCTTCATTGTCTGCTG
The DNA here is from genome assembly GCF_033568475.1 of Henckelia pumila. NCBI lineage: Eukaryota > Viridiplantae > Streptophyta > Magnoliopsida > Lamiales > Gesneriaceae > Henckelia > Henckelia pumila. The sequence goes on from NC_133121.1 coordinate 83,356,399, forward strand.
GGCCCACCATCTTCAAATCTTGATCTCCCACTAAATCTAATGTATTTACAATAAATAACAATGACAAGTAGGGGATACATTTTTAGGGGTGGGAACGGGCTATAAACCAAGCCCACTTTTATTACATATGACATTCATATCGGGCCATAAACCAGGCCCATTAATAAAACCAACAATAATAAAGACAAAATGTAAATTCCTAACATACACCTACAAAATTGGTCATGGCAATCGATCATCCTTATCCAATAACATTTAATTCAAAATTAATTTATTGGATAACATGCTGTGGCAATTCAAATTTAAACAAGATAAAATCATATTTTATATATAAAATCTCATTTCACATATAAAATCATATTTTATCTCTATATCAAATAAAATCATATTTTATCTATAAAATCCAATTTTACAAATAAAATCATATTTTACTTAATATATCATAAGATCATATCTTATCATCAATTGTACCAAAATAATTGATTTCAAAATTCAATTTACGGATAAAATATTAAAATTTTCCAAAAATTCAAATTTATCCAAAATCAATTTTAAAATTTACGGACTCGAACAATTCGATCCGAAATCTCGTGAACCAATCAAAAACAATTTTTGACCGGACCAAAAATAAAATTTTAAATATTAAAATTAATTTTAAATAAAAATATAATTTTTCCCGCGGGCCGCCCGGGACACTTATGGGCCGGCCCGCACCCGGGGCGCGGGCCGGGGGCAGCCCGGCTGCCCCCTTAGGGCAGCGCCTGGCGCCGCCCCTGGGCGGCGCCGTGCGCTGCGCTGGGCGGTGCCGAGCGCCGCCCCTGGGCAGCGCCGAGCGCTGCCCTGCGCAGCGCCCAGCGCTGCGCTGGGCAGCGCTGTGCGCTGCCCTGGGCGGCGCCGTGCGCCGCCCTGGGCGGCGACGGTCGCCGCCTTGGGCGGCGCCGTGCGCCCCTTTTGGGCGGCGCCGTGCGCCGCCCGGGGCAGCAACAATTGCTGCCCCACCGGGCAGCGATCCAATCGCTGCCCGGGTTTTGCCCCGGAAAAATTTTTTTTTTATTTAAAAATATTTATTTTGTTTCAAAAACCGAGACTCAAAAATTTTGTACAATTGATTAATTTAATCGTTTGATCTGAGCAACCTGGCTCTGATACCACTGTTGGAAAACTGGCGGTCAGATCAATCACGATTGATACCCGGTGCAGCGGAAGTTTAAAAAATTTTGTTATGGAACAATTCCATAGTGTGGGTATCAACCGTTCAACGATTAAATTATTGTGTGTGTAAAATTTAAATAACAGTTATTAAATTTTACCTCCAATCTCGCAACGAGATTAATGGACACCAACAGATTTGATCTGCTCTTGTTGTCTCTCCCTGGAACCGATGAACTCCTTCAATCAGGTCCACGAACAGAGGTTTAATCCCTCTGATAGATTGCACTAGAAAATCTATCAGAAGTTTTCTGCGAAGAGATTACACGAATCTGATTCGTTATTCCTGACCGCGATTCAAAATCACAGACCGGAATTTTCTCGGGCAGAGGGGGAGGGGTCGGCCGAAATTTTCTTTTAGAGAGACTAGGGTTTTCGATTTTTTCTCTCAAAAATTATGACCTGTTGTGTGTAATTTCTGTACTGAAATAACTTATTTATAATGCAGGCCACTAACACCTTAGGGCCCATTAGTCATAAGCTGGGGCCCGACAAGCAAAGCCCGCTCGTTCAGAAATTAATATAAAATTCATCGTGACTCCGATTGATGAACTGATTTCACCAATGTGCACAGAAACCATTTCTGCACATTTTAAAGTCAAAATAAATTTTCCTGAATCCGAATTCAGTGGTTTCCAAAAATGTCCATCCCTATGTCATTTTAGGAAATCCTACTCCCTTACTCTTATTTAAGAAGTCCAACTCCTTAGTTCATTAAATTTAACTCTTTAAATTTAACTATCTCAACGGGGATTAAAACTCCATTACACTGTGTGACCCTCAATGGTTCAGGGATACAGCTAGCCGTGGGCTCACAACTCCTTGTGACTCGGAACAACACTTTCCGACTTGCCCAACGAATCATGGTAAAGCGCCTAGCAACATCGCCCCATGATTCCCTAGGTATCACTGATAGTGCCTACAAGAACCAGTAGATTTTGGTTAGCGTACAGTACGGTCCCTTCATCCATATATCCCGATCGAATCAACAACCATTGGTATATCGAGAGTCGCTCAAGATTCGATAACTATGCAATACATCTTGAAGATCAAATTAGTGACATCGCATGTGCTACTAAGAAACCATTTCTTAAATCACATCAATTACTCTGGCCAGAGATTTATCACACTAATATCTCCTCAGATCGCATAGGATATCCACACTCGCAAGTATGTGGTGAATCCTTGACAACAATGCATTGACTCCTATATGTGTCGTAACTGTACCCAATCTCGACACCTGATGACCCCCTCAGAGTCGGTAAACGAGTCAAAGCACAGTACTAGCATGTAGAGTCTCCATGATGTTTCAAGTCGTAAGGACTAATGGTGTACAACCAAAACCGCGGACTTTATCCACTCGATAAGTGATAACCACTTGGAAAGTCCGGATAGGGTAGTTCGATTATTCATCCTATGAATATCCATTTGCATGCTTCGAACATCTCCATGTTCCCTACCAATGAAACGTGGTACTCCGCATCGCAAATGCTAGTCTCAAACTCAAGCGATCCTTATCCTTATTATCGGACGGCTCAATCGACTAGGAACGGTTTTTAGAATATACAGTGACTATAAGATGTATTTCATGATAGACATCTCCATGTTCTACCACATCTTACATACACTATAGTATATTCAAGGTCTTTATCAAAACAACAATAGTATATCACAATATAACAATATGAAGTAATATAAAGTCATTGCCATAAAAGTGTAAATAATATTAAACAAAAGATTGTTTATACAAAGAGTCATCAAAGCCCATAGCCACACAGTTGGCTCACTGGGCACCCACTCTTACACGTTTCGGACTAGCGCGGCTAGATACCCGGACTTCTATTTCCTCAAGAGTTACATCTCCTCTTTAAGCTTTCTGATTTCTTTTAAATGCACATCCTGGTCGGGAGGAGGTGGATTGGCCATATCCCTATGATAAGTGCATTTTATGCACTTAATTCGTTTATGATTTTAATTATTAATTGCTTTGTTTCAAGCAGATTTATGCGTTGTTTTTGTTGTTTGTGTGCATGTATGGAATTAAAAAATTGGTGAGGGAAAAAGGATAAAAAGAAGATTGTAGAAGAGAAAAGATAGTAAAAGAAATAAGCAGCAAAGAAAGGAAGAAGAATGAAGCGCTGTAATCTTGAGAAAGCTCTATAGCGCTACTTTGGAGCTCTAAGGAAGAGAGAAAGAAGCGAAGTAGCGCTCTTTCTTGTGAGCTTAGGAAATTAAATCAGAGATTACTGCGCGTCCGCTCGGAAAGAAATGCGCGCCCGCGCCATAGAAATTATCAGAGTTTTTAAATTCTCGAGAAGGAAACTTTCAGATTTTGTTGGGCTGGTTATTGGGCTTTGCTTGCAACGTATAAAAGGAATTGGAGAGTCAGAAATGAAGGGGAGCCGCCGTACAACTTAAAGATAATTTGGGGGAGATTGATCGTGAAAATTTGAAGGGAAAATCTGCTCTTAACGTGAATAACAAATACTGAAGATCGATTGACCGGACACGGCATCGCAAATTCGACTTTGTTTTTTTTCTTTTATATTTATTAAATTCTGAATTGATGTCTACTTTTCCGAACATGATGTGACTTTATTTGAATTTTATTATGAACTAAATTTCTTAGTCTAGGGGTTGGATGGAATCTTGTGTAGGCATGATACAACCTTTTAATTTTATTGAATTGAATTCCCTTAGATTAATTATTTTTCTAGTATTGATTGTCGTTTCAATTACTTGATCAATAATTTATTTATTATATTTATTTGGAATCCGGCACTCCGGAGAGAGATTTTGAATAGGACCGATAGAAATAACACTGTTAATTTTTTATATAGCTCGGGAGAGTATATAACTTTAACAGAGCCTTAAAAAGAATATTGTTTTACACATATCACTACAATTAGATTCTTAATAGGGATATTGGAATTGAACTGTAGTTGATACACTTTATTTGACACTCGGGAGAGAGAAATAGAATAACCTAAGTGTTATTGGCTATTAATTGAAGGAAATTCATTAAAATAGGAGTGATTGTTGTCGAAATCAGGTGAAATCTAAACCTCTAAACCATTTTTCCTCTTAGTGATAATTTCTGAAAATTGTGTGCATGCTACAAAAATTCATTACTTATTTTATTTTTCTACAAACTTCTCAATTATTAATTTTTTAGATAAAGTTTAGACTATTTTAATTACAATTAATTAATAATTATAAATACTACCCCTCATGGAAACGATACTCTATTCATTACTATATTAAAACTTGACAATCGTGCGCTTGCGAGCGTAAATATCGCAGCACCCTACCTACTAATGCTTGTTCCACAGAGGCGGCAATCAGTTGATTGAGTACCGTCGGGTCGATAGGGGGATTTCCTCCATTCTCGTTAGCCATCTCTACTCTCTCTTCTTCAAATTCCCACAAATGGCGCCAATTAATGATACCAAAATTTTACCTCAGGTTCGGTGTGGTAGAGTGGATCTTCAAATCTCTCACAAAGCGGGTCGGGTCGGACACAAAGTGGTTCTGCACTGACAGAAACTAAGTTAGGGGGCGCCGAAGGTGTGTTCGGCGTGACCCTTACGATACCGAAGTCAGCGCTAAGAAGACGAAGAGCGTAACAAAATTGAGAGCAAGAGAATATGAGTGAGTGAATACATGAGAAAAAGTGAATGTGTAAAACCATAATAGATACCCGATATTTATAGAGACTGGAGGGGTAAGTTACCTTACTATGGTAGAATTCTTATAAGGCACGACTCTACCCAAGGTAGGATACTAACGTGAGTAAGACTCAAGTACCATGACGACTAGGACTCTTAGATGACTTAATATTCTCATCATAATCTCGGATTTATCGGGATTCTATTCACCCGTTATGGATTCTCAAGCGTTTCTAATCTTCCAAACTCATCGTATTGGGCCTGGGTCGGGCGTCTACCATGCCCAAACAGGGCTCGACCTAATGGCCTCAGCAGTTTGGGTTTGGACCATGCATGACCATTACTTTTTTCCTTGGTTTGGTACTTTTCCAACATGGGGCTTTGGCATGTAATAAGGTTTAACGGGCTTCGGGGCACTTTTCCAAGAACATGGGTTGTCAGATTCGGGTCGGACCAAACCCAAATATTTTTTTGGGGCATCAAATACATTAGATCTTTAGGATCAATAAAGGGCTCTTTAAAGCTTCTCGACCCCTTCATACAAAAGGCTTTCGAAGAAGAAGTTTGATAGTTTGAATCTATGAGTCAAATAGTGACTTTGTGTTTGTTGTATTTTGACAAGACTTGTTGTCTTATCTTGCGGTGTGCTAGGGGATCTGAAATAGGCAAAAGAGAAGTTCTAATATTGGATTCGGTTCATACAGTGTTTGTAATACCAAAGTATTCTAGTTAATTCTTTCCTTGAGTGAAAGAAGGGCCGGGAGATGTAGGAATAAAAGAAAATATAGCCGAATTGCAAGAATAAAAGAATATTAGGTGTCTGTTATAATAATGTCAGAGAATACTAGGGGTGTGCAATGGTCGGTTCGGTTTGGTTTTAATAAATTTCGGTTCGATGTTTCGGTTTACGTTGTTCAAATTCCTAATCCGAAACCAAACCATTTTATTTCGGTTTGGTTCGGTTATTTTTATTAAGGTTTTGGTTATTACGGTCGGTTATTACGGTTTGAGTAAGAATTTAACTTATAAATGAAGTTGTATGTTAAATTATTTAAAAATATATATAATAATAAAAAACCACGATCACATCAAGTTTTTTAATATCTTAAAACATCAAAATTAATTAATAAAAATAGGCATAGCTATGATTTTTGTAACCAATTTGTTAGTTATCTTACAGAAATCAAAATAAAATAAAAAATATATAGCGATTGACGATTACCATATTAGGCAGGGACGGATGTCTTCAAGGGCTATAATGGGCTGCATGCAGCCCAGCCCTTTTTTTTTTTAAAAAAAATTTACCTAACTAAGTCCAGCCCGCACCTTAATTCAAGCCCAGTCCATCTCTTTAATATTTTACCCTTGTATTGTTCATGTGCCGTGACAGGCGTTTTTCTTTGAAAATTTATCCGAATTCCACACAAACATAAAATCGTTTATTTGGTTGATTGGCCTTGCTTTTAGTTGAGGTATTAAAATATAGAAAGCTGCTCATTCTTCTTCTTTTTTCGTTGTTAACTTTATTCAATATTTTACCGTAATATTTGTTGATATTAATTTTATTCAATATTCTACCGCCACTACTGAGCGAGCTTCTTCATCAATGAAACATGTGAAGACGGCACTTCGTAATAAAATGGAAGATGAATTTCTTGTCGATTGTTTGACACTCTATATCGAGCGAAATTTAACTAAAGATGTAGATTCTATTATAGATGAATTTTATATTTAAAAATCTCGTAGGGCACAACTTCATTGAACAACATAATATAATGGATTTTTTTTTATTATATATGTATATATATTTATATATAAGTCCAAGCCCCCCCTAACTGTAATTCCTGGATCCGTTCCTAATGTTAGGGATTAACGTGAAAAGTCAAGAAGAGAGGCGGCAAATATGTAAACCTAATGAAAATAACATATATTAATTTTTTTATTATTTATTATATTTTAAATGGTCGGTTTAGTTTTTTCTTTTTTTTAAACTTAGAACCGTAAATCGGATAGAAAACCGAAGATATCGAAAATCAAAACCAGAACCGACCGAAAAATCATTTAAACCGAACCAAAAAAAAACCGAAATTTACAATCCGATCGGTTTTTTCGATTTGAATAGTTTAATGCACACCCCTAAGGAATACATCTAGCCAGACGAATATTGTACCTTCAGCTCTTGCCAGCCAATACTCCGAGCACCATTCAGATATCTCAGTATTTAAATCGAGAATGTAATCACATTCGACAAATTCTTTAAATATCATTTTATCTCATATATGCATGAGAGTTTAAATCGAGAATGTTATCACATGAGATAAGGATAGTCTTTTTTTGTGAAATGAAGATATGGACAGATGACTTTTTTTTACAAACTTCGGCTAACCGATATAGATTTTTAGCGATGGGTTTTCCATCATATAAAAATATTATGTCACTCAATAATGACCGTTAAAGTTTTTATCATAAACCGTCATTAATATTAGTGTTGATACTTAAATATTGTACATATTAATCAGCCTTAGTATTTCATTTTCAAACTTTTTATAAAATTAAAATTATTAGTCAATATAGAAGGCAACTTAAAACGGTATTTTATAAAAATCTGTTTCAATTATTAGTCACTTTAAACGACGGATAAAAAACAAAAATTGACTTTTTTTTATTTTTTATTTTTTATTTTTCAGAGAACCCGTAAAACATTTGATATGTAAGAAGATCGGGAGCAACTAAATATAGAATAAAATCAGAATATATTATTTGCATATCTGTGGATCTCGTGCATTATAAGTAATGACCATATATATACAATGAATTTTCCCAAAATATATTCATAATATCTTGTTGAATATAATATATAATCTACGTTTATTGATAAGAATAATTCTGATTTATAAATACCCTAGAGAATCAGCGGGCCTTTCTTTATCTCCACAAATCAAACAAGTGAAGGAGCAAAAGGGAAGAGAAACGAAATGAAGGGCAAAGAAGTCGTGCTTGTGGTTGCAATATTAATCGTGGTGACGCTTTTCGCCATTAACATTGCGGATGCGAGTACTAGAGAAGAGTGCTTAAAGTACTGCTACGAGGGATGCATCAGAACCAATGCTTTTGATCCTCCTACGCTTGCCTGTTTCAAAGCTTGCCAGAGAGAATGTCACTGAAGGAATTAGATCAAATAATTATGTTATTCAGATGATAATAATAAAATTTTATCCATATTTATTTGCTTTATTTTTATTGGTGTTTTTGTCTAATATATTTGAAAGTAAAATATATATATTTTGTTTAATTTCAATATATATATATATATATATTTGTTTCGAGTTACATGCATAGAGATGATTTGTGTTGTTCAAGATTTTTGAAATATGGGTTCAAGATTATTTGCCACAGGAGATAAATATGTTAATAGGGATGTATTTTTGTTCATGCTTGTTGGAGACTACCAAGAAAGGTCTAACAAAATTACCTTTGTGTAAACATGAATTTAAAATTTAATTAACTTCTTCAATTTTCAACATTTATTTGGTCCTTATTAATTATATTTATATTTATATATATATACACTAGCAACCGTGGCACACGCGTTACGTGTGTGAAGTTTTAAAGTTAAATTGCCACTAAACCCACAAACTTAATTAATTTTTTGTAATAGAAGGTTTAGGGTGAAATTGGAAAAACATATTTTGGTGTGATTGACACACCAAAATTAGTTTTATCATGGCCTCAACTTTTATAAAATAGTAAATATAATATTTATTTGTGTTGAAAATAAGAGTTGAAAATGTTGAAAATAAATATGTGTTGATTAAGATGTGTATAAAAGTCAAAGTAAATAGTAAAATTATTAAATGTGTATTTTTGTACTATTCTCGAATGAGATTCTATAAATAGACATCTACATTTGTGAAGAAGGACACAATTGAGTGAAGAAAATTTTATATATTGTGAAGTTTGATATATTTTAAGATTTTGATAATTTTAATTTTTACCGTAAATTTTTACTTTTTACAACACGTTATCAGCACGAAGCTCTGAGGTTCTCCATATTTTTCCAAGCTCCAAAACACAAATAAAATGTAAGAATATTCAACAAGTAAGAATATTATTTTACTGTTTATATATGTTTATTGTGTATATATCTTAATATATAATATCATGTTATTATAAAAAAGTATTCACTGACACCTCATATTAATAACGTGATATGATTATATTGTATATTATTTTATTGTTTATACAATTTTATTGTGTATATCTCTTAATATATAATATCATTTTATTATATAAAAGTAGTCACTGACAGCTCATTATAATAACGTAGTTTACATTGTATATTATTTTATTGTTTATATATTTTTATTGTGTATATATTTTAATATATAATATCATGTTATATAATGACTATATATTAACTATATCTGTATAATGTCACACTATTATATAAAAGGAGTCACTGGCACCTCATTATAATAATGTGATGTGATATACAAATTATTTAACTATGTTTAATATTATATACATCACATTATTACTGTAAAATTATGCAAATACATACCTTTATTTTTAGTCTAATTTTATAAAATAACACAAACAAATTAAATTTTTAACTATCATAAAATTTTGTATTTGCATCTATTATAAACGGTCATAAAAACGGTTAGTTTTTATCCTATAAATATGATTTTTCAAACACATTCAATCACTCCAAATTTACTCTTCCTCCCTAAAAAATTATTCTTCATCAATTTTATTTCTCTACTTAAAGAAGAAGAAGAAGAAGAAGAAGAAGAAGATAGTTCATTCAAGGTTATTTTTTTATAATTATTTTGGTTATTATACTAACTAGTCTTGTATTTATCGGAGAATATTCGTCTCACGTTTTTTCTTTAATAATTTTAAGCATGTTTGTACTTATAGTTTATCCGTTATTTTTATATTGCCATATTAATAGATTTAAAACTTTAAAATGCGTTGTTATTTTTTCTAGTATCACCATATCAAATTTGACAAAGCTCGAATTCATTGCGCTTGACATTACGGGAAAAAATTATATTCCATGGACTCTCGATGTAGAAATGCATCTTGAGTTATTGGGTCTAAATGATACCATTAAAGAAAATAATATCTCATCATCAAAAGATAAAGCAAAAGCTATGATATTTTTACGTTGACATCTTGATGAAGGATTAAAATGTGAATATTTCATTAAAAAAGATCTCATGGCTTTATGGAAAGGATTAAAGGAAATATTTGAACATATAAGGGAAGTTATACTTTCGATCGCTCATGATGAATGAAATACGTTAAGATTCCAAGACTTTAAGAAAGTTGGTGATTATAACTCGGCAATGTTTCGAATAATCTCACAATTAAAATTTTGTGGACATGAGGTTACGAAATCAAAAATTCTTGAGAAAACATTTTTTATTTTTCACGCATCAAATATAACTCTACAACAACAATATAGAGTGCGTGGATTTACGAGATATTCTGAACTTATCGTATGTCTTCTTGTGGCGGAAAAGAACAACGAGATGCTAATAAGAAATCATCAATCCCGACCCACTAGATCAACATATTTCCAAAAGTAAATGTCGTAAGTAAAAATGAATTTAAACTTGGAAACCAAAATCAAATTCATAGACAAGATTTTGTCGTGGCCAAGGTCGAGGTCATGGGTGACATCTGGGCTGGAGATCGGAACTTCCGAAGGGTGATCGGAGCTTCCGAACAGCAGTCAGGGACACTTGTCGAAGAACCATTGCACGTGGCACGCATGCAGAGATTGGAGCCACCGATCAGGGATCAGAGCTTCCGATCAGGTGGATCGGAGCTTCCGATCATGGCCTATAAATATGAGGATCGAGAGATCATTTCCTTGCATATCTTCCACCTCTCTTATCTTGTTTCTTTGTCCTTTTTGGCGGTTCCTAGCCTTCTAGGATTACCCCGGGAGTTGGCAAGGCGTTCCAAGAGTCGTAGCAGAGCTGTGTCCAGGAGTTGTGACTTCGACAGCAAAGGGCTGACGACGGACACATGTATAACTTTGAGTCTCTAGTACTTTTAAGGAGTATCTATTAGCTTAGTTAAGGCTTTTAGAACAGTAATAGTGACTCGGATAGTATTAACTTGTAGGCTTGGATCTAGACTTGTGATCTTAGAGATTCGGGTGTTGAGGTACGTAATTACTGACCGAGATAGCTGACATGATATATACACTTCTATGTTGCATTTTATGTGCCATATTTTACTGTTTTAGCACATGCATGATTATTCTAGACTGCATCTCTTTTAGAGGTGGGTCATGTGGGGGAGGCTCAGCCTCGTATTGTTTTTTCTATCACCGGAAGACGCCACGATGGTGGAGACTGATGCTACGGTGATAGGACAAGTATGTGGATGTACCCATCGGAGTAGCTCTCTAGTCGGTACTGCATATTCGATTGGCGCCCCTGATCAGACTGAGTTTTATTGGGTTTTAAGTCATTCTTGCATCATATTTGTTTATATATCATTGCTTTCGTATTGAGCATAGTCGCTCACGTCCAGTATTTATGTATTTTCTGGAAACCCTATTCAACGAGGAAGGTCTCAGTTTGGGCGACGCCGGAGGATCGCGGCAGGTTGGAGACGAAGGGCCGGAGTTGTAGTGAGTTTTCCTTAGTTGTTAAGGATTTGATATACTGTTCTATTTGGTTGTATTATACAGTGTTTATTTATGGGTTTTTGTGCCGGTTGTATTCCTCCGACTTGGTTGTTTTGGGATTTTTATATTTTTGTTGTTAAATTCTAATTATATTTTTCTTAAGTTAAATGCATGCCTAATTAGCTTCTGATTAGTAGCGGATCCGAGTTGGGTCGCTACATTTATTGGTATCAAAACATGCATAAGATATTCTTGGGATTTAGTTTTGGCTCTTTGGGTTCTTAATGTACCATTATCCTTTCAGATGACTGATAGAGACTTTGAGAGTCATGGTAGCATTGGACGTTGGGGTGACGAGGATCCTCCTACACGTCAGCGAGCGCAACGCCATCGTAGAGAGGGTAAACGACGATTTGAGTTGCATAATTTTTTTCAGCTCGTCATAAACCTTTGGTGGGAGGCGAGACTCCTGAGGCAGCAGAGGATTGGCTTGAGAGGATGGAGCACTGTTTCCATGATTTTGATTGTTCGGAGGAGCAGAATATGGAGGCTGCTACTTTCCTGTTGGAAGGTCGAGCTCGTGTGTGGTGGAGATCTGCGTCAGCTCAAACTCTTCATGAGCAAGGTTATGTTTCGTGGGCCAATTTCTGCAGGTTTTTCCGACAGTTGTATTTTCCTCCAGCGCTTCATCAAGCGAAGGCAATAGAGCTCTTAGTCTGAAGTAGGGGACGATGTCCATTGATGAGTACCAGCAGAAGTTCATTAATCTACTTCTCTACTGTCCGCATGTTGGTTCTAGTTCTGAGGCGAAGTACGACCATTTTCTCTAGGGCCTGAACCAAGAGATCTTTGACAAGGTGACTGTTTGTGACAATCCTACGTCGTATGAGGGCTTGGTGAACCGTTGTCCCCAGACAGAGATCAGTTTGAGGCAAGGAGAGATTTGAAGACTTCTCGACCTTCGAGTTCCTTGGGTCCGCGAGCCCAGTCGTTTATGAAGCAGGGTGCTACTTCCTCTTCTTCTTCAGGATCCGGCAGTGTTTACCGCTTTGGTCATCAGAAGGATAGTCGTTGTGAGCAGTTTAGTAGGAGACACCCTCCAGGCCAGTGTCATCGTGCATCCAGTGAAGAAGGATTGTCCTTAGGGGTGATCACGGTGCGGTTTGGCGGTTTTTTTGAAGAAATTAAAACCGAATTGCCAATTGCGGTTCGGTTATATTTTCTTTTTTTTCTTGCGGTTTTATATGTAAAATTGTTTTGGCGGTTTTTTGCGATTGCGGTCGGTTTGCGGTTTTTTTATTAAGCCTCGGACCCTTCATATAGTCTTTCTATTTAAGCATGCAACCATAACAAATGAACATTTATCATAGTATTTGTTTCAAAAAAAAATTACAAATTCAGTTCAAAACATCCCAAACATTTGTCACTTTCAAACTTTAATCACTAAATATGTGATCTTGCTCTAAAACTTCTTTATTTGCTTGAGAAAAGAATCAAAACCTCCAAATGTATAAGTAATAAAAATATAAGCATAATTAAAGTAAAAAAATAATGCCTATTGCCTAATAACAATAATTTTAAGAAATTTTACATATTGCTTTTCGTGTGCAAATAATGATTGCTATATGTTTAATTCTAGTAAATATAAAATATTTGCAAGATATTTCTTAATCCTCACGCTAAGTAAAACCTTAAATAAATAAAATTATATACCACGGTTCGGGGCGGTTCGGTTTTATCAAAATATTATAACCGAACCAACATGGCGGTGCGGTTCTTTGTTTTTTTTTTAAATCGCGGTTATTTTGAAAAATAAGATACGGCGGTTTGGGGCGGACGATTCTGGCGGTTTTTGAAAAAACTTGATCACCCCTAACTGTCCTAACCATATGGGAGCAGCGAGTGGTTCTGGTAGCGGTGGAGGTTCTTAGGCTACCGTCTAGCAGCAGCCGCAACAGCAGCATCCTTAGACTTCTTCTTGTGGTCATTCTACTTTGTCAACTCGTGTTCAGGGGCAAGTATTTTCGTTGAACTCGGATCGGGCTCAGGCTGATAGCGAGTGCATGATCGTAGGTACCTTTAGTTTGTGTGGTTTTCTTGCATGCATTTTGATCGATACTGGTGCATCTCATTCTTTCATATCAGCTTGATTTGTTAAGAGATTTAGACTATCGTATGTTCCCTTGGACGTGTTGTTAGTTGTTTTGACTCCGATGGTTCAGGAGGTATTGGCTAAGAGTCTAGTGGTAGGTTGTTTTTGGGATTTAAGGGTCATCATTTGAGTGCTAACTTGATGATCTTAGCGATGGATGATTTCGATTGCATTATTGGGATTGACTTTTTGAATACCTATAGAGCCGTAGTGGATTGCTATCAGAGGTTTGTCCAGTTTCGCCCTGAGGATGAGGATGCGTGGTATTTCTATGGTGAGGGGGAGCGACCCCCGATGCCAGTGTTTTTTCTCTGAAAGTAAGGCGTGCTTTAGAGTCTGGCGGGAAAGACTATCTTATCTACGCGATTGATGCATCCTTAGAGGGTTTAGACATTAAGGAGATACCAGTGGTCCGAGAGTTTCCGGATGTGTTTCTTGACGAGATTTCAGGATTGCCTTCAGTTCGTGAGGTAGAGTTTGGCATTGAGTTGTTGCCAAGGACAACGCCGATTTCTAGAGCACCTTATCATCTGCGGGGAACGATGGAAGAGGTGATCAATTTTTGGATGATTTGATAATCAGGACGAAGTTGTTTCAAAAGGAGACGATCATCGGCAGCAGTGGCTGGACGACCAAGAATAGTAGAAAGGACCTCATCTCGATCAAAAGTAGGATCGTCCAGAGGCCATCCCTGACCAAAGTAGAGGTTGGGTCCCTTTGTAGGAAGTTGGAACAACTCAGCAAAGTTGGAGACTGAAAAAGGAACATGCCGATCCTGAACAATCGTAGCAATGTGAAGCTCATCGCCAAGTTCGAGTTCTAGGTTGGCATAGAACTCATACATAAGAGCAGGGAAGATAAAATCTGAAATGGAGGGCTGAAAAAAGGATTCCCAATGCTGGGCAGCAAGAGGATATGAGATGTCACAAGATAAGCGACATCGAAAATACGATCGGGTAAAATAGTTCGAGAGGGGTAATCGTCCGGGATAGGACGTGAAACAGCAGGTAGGTTTGGATCATGGATAG